>NC_056516.1:18727140-18734909 GCF_014905685.2 Nematolebias whitei | reverse complement strand
ACAATTACAACTACTACTACTACTACTAATGATAACAATAATATTAATAATAATAATGCAGACAATTTTCTAAATCTAATCTTAGTGCCACTTTTTTAAATCTCAGTTTATATTATATTAAAAAATATTCTACTGTCAAAACTCTTCATTTCACATCAGTTGAACTATATTAAAATTTATTTATTTTTATCATTATGCTATGCTAATTCAGGAACTTGTCGTCATTATCATACTATTAGCTTTAATATTAAAATGTTGCAAGACCTAAATAATTTGAATATACTGTAAACAGGGACTATTGTACACAAATATTACTTTATGTTGTCTTCTTGTCTGTCTCATTTGAATGTTTTACCTAATTTACTGTCATGCTGACTGACGAGACAAACGGTTTTAAACATTTAATCATAATATTTACATATTACATATTTTATATCAAGATTTAACAAATAATTAGATTTAAGTTAGAGTCAATTAAATGTGGGGTAATATCTGACTAAGATCACTCTAAAAACAATATTCTTGTTTTTAAAGCTATTGGCCAAACTCTAATTCACCCAAATAAAAATAGGTATTTTTATTTCACTCTTATATTATCTCCTTATAATGCTTAGATTATACAACATTTTTCTTTTATAACAAATTTTCTATGAACAGGAACGTATGCTCCAAACACTGAACATATAGTAAATATATATGAAACTATTTTTGATTAAGAAGAACAAAAAAAAACGTTTATTTAAACGATCGCCTCTTGTTATGGACACTGTAACGTATTGCAACAACAACAATAATAATAATAATAATAATACGTTTTTTCTTTTTTTCATTATTGCTATAATATTTCTAAAATCCAAACTCCTGTGTTTGTATATTGATCTATTTTTTAGGAGTATTAGTTTTAAGACAATATTTTCAAAAAATTAAAATTTCATCACATTTAGATTTCAACACTTAACTTTTCATTTTAAATGTTTATCTCTTTCTTCAAATCTTATTTACCTGTAAGTGAATAGTGTTTTCAATAATGTTTGTTCATGTGTGCGTGTGTGTGCGTGCGTGTGTGTGTTCACGTGTTAACAAAATAATCAGTTAAGGGCGAAAGTAACGTTGTCGTGTGTGAATCAGTGATTATTTTTTCTAATTGAAGTTATTTTCTTCCACTTGTGACGTGCAATTATGTGACAACACGTCCGCGAGCACGTTATCAAGCGCTGGCGTGGAAAAGGGCGCGCGCACGCGTTAAATAACCTGCGCAGAGATAGGAGAAAAAGTATGATGTCTTACTACTCGGCGCATTTTAAAACCTTGAAGAGGAAAAAGCCGGAAAAATCGGCAGTGACGTCACATAAGTGGCAGCTCATTGGCTGCACGATGGCAGAGAGGCCTCTCATTGGTCCGACGACTCCAAGTCCCGTCTCCAGCATGTGACGTAACACGTCGGGCAAGAAGCTACAGCTCGAAGCTCCGCCTCCTGCCAGTAGACCGGCTCTGATTGGACAGACGCTTCAGGACCAGGCTCGGTTCGGTTTCAAGGAAAGAATTTTGCTGCCACACTAAGGAAACACTGTGAATTACATTTTATTTAAGAGCTTAACATTAACAATAAAAACAAACAAAAAGTGTTCTCAAACAACCTTCAAAAACGTGTTCATGCATTTTTTTTCCTTTATAAAAAAAAAAAAAAATAGACACCATTTGATCAGACTTTCAAATGACGGAAATTGATTAAAAAGCTTAAAATGATAATGCAAAATAGTCATGATTTTTTAAAATTAGATAAAAACGCTAAAAACAAGCACCTGTCTTAAATGAGGCCGACTGATCAGAGGCTGAGCTCCAGAACTCTGCGCGTCAGGCTGAACTGGGACTGGGCCGCCGCCGCCGCTCTTTACATTGACCTTCGATGTCTCTGAGGCCGCAGCCTGCAGCCCCAGACCTCAGAAACATCTTCAGGAACATCTTGAGGAACATCTTGTAACACCACGAACATCAGCTCTTTATAATCCGAAGTGAAAGCGTCCTCTGTGCTCCGTTCAGCGCCTGATCCTTCACCACATTCTGCTCTGGGATATCTCGTTCGTTCGGCTTAGATATTGCAAGACACTAATAATTTGTCTTTAAGGCGTTTGCGATTGGAACAAAAGCTACTCTCACGTGCATCACGGGGCCAAACACGCAAATAAAAAGGGAAGAAATGCGTAAATTTGGCAGAAAAAGGCAAATTTGCGTCAGTTTTGAGGTTTTTCTTTGGTGTTTGTACTGAATGAATAAAACCTTTCATTTAAAGGATTTGTTGAAATAATTAGAATTATTAGTATTTGTGTAGTCCGTGGGCTGCACAAATACGCATCATGCAAAAAAAATAATAATAAATACTCACATGCAACCCGAAGCAAATATCTTTCTCTTTTTTCTTTGTTTTTGTTACTCTTGCTTGGATCCAAAAATATATAAATAAACCTCTCAAAATAAGAACTTTAATCACGGCCTTTGGCTTTATACATTGCAAAGTTTAAACAGGCATGAAAATATATCTATATATCAATAAATATATATATATATATATATATATATATATATATATATATACAAAGATTGTCAGACTGGGTTTAATTCAAATCTCAAATAGTTAAAGCTTCTATTTATTTGTACAAATGTCCATTTATTCCCCTGTACTGAAGTCCACTTGAAGTCCGTTTGTCCCGCCGCGTGTGACTCCCAGACGAGCTCCTGACCGTGGAGTTGATCCGTTTCCCTCCCCAGTGTGCTCCACCTGGCCTCCCCATGGCTGCCTCGCGCTCTTGTCACCTGTGGATAAATCAACAGTTTGTCGGTGAATGTGGCTCAGATTGATCCACATCTTCAGGGCTCGCGCTTTTTGCGCTCTCAGTTTTTGTTTTTCCTCAGAGTCCCGAGCTCCAGTCGGATAACAACTCAAGTTCAACAGCGTTTAAAATATTTTCAGACTCGGGATTTTGGTGATCTTTTAATTTACATATTTCAAATGAGACTATTGAAGTTTTTTTTTTCTTTGTTTGCTTTGTCTTTTTTTAATTTTATTCTCATGCGTCGTCGGACATGTTGTTTTTCTCCTTTTAAGAAACATCACAATTCCTCCACATCTTGAGTCACAAGAAGCTTTTCACTCGCAGGTGTGGTGGCCTACTTTTCCCATTCACACATGAAAACAAAACGAGCTCTGGCCTCTTTATTTCACTGAAAGACTGGAACTCCAGGAGGTGTCCTGCAGCACTTAATTCAATTCAATTCAATTCAGTTTATTTATAGAGCGCCAAATCACAACAAAGTTGTCTCTGGGCACTTTACAGGAACATTCACATACATAAAAGCCAATTAGTGAAGTTCTCTATCTAAGGAATCCAGCAGACAAGTTGCTCCCATTAATTAATTAATTAATGCTCCCATTAGCCTCTGGACGTACCTGTAGTGGCTTTACACTGTACTTTCAAACCCTTCCATGCGCTCTTTATTGTTTACTTGTTGTCTGATGAGGTTTTATGGCACAATGAGACCATCTATATGTCTCATTCACTTTATAACCACATCACCGCGCTCCTAAAGGTCCATCTCCTCAGAGTTGTAGCTTAATTCTCGCCGAACGCGTGCGTATTTTACATTTAATATATAACTCACATTAGAGAGGCTTGCAGGGAATAAAACAATGTGCCTGAGTAAATATACGGATTTGTCTGTCTTTGTGTGCAGTCTGCTGAGAGCTCCGTTTCGGTTATTTATTAGCAAAACCTCAAACAGACCGCGAGTTAAAAAGACCTTTATGCAGTTTCCTTTGGATATTATAATAAAAAAAATGTTTGCACTTTATCCGTATTGTGTATTATGGAGTTCTAGTGAGCAAAAACACTTCAAGGTTGAATTATTTAGATCTAGAATAAAATCCTGGTGACGCTCGTCCATGCAATGATCAATCCGAGGGGAAAGTTCATTTAATGTTTTTGTTTTCATACATGGCGGTTCCACTTTTTAACCAAACGTGCAAGCCAAAGCCTGGTTAGATGCAAAGGGTAATTAATCTAACTCCATCCGGGGCACAGCGGGCCCCTTGCTCTCTGTGAAAGACCTTCTCTTCCTCCCCCGACCTTGAAGTCGACCGTAAACAGACAAAGCGTTGGCTTTGAGAGCTTTTACGCAGGGAGCAGGTCTGCAGAGAACCAGAACCAGAACGCAGACCAGAGGATTTCTTTTAATAAAAACCACACTTGCCATAAAGTTGGAGCTCAGATCTTCATTTCTTCCTCATAAATGAAGTCGAAACTGTTTTTTTAATTTTTTTTATTATTATTATTATTTTTTTTTTACAGAATCAGACTTGAGCTCAATATTTAGTGTAAAGAGGAGTCTTACCTCAGCTCGGCGGAGACAAAAGTTTCTGTCTGTCATTGAGTTTGCCCATGCAGCCGCTGACTTTGAGACCGCGTAGGTGGCGACTTCCTATCACGCCTGGTCAGTTTTGTGGTGTCTGTCTGGCTTGTGTGTGTGGTGGTGGGGGGAGAAGGCGCAGTAGAACACTATGGCAGCTATAAAAAACGCAGGTCTGTGCAGCTTTGGTTTTCCTGGGCATCCTGTCCCCAATTGCAGCTGAAAAGCTTCAGTTCAACTGGTCGAATTTGTCTGGATGGACCGAGAGGCGGAGTGAGTGTCCGCGCGCTTTAATCAAATAAAACTAGGATGGCTTTGATTCACGCGATGCGTTTGTGGGTACTGTTTGAGTGTTATAATAGAGTGTGTGATTTCTTCATACGGGTTTACCTTTGAATCCCACACCGGGCTGTGGGGGCCATGCAGACCAGCCACGGTGATCTTAATCCGAGGCTCAGGTCTCTCATTCACAGCACATTAGAGTCAGGTTGCAGCCGCTCTAAAACTAGCTTCATGGTGGCCCAAGAGCAGAGCAGGGAGCTGGGGCATGTGCATTGGGGCTTGTTTTACCTATTCAAATATCAGAAATCCATTTTAGCTAATTTCTTATAGGATTTTATTTTTTGGCTCCAGCTGAGTCACGTTTGGTCCACTAATGTTGTTTCAACCACAGAAATCCGTATTGGAGTTCACAGATTAAGCTCACAATGAAATACACCATAAACAAAGCTAAATACAAACATATTACATTTGTATCCATCTTGTTCTGTATCCTGAACTGCATTCTAATAACTCAATGTCAGAATAACATGACAAGTTGTTGCACCAAAAATATTTATATACTGCAGCTTATGATGATAAATCCCATTCTTTAAATAAATTATGTTGTTATATTTCAAACTGTAACATTAAATCACAAATGCAAAATGCTGCAATTTTACAAGACACTTTCTTTTTACAATTTGCTACTGTTTTTGTCTGAGCCCAGATTTTACGCATGACGTTTTAATCGTGTAAGAATGAAAGTGCAACGCCGTGAAACTGGTCGACAAATATATGAAACAGAGTACTGGGTTGTCTTGGTAATTCCTCAGAGTTATTTCCTTGCAAAACAGCCGACTTTTGAATTTATATTTTGACAAGAACGCGGCGATTTAGCCGTGCGTAAAAGTAGAGAGAGCTTGAATATTTTATTTAGGCTGCGTGCGGATTCATAAAATTTAAATACGAGTCAAAACAAAAACTTTAGTCAAACATATTTTTAATAAATAAGCTTTTTATTCATTTTTCGACAAATTCAAACAATGAAATTGCAGCAAGACACCGACTGCTGAGAGCAGAAGAGAAATAGTATTTTTGGTCCGTGCGTAATTTCCTCCAAAGATGCCTCCTTTTGGTTATATTTATGTTGACAGAAGATATAATATAACAATATTTCTGGACCTTATATAGTCAATGTGATATATGTTATTGATAAAGCTTATTCATTGAAATTAACTAAACTAAAGGTCAAATTTGTGGATTTAAAGAACGTGTTTCCTGTGTTTCTTTAGCGAAAATCGCTCTTGGGGTTTTAAGCTGAATCCACTGATATCAGCTCACGCAGGGCTGCTTTCCGGTTGAAACATTAGCCGCTACTTTGAACATGACCCTGATAACCAAATGCTCACTGAGCCAAATGCTGTGCTGTAAAAGCACCAAATGATGATGACTAAGGCGAACTCCAAAAGCAACCTTGTAGAAGTAAGCTGCTCGTCTCCTTCATCCAATAAAGATCTGGGTTCTTTCCACACTGTAACAGCCTGTTGGATCAGTTAATGGGATTGTCAGAAAGGTTCGGGAAACTTAGCATACCACAGCCATTTTTCAAGTTTGGGTTGACCACAATAAAAAATAAATCAAGGAAATAAAAAAAAAGAACACACTTTTATGGGAACATTTTTAATTTGTTTAAACACATGTTGTGATTTTTGGCTAAATATGTTTATTTGAAACCATTTAAAAAAATACACAGTTTAGTGAGCGTTGTCCTTGACCTGGCTTGTGTAAATAAATCCTTTTGAATCTGACACGACATGAAACCACTAATATCAAGCTTTTGGACACGCAGCAGTCATGTCTACTCACTCCTCTTCCTCTTTCCACAGCGTACACACCCAGAGGCGTCCTCGCACGCACGCACGCGCGCCCCCACGCACACACAGCGCCTGAAAATCTGTCAATTTCTGCCGCGTGGTCACGTGGCCTCCTCCTCCTTAGTGGAGTAGATGGAGATGGCTCTCCACGTCAGCCTACGTCTCCAAATTTCTGCTTAGCGAACCTGCTAAGAGGCTCGGAGGCTCGGCGCTTCAGAGCCATGTTCAGGGCGGCTACAGAGGAGCCCAAGCCCAAAGAAGACTTCTAGAAGTGGCTCCAGCTTGTCGACATGATGGATTTTGACGAACGGGTTCCAGTCGGATCCAACATGTACTTGCCCAGTTGCACTTATTACGTGTCGGCGGGGGCTGATTTCTCCGGTCTCCCCTCGTTTCTGTCTCAGACCCCGTCCACGCGACCCATGACATATTCGTACTCCTCTAACCTGCCGCAGGTCCAACCCGTCAGGGAGGTGACGTTCAGGGACTACGCGGGCATCGATGCGTCGGGTAAATGGGCGCACCGGGGGAATTTGGCGCAATGTTACCCGGGCGCAGAGGACATGCACCGGGACTGTTTGTCGGCGCAAACCTCCGTTGTTGGGGAGGTGTTTGGGAAGAGAAGTCCTGCTGCTGCCGCCGCTGCTGCCGCCTACCACCACCACCACCATCACCACCACCACCACACGGGCGCTGCCGCCGGCTCAGCCGCCACCAACTTCTACGGGAACGTGGGCAGGAACGGCGTTCTGCCGCAAGCCTTCGACCAGTTCTACGAGACGGCTTACGGGAACGCGTCGGAGAGCTCCACGGCGAGCGCCCTCTCCTCAGGGGACAAAGCAACCAGCAAGCAGCCGGAGCAAGCTCCGTCCTACCGGGATCCCGAGGCGAAGGAGCAGCGGGATGACACGAGCAGCCCGGAGTTGTCTTCCGGCAACAATGAGGAGAAATCCAGCAGCAGCAGCAGCAGTACGTATTTAACGTCGGCGCCCTGCTTATGAGAGAAAGTTTGCAATGTTGCGCGCTGCTGTTAAAATTTTTATATGCTGTTTTATAAGCATATGAGGTTTATAGAGGGGCCTGTAGAGCCCCTCCACCCCCACAGCAGAACTTTGTTATAAACTGCATGGATCACGTGCTTGGAGTTGAAATTGGCCGTGAAAGAAAGACACCAAGTTGGTGTTTTCATATATATATATATATATATATATATATATATATATATATATATAT
>NC_056516.1:18721943-18727040 GCF_014905685.2 Nematolebias whitei | reverse complement strand
ATATTATATATATTTTTTAATATATATATTTTTATAATGAGAGCATATTAAAAATTGTTTTTTTTTTCTTCTGCTGTCCCTGAAGTTTCTGGAGAAAACGCATTATTGTTATTTTGTCTTTATTAGGAGCGAGCTTGTTTCACGCTTCCTTTGCATTAAAGCAGTTCTTAAGGTGCCTTTTAAAGTCATAACACAAACTTTGTGTGTTAAATATATCATATAATTTTTAATGTGCTCTCATTTATTCGTGGGTTTATATTCTGCACAAAAAATAGTTTTTCTAAAAAAAAACGTATTCAATGCAGCAGTGAGCTGCTGTGGACATGAAAGGAAGATTGTTTTGTATTTATTTTAAAAAAATCAGTGTGCTTTAAACCAACACGAAATGCTTTGCCATTATTTTCACTGTAAATGTGTTACTAATGGAGAATCCAAGCTTTTATTTTGTGACTGGTGCTCTCTCTGTTGTGTGACTTGCAGGTGGACAAAGGATCCGCAAGAAGAGGTGCCCTTACTCCAAATATCAGATCAGAGAACTGGAACGAGAGTTCTTTTTCAGCGTCTACATCAACAAGGAGAAACGGCTGCAACTGTCTCGGATGCTCAACCTCACCGACCGACAAGTCAAGATCTGGTTCCAGAACCGCCGCATGAAAGAGAAGAAACTGAACAGGGACAGATTACAGTATTACACGTCCAATCCCCTGCTTTAGGGGGCAACGAGAGCAGCTCCGGTGGTCCCACTCCCTGCGTGGGGACTGGCTATACGTTTACAGGCTCCCTGGCTCTCCTGCAAGTGGACTTCGTGCGCCATAATGGCCGCGACGGCAGCAATAACACACCCTGAGTGGTTAATTTCAAGTTCGAGGACAACTAATATGAAATAGCTTGAACTGAGAAGCTGTTTTCTGTGGCCGCCCTGCAGGATTCAAGTTAAAGCTGAAAGATTGTTTTCAAACCGTGCCGGGGGAAACAGCAGTTTTAATAGACTGCTTCAGTGTATTTTGTAATCAAAAGATTAATTAAGTTGTTTTTATGCGTCTTGTTGTTAAAAATCAAAGCTATGGCGATTTTAGGTTATTCCAATTGGTGTGACCAAAATCATGATGGGGTTATTGTGTTTCTGTTTATGTTTTTTTGTGCTTATTTATTTGTAGCCACTTGTTTACTCTCTCGTTTATTGATCACAAGAAGGCTGCTGAGATTCAGTCAGAGGTGACCTCCAAACCAGCTTGTTGTAGTCTCTGACGGTGCCTGCGTAAAAGAAAAAAAAAAAAAAAAAGGAGAGGGAAGATTTTTTAATAGATTGCCTATCTGTTGAAGCTCTTTTGTTTTCTTTACATTTTGGAAGACTATCAGACCATTCAGGCCAAACCAGAGGCATAAGCTGCTCCGCTGGATCCGCGTTGAGTTGCACTGATACAACACATTCACACAGGTGTGGCGTAAATATGCAGCGGGCAATTTTTTTAAGGGGGGGGGGGGGTCTGATGATAATTACACTTAAAGAAAAGAATCATAAACAGTAAGTTTTTGGTTACTTGTGGTGTAAAATTGCAAAAAATGTTGCATTTTCAAGTGCGCGCAGTCAGGGTCATCGCATTGAATCAACTGCTCGGTATGCCCACATTATTGTGTATTATATTATATTTCCAAATAAAGACATGAAAACATAAATAACACCTTAATTCTACTGTCTTGGTGATGAAAAAAAAATGCATTTGGTATTTATTCTTTTGAGTGTTTATTTCTGATGGAGCAAATGCGCGCCTTTTACGCACAAAACGTCAACGCATGGAAACTCGCACTTACAGCAAAGTTTCAGCAAAGGGCACAGCAAACTAATAAAATCGTGCAAAATATTTGTCAAAATTTGAACTCTCCAATCAAACAGGCTGACACACACACACATACACACACACACACACATACATGCATACACACTACAGAAAGACTGAAATTTATTTTAAAATATATCATCTTATACAATAATAGTTAGCTACTAGGTTTTCAATAAATTTAAGAACTATAGCACACAAAATTAAATAAAAAATAACAAAAATCAAGCCAGGATTTAAAATATATATATATTTTCAAACCAACAATCGCACGAGCGGTTAACCAACTGATGCAGCATAGCTTTATTTCTGAGACGGTCAACATGGAGAACTCAGTTTATCCACAGAATGCACATTTGCCAAACTTTGCAGCAGTTTGCCTTCCAGTGCTCTGTCTCTGGGAAGTTCTCTCTTTTTGTGAGCGCAAGCTGTCATCTTGCTGACTGGCGCTGGAAACGCTCGTTCAACAGCCTCCTTTGGCGAGAGTCGCCATATTTGCTGTTGTTATCACAGTGTTTATGAGGGCTGGCCGCAGCGCATTGGCGTTCATATATGACAGTCAAAAGGGCCATAAACGCTGGGAGAGAGAGGCTGAAGTTTATGGTTGCCTCTGCTCAGCCATAGTCCGGCCTTGCCTTGCGCATCCTTTACTGCGCGCTGGAATTCCGTCCCTAATTACGGTACATCCTCCCACCGTTGCCGCAGCAACGCGGCCATAAAAGCTGTCTGAGAGTCTGGAGCATTTGTACAATTGGAGTGTTGGTGCAATAAACCGTCTGAGACCCAAGGTTATTAACTGTGTTTCCAAGGAGGCGACAGCCACGACAAGCAGAGGACGGATTGGGAGAGTCTTTGCGCGCTGCCTGCATGGACTTCATTTGGGAGGCTTCTTGCCTTTCGTGGGTTGATCCAAATGGAATCAGCTCAGGAGAACCGAAGGCTTTCACGCTCCTACCACCGGGCGGCGCTATGGAACCAAAGTCATGGCCTTGGATCTTCTGGTCAAAGAGAAAACAGGTAAATGTTGCCAAGAAAACATAAAGCCTTTAATTGTTTTACTCCACATACTTTAAACTAATTCATTATATTAATAAAGCCGTTTTGCTCACCTTTGGCACTAGATTGTTTACTTTCTTTCTGGCGCAGAGAGGGACGACCTTCCTTAATCTCCTAAAAAGGTAACACATGTGTCTTCATGCTGCACGTGCTTTTCATTTTGCTGAGCTGGGCGGTTTTAATGGTTTAAGTATAGCAGAACCAACGTGCACATGTAAAGTTCTAAAGTAAAGGTTTTGGATTAAAATCCTCCTTAAATGGTTAAAAACGACCTTCTTTTGTGCCAGAGTGTGCGCGGCGCTTAAACGTTTGCTTTGTTATTAGGAGCCCGAGCAGCACCTTCAATCACAGCACGCGCGTTGTGTGCTTACTCTTCTTCTTCATCAAAGAATCCACATTTCACGCTCCTAAAAGACACGGTGCGCGCCAAATAGTGCACAAATACAGTCATTGGAAAGGTTTGGAAAGGTCGGCGCGATTGTGGCATGGCGCATATCGTCTCCTGTTCCCTTCCTGCTATGGAGCTGAACTTTTTGGTGTCAGTTCAAGAGTCGAGGCTATTCTGGACCGGGTCTTCCTCCTCCTTTCCTCCGCCTCCCTCTCTCCTTTGTCTCTCGTGAAAAATAAATGCTTCCGCTGGATGTAATAAAACGCCGCATTATTGTTCATAACTGCACTCAGGACGAACATGATCCGACTCAAACGGCCTCCTCGGCCACGGTTATATGGGCCTGATCAAAGCCTGGTCGGGGGAAAGTGTTTTCAGGACGTAGCAGCCAGGGCAGCTGTGGAAATGAAGATTTAATAGCTACAATTAATAACTGTAACACAAAGATATCGATGGCCCGAGACTAGATGGCGTGTGCAGGCCCCAAAAGAGACCGCGCGCGCGTTATTAATCGACGGATTTGGTTACCTTTCTGGATCAAATGACCCAAAAGAAACAAGAGACTCTGTTGACTGGCTTTGGTGAAAACCTTATCGTAGATTTAACATTTTGAAGGAGCAAAGATTTCCCTTCGTTTAGTGGTTTCCACGATTTGATCCTGAAGAATGGGTTCATGCGTGGAAAGAAACAAAAAAAGACGCAGCGAGCTTCCCGTGTCAGTTTGGAAACCTCTGTGCTCAATTTCAATGTTTCTTTCCACAGATTTTTTTAAATTTTACTAACAGACTTGAAATAAAGCTCACTAATGTAAAATGCTAAAAAAAAAGAACTACAACTTGAAAAAATGGCAACAGAGATTTTACTGTGGCTTTTCACGCACCACGCTTATTTTAAGGTCTTTAATGCGGTGAGCTGTTAGCTCCTCTAAAAACGCAAATAAAATAAAATAAAAAATACTAAACTGAAATGAGCTCGGCTTCAGAGTTGAGAATATTTTATCTAAAAAAAAATAAATAAATCAACAACACACTAATGAGCTAAAAATAGTCCAAAATGGCACGCACACTGTTATTTTGAACGCAAAAGATGTTAAGTGAAGCTATAACAGAAATAAAAATAGATGTGCAAGCAAGTAAAAAACAAATATATAAAAGGCACATTATAAAAAAAATAAAAGCTGGAAGTTAAGATTAATCAATCGAAATTTTCTAACCCATTTATATTAAGATTATAAAAAGCCAATGCAGGATATATATATATATATATATATATATATAATAATATATTGATTATTTATTGTTGGTTAAACTAAACCTACTTAAGTTGATTTTGCCCACACCATATTTTGTTATTCACACGTGTTGCTGATTTATTTTACTCTTCTTTTAAGTTAAGCACATACTTGCTAAAAGTTAGTCGATGTGGCACAATCATTCAATAGAAAACAACCGAGTTGAAATATTTACATTTTCTTCGCAGAAAAGTGTCTGAAAGAATAAAAAAATCTGCGCATTTTTAATGTTTTGTCGTGATTTTTTGGGAGATGAGATCATTTGCGCCTTATAAAAACGGGTATTTTAGACAAAGGTGGTGTCTTCCAGTTTAAAATAGTTCTCAGCCACTCCCGTAGCGTTTTTTATAGTATGCCTTTGTTCTTGGGTCACAGCACCTCATGCGCTTTTAAACTTGATTTTCCACCTTTACGCAAAATTCCTGCAGCGTCTATTTAAGTTTAAATTAACTGAGTTTTTATTCCCATTAAAAAAAGTATATATATATATATATATATATATATATATATATATATATATATAT
>NC_056516.1:18720198-18721933 GCF_014905685.2 Nematolebias whitei | reverse complement strand
TATATATATATATATATATATATATATATATATATATATATATATATATGCAATTGCAATTTAAATCACATCATTGTGAGCGTTTTTGCGTTTTAAAGCGTTTGCAGATTGAATTCTTTGTTTCAGTCTCTGCTGATATTTGTGGTAAGATGTGATTTGCGCGTGGAACAACCAGAGGCCAGAATGTTTCGGAAGTTCTTCAAAATAAACATTTCCTTTAGGTGCATCCTTTTAAAATGTAAATCTGCTTATTTTACAACAGTGCTCTGTGTTGGACTTCGGACCCTCCATGCATGGTGGTGCATTAAGGCGAGGTGAGGGAACGCACTGATTGCTCTGCTGTCTTTTTTTCTCTCCCTGAGCTCCATGATGGATATCCTTTGGTCTAGCTACGTAGCCTCAGAGTGGGAGGGGACTGCCCTTCGTCCAGCATTTCCATTGGTGTTACAATCCGCTCGGAGCAGAAGGAGGGGGTGGGGTGCCTCTAATCATATCCAGCATGTTTTGCACAAGAAATGTCAGCCAGAAAGGGCTACCTTCTCCCTTCGCCAAAATACACCACAATAATGTCATGTTCGGACAGCCCGTCAGGAAACGCGTTTTTAGTAGATTCTCTGATCAGTGGCCGCAGCGAGGGCGGTGGAGGTCATTACGCTGGGAGCGCGGTGTGCGTGCCCCACAGCACTGCTGCAGAAGTGCCTTATGGACTACACAACTATGGATACTTCCCAGGTGTGGCTAAACGGAGCGAGGTGGGTCACCAAAACATGGTTACCGCGTCGGGCGCGTATATGTCCAGCATGGAAATGTGGATGGACGCGCAGAGGTCATGTCGGATGGAACAAGAGCACTCAGCGGGTCCCCATGTCGCACCGTGCACGTTCCCGCAGAATATCAAGGAAGAGAGCACCTACTGCCTGTACGAGCAGCCCAAGTGCCCCAAAGCGTCCACGGCCGAAGACCTCACATATTCAAGATTGACTTCCGCCTGCACAGCTCCGGATGGCGGCGGGGGTTCAGTGCCTGTGCCGGGCTACTTCCGCTTGTCTCAGACGCACGCGCATTCTCATAAACTTTACAACACCAACGGACCCCAGTCGAACCCTTCTCATTCCCATTTTGGCTTGCACCCCACTGATGTCGCTCGCTTCCACACCCCACCAACCCCAGCCTCTGCTCCAGCAGCCGCGGCGCCGGAGGGGAAGGACGCGGAGCAGGGAGAGCCAGTGTCCGCGGGAAACCTGCAGCCTCACGCCACGTCGGGCGCCGAAGAGGCGCGTGACTCCTCGGATGGAGAAATCTCCTCGGCGGAGGAAACAGAAGAAAATGAGAAGGAGAGAGCAGAAAAGACGAATAAAGGTAATCCCAGTTGAGTCTAGGTGTGGTCAGACTTGTTTTGGTGGTAAGCAGGTAGTTTGAATGACACCTGTCAGGATTTATTTTACTGGTTGGACTGCAGCGACAAGTCAAGACTTTAGTCTGTTCACACAGATCAGATTTGTACAAAATGTTCATGAGCGCGTGCAGGAATACCCAATGCGTAAAAATGTAATACGATTAGAAGTTATTTTCTTGAAATCACCAACATTTACAAGAATATTAAACATAATAAAGCTTTATTTTTTTAAATAGCAAAAACCTCAGATTCCATTAGAGTTTGTTTTGGCCACGTGAAAGTTGCGTAAAGGCCTACTGCAACATATTTATGTCGTCACACACACAAACACACACACAC
>NC_056516.1:18664490-18715198 GCF_014905685.2 Nematolebias whitei | reverse complement strand
TACACATTATGTTCACAATCCTTTTTTCCTTAGATAACCCGGTGTCAAACTGGCTCCACGCGAGCGCCACGAGAAAAAAGCGCTGCCCCTACACCAAGCACCAGATCCTGGAGCTGGAGAAGGAGTTCCTCTTCAACACCTACCTGACCCGGGACCGCAGGTACGAGGTGGCCAGGCTGCTGAACCTCACGGAGAGACAGGTTAAAATCTGGTTCCAGAACCGCAGGATGAAGATGAAGAAGTTTAACAAAGACGGCGCACCGAAAGACGAGTAACGTGACGCGCCAAACTCTGCTGGACCTTCTTTATAAACTCCGCCGTCTTATTGTTCTATGAAACAGCTGTAGGATCATTTGTCTTGTAAAATAAATAAATAAGTAAATAGGAATAAAAAGCATGTTGGGCTTTAGTTTGATGCTACTACCTTAATATTGCACAATTCTGACAGTGCCCCACTTTTTAATTCCCTCTTCAATTAATACCTCGTTGAATTAGTTGGCCTGTGCTTGTATGTGTCTGGATGTTTATAGCTGTGTTTCTGTTGTAACTCTATTTGTTGTCTATTTTAGAGTCAGTATAAATATATATATATATATATATGATTAAATATATTAATTTTATTGTTGTTTCTCCATAGAACAATGACTGATGACCATGAATTTGATACTATAAGTTTAGACCTGTTTAGGGGGTAAATACACACATTTTGAAGAATAGATGCATAAATGGCAGACATTTAGGGGGAATTTCATTAAGAAAATGTTATAAAAGTTCTCGACTACCTATGTTTGTCCACTACCTACGATAGCTCGATGTTTTAGGTGTCTGATGAGGATGTAGGTCTGCTCGCATCGCTGTAATTTGTCTTGACAGTTTTCAGGGAGTAACATTTTCAACACTGTAGGCTTCTCATTAAATACCTCGTGGTCTGCGGACCGTTCTGTTTGCTTCACAAAATGTAATTTGTACTATTTATTAAATAAAACAAATTATATCTGGAAGAGCTTCTTCTGCTTTAATTGATTTTGACCTCATCGACTTGAATATTTCTGTTTGTTTTGGTGCAACAAAATGAGACAAAACCAGATCAAGTTGAACTAATCTTTAGGTGTTTTGGTCACTTGTTAATATTTAAGGGTTCACGTGCATTATGCATGCAGTATTTAAATGAATAGTGTGTGTGTGTGTGTGTGTGTGTGCGTGTGTGTGTGTGTGTGTGTGTGTGTGTGTGTGTGTGTGTGGAGACAGAGTTGCGCGTTGGCAGAGGATGTTGTTAGCTGTATACAGCCATAAAAGACAATTACTGCTATAACCTTTTATGGGGTGCAAAGCGCTGCGAGGCGAGAGGACACAAAACAAAAAAGACACTGAGCTCTCCGACAGCTGAAGACCAAAAATAATGCGGCCTCAGCGCAGATACAAGGAGGCCGACTAGTCTCAAATATGCTACATGACACCAGTTCCACTTCCAATGGGGGAAAAATCCATACAACGAACACGTTTTAATTTTAAATTCAATTGAAAACACAGGCTGAGGTAAAGCTGCTTGAGTGGATTCTCGTTTAGATGCTTGTCTTTGCATGTTGGTGGGAAATATTTGACACAAAGAGACCAAATGTGAGTCAGCCGTACAAATAAGTCAAATCTAGGACAGCTAAAATGTAGTTCTCAACAAGAGCTGTGCAGAAGACAGGCTGAACCGGACCAGTCCAGGAGTGCTGTTGTGACGCGTTAGGTGGACGCAGATGGACCCAAACTTCAAAGACTCGTCCAGAGACAGCGCCATAAACGCCTGGTCTGCTATATACTGTCTGGCATTCCAGTTTTAATGGCTTTATGGCCGTCCAGACACAATTAGGCCGTTTCCAGAATGACACCCATTTGCTTTTTTGCCTTCTCTTTTCTGCGCGATTAGGATCGTGGACAAAAGGCCGAGCGGAAATGATCAGCACTTTATTGGATTCCTCTCCGACGCGGACAGAGCAGGACTCACGGTCATTCGACGAGATTCTTTTGTTCTTCACCTGGGAACCTTCCGCCCTCTGCTCCCCCCTGTAGCTGAGGCCGTCCTATAAAAGGAGAAGGAGTAATAAAGCCATGAGCTGGACTCAGGCGCAGTAGCAGACTTTCCAAGGTTCCAGTTCGTCCTTTACGCGCGTGTTTTGTTCAAAATACCACACATCTAAAAGCACAACATGACCTCAGAGACGCATTTCTTTGATCATGGACATATTCCTGCAAATGAAAATGTCGGCCTCCATGAGCACTTCCCTACAATCCCCAGAGTTACCAGAGGGTGGCGACACTTTTCCACAACATCCCTCTCGTGCTGTTTTGCCCATTACGTCTAATAAAGCTGCACACGTGGGGACAAAGTGTAGTAACACTTTTAAGAGTCAGGGAAAATTATTTCACACCTTTTTACAATCTCACTGCACGAGCTCCTTTTACTTAAAACCTGCAGCTCTGGAAAAAAACCCACAAACCGCACAGCATGGCTGCTGCTGAGACACTACTGCACATGCGCACAAACATGGAGTCCATATGATGGCATCTAGTTAGAGCATCATGTTGAGATTATTTATTTATTTATATATTAGTTTATTAGTTTTCTTTTTTATTTATTAACTTCATTAGTTAGCATATGAATTGAATATTTATTTTAACATATGTTTTTTTTTTTTAATATCCAAATAAATTACGGATTATTTTAAAATCTTAAAACTTGAATTGATAACTTAGACCTATTCAATTTTTTTTACCTCCTTTATAGAAAATAAGATAAGTCATTATTTGTAGCAATTAAAAACGTCAGGATTTATATTTTATAAGCAATTTAATTAGGAATAATCTGGATCATGTTAAATGTCAATATAAAAAATAATACATTATTATTGTTTTTGTATAAAAAACAAATACGTGTGTAAACAAGTGTTAAAGAACACAGTGATAATTAAGATACAAATTGGTTTAATTTAATATTTTCTTATCTTTATTCTTACAAACCATTTTCTTGCTCTTATTTATAGCCCAGATAGAATGGAAAATATTCTTAGTTCAAATTTTCTGGTATAATATACATAAAAAAAAAATTCAGTGGTTTATTTAATTTATTTCTTATATGTTTTTCTTTTAATAATAAATCTTATTGTTGATTTGTTTTATATAATATATATACATTTTAATTAAATTGGAGTAAGCAAGAACAACACTCTCTCCTATCAAAACACATAATTATACTTTACTAACATATTACATTGTGTTTTAGTATTTCTGAATATGCTGTTTTACAAGCAAAGTGTTTAGAAAGCTGCAGTTTTTCTTCAGATTATTGGAGAATATTTGTGCAGAGGCAGTGAAAAAAACCAACAACTCTGATTTCGATAAATCTATCTCCAGATCTTCTGGATCGTGAGCTTTTCTCCCATGGGTGTTTATGTGCATGTGTTTACGTGCGTGAGGTGTTAATCCCATCCTGCAGTCCTGTGAGCCATAATGAAACCTGAGCCTCCGCTGATTGGTCGAGAGCGACCAGGCCGAAGTCACGTGGCCGACTTCTTTGGTCCAGGGTAAAAATGGGGTTTGGTGTAAATCTAGGGTGTATTGCTGTCATATATCACAGCAGCTCGTAAAAACGACACTGAGGATTCTTGGCCAACAAATCAGAGAGAGAAAATATGAGTTCTTATTATGTGGATAGTCTGCTTTGCAAACCCGCGGCGGGTTGTTCTCTGTTCGCGAGCGCAGAGCGAGCCTCCTGCAGGACTGGACCCAGCGGAGAGGAGCAGACTGCTGCCGCCTTCGCCTTTGCTCCGTGTCTCTCTGGAGTTTACGGCGTCAGTAATGGAAGCCAGAGCCGCCCTGTGTTTACCTCAGGCTATCGGGGACAGGACGCGCACACGCAGCTCTGCAGCCCGTTTGAGCAGGGCAGCTGCTGTCACCCGGGGCTGGGCCCCCTCACCTCTCCGCCGGACAAACAGCACCGGTTGTACCCCTGGATGCGCGCATCAGGTATGTCACCAAACAACAAAGTCATTTTTTTTCTTATTATTTCATTTATTTATTTATTTTTCTAACAAAACACTGAGACTTTTCTTTGGCCTTTGGCGGTTCGATTAAATTCGAGCAGCTCGTTGCTGCTGCTGCGTGGAAAGAATCGTAAAACTTTTATTGCGCAACTAATGAGTTCTGCAGCCATAAATTCATTTGGTCAGAGCCTCAGTGTGTGCAGGGTGCGCACAGACCTTGCCGCTGGGGGTTTTCCTCAGCACTCCTATTACTCTTCCAGCCTCTTCTCCCCTTTGTGGCTGTAAAAAGAGCCCGGCCTGTGCGTAAATCAGCTCTGTGCACTCTGCAGCCTCTTTCTAATTGAGTCTGTGCTGCAGAGGCTCCGTTCTCTCAAAACTCGGATCAATATGCAGCACTACTTTCTCCAAATGGATTTAAAACACCACGATAGCCCGTGTTTTGTGTTTATTAGCATTTTTTTGCTAAAGGAAATGGAAGCTCTGCCTCCATTGGTGCAGCTGTGCAGCACTTGGCTGGCTTTTAATTGGAAAAATCCTGCAAGATCCCATGAAGGAGGCAAACAGCCCTGCAGGAGGGCAACAAAGCTAAAACACACACACAAACATTTGTGGTGATGTGAAAATCTGAGCCACAATAAAAGAGCAATTATAAAAACATTAAAGACTTCCTGTTGTTTTCAGCCGCAGGTTTTTATCACTTTAAGATTTAATCAATACATGCAAACACGTGCATTTATTTCATTTCATTTCATTTCATTTCATTTATTTATTTGTTTACAACTCGCTCCTCTTCTCCTCTTCAGATCCGACCAGAAAGCGCGGACGGCAGACCTACTCCCGGTACCAGACCCTGGAGCTGGAGAAGGAGTTCCACTTCAACCGGTACCTGACCCGCCGGCGCAGGATCGAGATCTCACACGCACTCTGCCTCTCAGAGAGACAGATCAAGATCTGGTTCCAGAACCGCAGGATGAAGTGGAAGAAGGACCACAAGGAGGAGCCGAACCAGGAGGGGGGTCTTGGCGAGGTTCAGGCCGAAGCTGGAGACACCGGAAGCGCAGAGTCCCGACCCGCTGCTGAATAACAAAAGAGAGAAATAAAAATATTCATCCAATAGACACTGTTGATATGGAAGGAGTGTGCACACACGAGTTTTTACGCACGACAGGTTTGAAACTAATGACAAGCTGTGAACAAATCTCAAACATCCAAGATTTAGTACCTGAAAGAGTTATTTCTATTTTTTTTACACCATATTCATCTGGACTGCACATTCCGTTGAGAAAACTACCTAATTTTTATTTTCTTATATTTTAAACTCTGACACAGAAATTCAAGAAAAATTGCCAAGAAAATAAAAATATATATTTTCAGCTTACTGAGACAATGTGCCTTATTTTTAATCGAACAACAAAGCTTTGTTTAAAAAGACGAATGAGTGGGTATTTTATTTTATATTGTTTTATTTGACTTTTTATTGCTTATTTTTTTATTATTATTATTATTTCCCATACTTCACATTTTCATATTAACTCTGCTGAATAAAGAATGAATTAAGTAACTCTTCAGTTTGGCTTTGCTGACATTACTTTGAAACATTTCCTCAGTGTTTGCACTGCACCATAATTTATTTACAATGTTTTCAGTGTGAAAATGTTTATTTTGTGAGCTTTAAAGTTGTAGATCATCCTACACACGCTGTGACGCATTGTTCTTTTTTTCTTTTTTTTTTTACTGTAAAGCATCATGTGAACAAAATGTTTTAATTCTGACTCTAGCATGAAAAATAAAAACCTGTAAATGAGTTCATATAACTTTAATAAAACAACTTGGACATGGCCGTCGCTCACTGAGAAATTAAACCTCTGCAGCAGAATAGTGCAGGAATGAGTTGCTCGGTATTTTATGAGCCCAGTTGCCCAGTATGGGTCTGGTACTGGTCCTGAAACGTGTCCGGCTCCATGATGAGGGCTTAGATAAACAGCGAAGTTGAAGAATGTGAACTATGAGGATGCGAGATGGGACAGGCTGCAGGATGGAGGGGAAATTACTGTTGAACTCTGCGTTCCCTCTCCTCTCTCGGCATAAGATGGCGCCTGAACCCCCCTCCCCTCCCTTCCTCCCTCTCGCTCCCTGCCGCCTCCCCCTTCCCACCCCCGCCCTGCGCTGCATGGGCCATAAATCCGTTTGTTGTTTATGAAAATTTACAACGTAGCGGTTCAACACGGGGCGGCACGGTGGCGCAGTTGGTAGAGCTGCAGCCTCACAGGGAGAAGGTCCATGATCAAATCCTTCCTGGGTGCAGTTTGCATGTTCTCCCAGTGCGTGGGTTTTCTCTCTCACAGACCAAAAACATGCATGTTAGGCCAACTGGCAACTCTAAATTGCCCCTAGGCGTGAGTGAAAGTGTGTTTGTCTCTATGGACTCGGACCTGTGTACCCCGCCTCTCAGTGACTGCTGGATATGGGCACCAGTGACCCCCGCGACTCAAAAAGGAAGAAGCGTGTAAAGATAATGGATGGATGGCCGGCTCAACTTTACGAGGCGCCTCGGCCTCCCATTGGCCCGCAGCTCATCACGTGGCCGCAAGCCGTGAACATGAACTTTATATATATATTTATAAAATTTCCAATAGCGGGATAGAGCAGCCTCTCATTCAGCGGGCTCGCGCGGGCTTCAGCGCGGCTCTTCCTCCCACCGACCTTCACCAGCACCTTTTTGGATTTGATCTCGGACTTTGGACTTTTGAGACATGCCCGGATCTTTTGGCGCGATGGCTGAAAGGAGCCCCCGATGCGTCACTGACCCCCCAGTCCGAGGACTCAGCTGGAGGTTTTTCTCCGTCTGCACCTGCCCACTCCCTGGCCTCACCTCCGGTGTTTACATGCAAAAACCTTCAGCAGGTAAGACATGTGCAGCTTGTCAGTCAAATACACCTGCTTGATCATGAATACACTTCTATTTATTATTATTATTATATTGATATTAATATTATAAAATCATTTAAAGGAAACATTTATTATTAAGATTATATGGCATGTATAGTTGGCTCAGTTAAATAAGCTCTTAGTTTTGATGTCATTTCATGGTGATCTGCATGTTCTTGTGTCATGTGAACATTATTTGTTTGCTGTTTGGTTTGACTGAGTCTGGGCAGTAAAATTCACTGAGGCTGGTGCGAAGATGCGCTCTCTGCTGCCCTCCTGTGGACAAACTGCGGCTGCAGCACCTTTTTATTTATAACGCTGCAAACCGCCTGCAGGTTGGGCGTCAGGTTGACCTCTGCGCGCGTTTGCGCGTCTTTATTTGGCCTTTTTAGCCTTAGATGCAGACATGCACACTTCAGTGGATTAAAGTGACGCAAACAGTGTGCAACAAAACAAGGAAATGAGCGCTGAGTGACCTCTATTTGACACAAAGCAGGGATGTTTTCTTGCTTATCTGTTATTATTTCTATTTTTTTTTTGTCCGAACACAGACAAAAAAAATTAAAATTATGCTCAAATGTGGTGTTGATTATTTAGTTTTAATTTTCAGATCATCTCTAAATTTAGATTTAGCACATTTTTGCATTATTATTTTTATTTTTTTTAATTTTCCAATAAATTGTACATATAATTTTTTAGCATATTAGCTGGGCCAAAAAAATGGAAGTAAAATATTTCAGCAGTTTTTTTTTAAATTACTTGTTTTGCTTTGCAGAAAGTATTGATAGGATTTCGTGTCATTTAATTATTGATTTAATATTTTAGACATTATTTCTGAGTATAAAAAGGCCTTTAGCTGCAAAGGTTTAGGCTTTTTTGTAATTTTGACTGTAAGGTGTGTTAGTGTTTGTTGCCTGCAGAGTGCACCGCCTTCCTTTATTTCCTCTTTACAAGTGACCCCCCCCCCCACCCCCACACACACACACACCACCACACACACACACACACACACACACACTCAACCCCCTTCAGTCTGTCTGACACCACGCACTCTCTTCTCTTCTTTCATTTCCTCCTGATTTAGCTCCTGGGTGTGTCCCTGCCTCAACTCTTAGAAATTAGTTTCGTGGGAACTTTGTAGCCATTGGCCGGCGACAGATCAGCTGTAGCCTCACATTTTAGCAGAAACACACACACACACAGGTCTGACCTTGTAGGGGCACGCATACCTGTATTTCTTCAGTTGGCCAGGCTGAAAGCAGGAACGGGCTTGTGTTTTGGAGAAAGGACCCCGCTCGGAGAGGGGGGAAGGGAAGAGGGCACGCGGAGGAAAGGAGACAGAGGTGCCATAAAAATTCCTCAAAGAGAAAAGCAAACGGGGGAGTTCCACGCGCAGCGCCGTGCTCGGCTTTATGGAGGCTTCACTCCTGCGTCAAACTCTGAGCTCGTTCTCTTTTTTGATTTTGTTTGATTCCTTTTGACTGCATCATCTGAGCTGAAACCATTTCATGTCTAGAGCAGCTTTTGTGCAAATGTTGGATTTTGCATGCGTCTAAAAACGTCATAAAAAAATATAAAAACGTGTGTTTCTTATTTATTTTGAGCAGTTTTTTATTTGCATAAACACATTTCATTAACGTGGGCTAAATGAAGTTGGAGGATCATACCTCTGCAACGGATTCAAAACATTTAAACATGAGGCAAATTTTATTATATAGTCTAAATAGTAAAGGAGCATTTCACAATTTTGCAACAATAAATGAGGACAGCGTTTGTTAAAACGTTTAAAAATCTAAGTATGGTGTATTTAGTTGAACACTAGCTTTTACAAAGCTGACTGGAAATTATATATATTTTTTCTTTTGGCATTTTTAGGATCCAAGGCGCCGTTTAAAACCACAATTATATTCAAAACTTCCATTTAAGCATCTTCATTCAGCCTTTTTTTAGACTCCACATTGAGACAATGTCGCCTTTAGTTTCTTATTTAAACATATATATTATTTCAGTCTTAA
Organism: Nematolebias whitei; assembly: GCF_014905685.2. NCBI lineage: Eukaryota > Metazoa > Chordata > Actinopteri > Cyprinodontiformes > Rivulidae > Nematolebias > Nematolebias whitei. The sequence continues at coordinate 18,706,227 of NC_056516.1, read as the reverse complement.
AAGACAAACGAATAAAAGCCCCAGACAGTTTAAAAGTCAGAATGACGGAGTCGCGTCTAAATGAGACGGAAATAAGTTCGCGCGTCCACACGGCCTGAGACACAGCTCTCATCTAAAACTCCTACACTTTGTTTAGTTCTAACCTGCTTATAAACTCTTCTCGTGCTCATATGAAGCCTCTATGCTTATTAAGTTTTCAAAGTGACATAAAAGTCGGTCCTGAACCCCAAGTCTGTGTTGCTTTTATTGAGTTTTGTTTTTTAAGCGTCACATTTCTTACCCCGACGTGTATCCATTAGTTTCCACATGCAGTCGCTCAGTTGTTTATGATTATAAGGAGAGAGATAAAAGGCAAACAAACGGAGGAATAGCGGAGTGCTCTTCTGAATGAGCTTTGATTCTATTAGAGCTGCGGTGTTTCCATCCGGCGCGCATCACAACGCGCAAAACAGATTCTGATCGAATTATTCCTCTTTCTATACACACCATCATCGCGGAGATTGCGCTCTCAGCATGTCACTTGTTGTATTGTTTAGGAGTCTCTGTGTGTGTGTGTGTGTGTGTGTGTGTGTGTGTGTGTTTTGCCGCAATGGTCGTTAACCTCTGGATGACCCCCGTGTGGAGCCCACGCCTCAGAAAGCGCCGCAGACAGTCAGTGCAACAGTTGCGCCAGAGGATGGCGCAGCGCGACAGTTGGAAAAACCACCTCAGCCCTGCCTCGGAGTCTGCCCTGAACCAAACAGAAGGGAGGGAGGGAGGAGGAGGACTGGGGGAGGCGGCGCGCGCACACCCTCCTCCCCCTCCCCATCCCACCCTGCTTTTCCTGCGCGCACGAGTTTACCTCTGGAGGTCACCAGGCAGGATTTACGACTGGTCAACAAAAGCACGTGACTCTGCCTCGTACCCCATATTTGGGTGCCTACGTAAGAGAGAATCAAGTCCATGTCCCACTCATTTCCATAATTCATCATAAATTGTGCGCGGGGTGCTATAGGACGCGCTAAACCATAAGAGCCACAAATCAAGAGCGCGGGTTTTATGCTGTTTACGTCCTAAAAGCAACAACAACAACAACAACAACCTGCAAGCGGCAAAGCGGTGGAAGTGTCAACAAATGAGCTCCTATTTTGTGAACTCATTCTGCGGTCGCTATCCCAACGGCGCGGACTTTCAGTTACATAATTATGGAGACCATAGTTCGGAAAACGAGCAGTACAGAGACTCGGCCGCCATGCACTCCGGCAGGTACGGCTATGGCTACAACGGCATGGACCTGACAGTCGGCCGGACCGGGGGAGGACACTTTGAGCGGACGCAGGGCTACTCCCCGAGCCACTCGGCGGCGGCCCCCGCCTCCGTGGAGCCCGTCAGCTACAACCAGCCCAACGGCGGCAGCAACAGCACGGCCAACTCGTCCATGTCGCCCCCACCCGAGCCTCCTCTCCCCTGCGCCTCGGTGGCCAGCAGCTCGTCGCCCGTCACCGAGACGCAGCCTCAACACAGAGCCATGAAGAACTCCGTCCCCGCGCCGTGCTCCAGCTCCAACGGAGGCGTGGGAGGTGGCGCGCTGCTGCTCAGCCGGGACTGTGTGTCCAGTAAAGCCTCCCCCCTGGAGGAGGAAAAAGCTGCGGGAAGCGCACCCACAGCCACCCCTCAGAGTGCCAGCGACTCCACGCAGCCTCAGATCTACCCGTGGATGAGAAAACTCCACATAAGTCACGGTAAACTGCTCGGTTTAATGATCTTCTATTGATTTTGTGTCTCGTTTGGAGAGCTGGCGCTGCGTTATCCACGAATCTTTTGTAACTTTCAGGCTCAACTAAATAAAGGTTGACTTTGGAATGTGTAAGTTTGAACGGAAAATGCGCAAAAATGCGCCTCTCACTTGTTTGGCTGAATCACAAAAGAAAAAATGACACACAAAAGCAAAGTTAATGTATGATAATGTAATTATGCTTTTCTTATATTGCCACAATTAGTAAAACTGTAATAAAATATGAGGAAAATACAATTTAATCTGCACAAGAATCTCCAACCTGTTGTTTGTAAAAGACTTGTATTTTTTTTCTCCCAATCCAAACTCAAGTTTTGTCTAATTTCATTGAACAATTCAGCTTTAAATTCTCACCTAAATGTTTATATCCTGCACAGAAACGTGCTCAAAATCAACGCAGCGCCATCTTTCCTGAATTAATGCTGAATTTTTAAATTGCGCCTTGCTGCATCTGATTTGCCTCCCATGCGTCTTCTTTCTGTCAAAGACTTGTCTGGACCGGAGGGGAAGCGAGCCAGAACCGCGTACACCCGCTACCAGACTCTGGAGCTGGAGAAGGAGTTCCACTTCAACCGGTACCTGACCCGCAGGCGGAGGATCGAGATCGCCCACGCACTCTGCCTCTCAGAGAGACAGATCAAGATCTGGTTCCAGAACCGCAGGATGAAGTGGAAGAAGGACAACAAGCTGAAAAGCATGAGCATGGCGGCTGCAGGAGGGGGACTCTACAGGCCTTGATGCTCACACCTCTGAGAACGAGCACGAATAAATAAAAACAACAACAAATAATTTAAAAAAAGGGATGAATTCTCTTATTCCAAATGAAAAAAAAAGCGCAGAGACTGTTGGGTCCTGCAACAGCATTATGTATTATTTCCTTTATATTCTCACCGTGTTAATGATTATGTGAGTGAAAAAAAAATCATCATGTACAGTTATGTTTAGATTTAGGGGAAAAAAGAGAGAAAACAAATGGAAATACATGTTTGTTTAAATTATTTCTTGAGGAAAAAGTAACAAAAAAGGCTTGAAAACGTCTCCAGTTGATGCACTCTGCAGCCAAATAATAAATAGAAGGTTTGTGTTTTTTTCTCTCTCTCTGTATGTAATGTATATTATATGTATGTATTTATTTGTTTGATGTATTGTGCCAACTTGTCAGAAAACTTGCTTCCAGAAGTAGAACCAGCCAGATAAGCATCGTGTGTGCGTGTGTGTGAGATAAAGAGAGTACATGTATGAACAGAGCCTCACCCTTGTGTGTGTACAGTCGCTGTTTTCTTTGTTTTTTCCGCAGGATTTGACTTGCTCACCTGGGCGCAGCATCTTTTTAAAAAAAAAAAGCTGATTTCGTCTCTTATTTTTTTTCCTCGCTGTATCTCATGTGGAAAGGTCCCACAGTAAAATCCCCTTTTTGCCTAAATATCTAAATGTATGACTTCATAGTGATGTTTTTTTTTTTTTTTTGTAAATGTTTTTTTTCAAAGACTGGAAGTTCAAATATGCTATAATAATAATTATTATTATAATAATGATAATGATGCTCATGGTGGTGATGGCCGTGATAATAAACTTTTTACTGGAACATCCACTTGCTTGCTTTTTTTTTTTCTCAACTTGTGCTAAATGTTGCGTAAAATCCTTAAGTTGCTCATAAAAAGGTGGAACATGGTTGAATTCAACAGGTCTCGCTGCACATGAAAGCTTTCACTCACCTTGGCTGCCTTGCGCGCTCCGAGCTTGTGTAGGGGGGGGGGGGGTGTCCCCCTCCTGCCTCCTGAGCCATTCCCAGAGAATTAGCTCGACTTTTTTTTCTGGCTGTAAACTTTATTAGGGGCCGATTCAGGCTCTCTGACATTTGGGTGCTAAATGAATGGGGGTTTTGTCTATGAATTAGATCGTAAAAATCATCCGGAGAGCGGCCAGATAGGCTCACTGGCCATAAACGGTCACGTGGTGGCCATTAAAGTAAGTTTTATGGTTTTGGGGAGTTGACAGTATATTGCACATAACATATAATCGCAGTGACGGCGAAGCCTCGTCTGACTCTCTCTGTGCAGCCTCTAAGTGTTGCTTGACCGCTGCAGACCTTCTCTGTTGTTCGCCTCAGAGTGAACCGGACGCTCCTCGGGATGAAGAGCTCGTTTCTGGGTAAGTTTCTCCAGACTAACCGGTAGCCAGAAAGCCAGGAGAGCAGCCACCCCCTGTGTTAAACAGCCGTATTATTGTATTCGCTCCCTCTCTATCCGTCCCTATTAGTCCATTACACTAATTTGTCAGTTGTGGAGTGCTGAATACTGGACCCGGCAGATGTTGCGCAGGGTTGGGTCCGGCTCATGGCTATTTAATTGCTTCCTTCCCTGTGTAACTTGTTTCCCTCCATCTGTGGTGTAATTCATAATCCATTTTTACATGTTGGATAATTATCGCTGTGTCCATTTCCAACCCCCACAAACTTGTCGTTTTATCACATTGCACAAGTCACAGAGCGTGAGCCAGAGATTTTCCACAGTAGATTTTGCTTGATAAAGTTAAGCGCTCGTGCAGGCCCACAGATTTACAGCTACTAAAGTCTGATTGGATTGTGCATGCGCTGCTGTTTTATTTTTTGTGTTTTTGAAAGTTGTAGCTTTATTCTCTGAAAATGGTATATATTAAAAGAAAGAATGAAAAAAAAAGTTGGAGCTTGTTTCTGCCCGGGCTCCTCGTGTTGCCAGCGTGGCTGTGGACTTTAGGGCAGGTTGTAAACAGTGTCAAGTAAACACGACACGGGAAGAAACAACTGCAGGGAAACATTTAACAGGAATTCCGTTTTGTGTCAGTCCTGTCTTTTTTCTGTGTGTTTTGTGGGGTTGAAAAGTTCAGATGACCTCTTAAAAAGTCACTCTCGCTTTGTGGTGACCTCTTGTCGGATCAGAGAAGGGGCGAGACCGGTCACCAGTGGACACGGATCCCAAAATGCATGAAATAAATAAAGAAATATATATGCTATAATTTTTTTGTGGAAAAAGTTTTCATTGTCTTTCTGATTTAGCTTTATTTTATATTTTATCTACGTGTTTCTCAGTGCGTCCTGGGTTATCCGTCTTTTTACGCACGAATTTATCCGTCCTTTTACGCACAAAAATGCACGACGACGCGTAAAAACGCAAGGCTAGCGTGTTGTAAGATTTAGATATTGTATTTTTAAAATAAGAAACCATCTTCACTTTCTGTTAACTGCCTGTTTTCTTTTGCCAGAGCAGTTGTGTCGCGTTTAGACTCCCTGACAGAAAAGAATAACACGAGCACAAAGACTTTCTCCTTGGGTTTGACGATTTTCAACAAACTCTTCACATAAATATATTTTGCTGAAACCTAAACCGTCTGTGTTGGTTAAGTTAATGCTAGAGAAACATATTTTTTCTAAACTTCATTTAAAATGCTTTGATCACAAAGCCAATATAATTATAAATGTAATGAGCAGGTTTGAACCTTTTGCGCATTCGACAGGAGCTTCTGCGCTTTGATGGTGAATTTCTCAGCTTCAATTTCAATCATCGATTTTCTAATAATGCAATTGATAGATTTCACTCATCAAGATACAAAATAGCATCACTGATAAAATCTTATTAAACGTGAGATATGCAGCTCTTTGTTCAAACTAGAATACAACAAAAATCACGTTTTTTTGTTCCCAGGTTCATTTTGAACACTGAAAATACAACAGGACGTTCTGAGGGTGCGGATAGTTGGACCTGAAACCCCTTGCCAATATTTCAAAAGGAGACATTTCGACAGGGCCCCATGTGCGGCGCGCTGCCAGGCAGATAGAGGGAGAGAGGGGAGCTCTGCGCAGGTTCATCTGGAGGTCAGGAAGATGAATCTGCATCCTCCCGGAGCCACCAGCAGAGCTCGCTTTAGGCCAAGTTCACTGTCACTCTGCTGCATGCAGACCGAGAAAAAACGGTCTCTAACACGCACAGTCCAAAAAGTAAAAATACTGCACGCTCTCACATTAACGACAGGTTTTCTTTTGGCGTTTGCCTGTAAGCACAAAGCTCATAAAGGAAGTTACCGGAGGACGGAGCGTGGAGGGACAGAGTGGGAGTGAAACCTGAAGAGTTGCCTCCAACAAAGGCTTCTTCCTCCTCTGCTCTGCTTTGCTCTGACTCTAATGAATGATTTGCATATTTTAGGACCCTGTCAGCCGTGAGCTGGATGCTACTGTCGCTGGAAACAACCCAGAGACTCGATTGCATTCTGCGCTGGCATCTCATCTTATCAAATTGGTAGAAACGACAATTAGTATTGGAAGATGAGTTATTTTTTCTTTTATGAGGGGAGTAATGCGAGAAGTTGGGGGGCAGATATCTCTCCGGGACTGGGACTGATGAGGGGGAGATAGTTGCAGAGGAGGAGGAAAATTTGGGGTCAAGAGTTTAGAGGCTGAACAAGCCTCCGTCATCTGTTCTCTCGCCTTATAATGGCGATCTTGACTCTTCACACAAAAGGCAGAATAGCTTTGCATTACATATGTTGCACGGTGCACTCCAGGTGAACCCTGGAAGCGCAATGACCTCGCGTTTGAGACCCGGGAAGGATGGGTGGAGGGGTGCAGCTTCCCCCCCCCCCCCTCCCTTCTTCCAAGCAACAAGATTGAGTGGCTGGCGTTTTATTAGGGCGGTTGATTGGTGAATTTCCTTTGAATAAATTGCATTTGATATGTTTAGGGACGAGGGCAAAATTTGCATTTGGAGGATTGATTCTCTCGACCCGGTCACAGGGTAATGAGAAGGCCCACAGCCGCCCCCACCTCTCCAGAACGAGCCCCCAGATCCCTTAAAAAACATTTAGCCCCTCTCTTCCTGATCGGCTGAATAGAATCCTTTTCAAAACTAGAAACGGCACAGATGTTTTCCTTGCGCGCCACGAAGGGCTGGAGAAAAATCTCATTTTTGATCCGAAATGTTTGAAATTCTCTCTTTGATTTCTCCTCAAGGCCTGGTGGCGTTCAGGACATACAAATATATATTTCATACATGATAAATCCTGCGAAAACAGATAAAGTTTATGAAGGAATAAAATTTTAATTAGAAAAACTAACCCAAAAAATGTCCAGAACAAAAGCATGGTGTTATATAACTCTTTATTAGTTTACAACAAAGAAAAATAATATAATACATTTTATTTACAGTTCAAAACACAACTATAATTTTTTTAATTCAAGTCAAAACAGACCACGTGTTACAAATCACCTGAAAAGACCAAATACATTCAGAAATTATTTTGATCAGAGGAACTTTGGATGTAATCAACTAAAAGTGCAATAAATTAATAAAAAACAGATTTTATCAACTGCCCTAACTTATGATGATCTGCTCATTTTTACACACTGGAGTTCAGCACCTCCCCAAACATCATATTTCCATATAAATATGTTTGAAAACAAATGAATAAAAGTTGTTTCCTATGATCTGTTGGCCTAATGTTTGGATGCTTTTAATGAAAAGTTAATTCCGATTTGTTCATAATTTTGTCTGAGTTCATTTATCTTTTATTTTATAATTTCTAGAACAGAACACATTTATTTTTGCAACAATCTGATTATTTTTGCTTTAATGTGGACTTGATATTTGACGAGTTTTACCTAAAAAAAAACTTAAATGTGTTAATTTAAACAGGATTTTGCGCCCAAATTCTGATTGTTATATATATATATATATATATATATATTATTGTTTGTACAGCTCGTGTGTGATTTTCTTACATTTGATTTTGAAACATTTTCACGCAACTGCATGGAGAAAAATCAGGGTCGCATTTGTTGTTTCAATGGCGCTGAGAAGAATTTCAAGTGGCACAAAGTGCAAGAGGAGAAAAAGTTTGATCAGAGTTAACTCGAACTGTTGTGTTTCTATAAACGCGTGAAATGTGTGTGTGTGTGAGTTGTGTGTGTTTTCTGATCCTTGGCACATCTCGGATGTTTTGCTGCGCCGTTCTTCACAGCTCTCACTCAGACAGGAGACCTTGTGAGAGCCATCTGCAATCTGTCACCATCGTCACAGCACTTCTCTGATAATCTAAATTTACAGTAAACTGTCAGCATGATGCATGCCGCCTAACCAGACCTTCACTCTGCACACACACTCTGCGTGCGCTCGCGCTGAACTAAAAATCTCAGCCTGCTGCTTTTTCTCTTCTCACCAGGAGCAACATGTACTTGAAATATGATGCAAAATGACCAAGATAGCGAGCTTATTTCTATATGCTGATGCTTAATTATCTCATATGTGTTTGGTGCGCTTTGGTGAGGCTTGCTTTGATATTTTTTTTAAGCTACTGTGCCCAAACGCACCGCATTCTGCAGGCCTGAGCTAGATAACAGGCAATACCAGAGCTGTTATCTAAAATAGTCCTTCTAACGCACCGAATGCTTTAGCCATAATCTTAGTGAGATTTATTCAGGCTTAAATATTGAACAATATCAGCAACAAGTAGAATAACCGTAAAACGCGTCAGCTGTTCCCACAGGGTTAATTTACAGTAAGTGGATAATAGCCGAGCGGACTCAGACTGTATTTATACACTGAGAGAGTAGCAGAAGAGTGTGAATTTAGATGTCACATAAAGTCGTCTTACCCGCTGACAATATGGTGACACATTGCCTCTCGGGTGGTCGTCTTTAGCCGCGCCAGTACAATGAATCTCGAGCATTTACAGTCAGAAGGGAGCACCAGAGCAACAGAGTGCTAACATGAAAAGAGTAAAAATAAAACCATGGAACCATGCAATACTTCTCACCCAATTAGTTTTTTTAAGATAAGTGCTCCAAAAACAAGATAAAAAAAACCCTCCACTTTTACGCACAGATATTTTATCTCGTAGCAGCGCGTCGAAGCTTCTTAACCCGTTCCAAGTCTTTTGCACGGTTTTAAAAACAACCTCTGACGACCCACCCGGGGAGCTGACCCACGTTAAGTAACCCCCACCCCCTACTATCTCCCCAGAGTTTAACAGAGCCTGCAAAAACTGAAGTCCAAGTCCGGGGTGAACCCCAGGTCACCGCGTCTAACAGATATGAAAATGTCGCCTCTTTGGAAGGAAAAAGAGAGGGGGCACGCCTTGTTGTTTAACAAAGACTGTCAATGGGCAAGATTAATAAGAAACAAAATGGAAACGGTGTCACCTCGGGGTCAGGCAGAAGTTATCTCTGTGTGTAGGGGAGCGAAAAGAATAGGGAGGCAGTGCGGAGGAGGGGGAGAAAGAAAAGGGAGAAAGAAAGAAATAAGCGAGAGGAGAAAGCTTTCAATATTTCCGTTAAGTTTGGCCCCTTTGGTTCTGCTTGCAGAGGCCTTGATGGAGAGGGCAGAGTGGATCAGATGCACGAGGAGGAGCTGCTGCTGCAGAATCCTGCAGGAAACACGGACACGGCGTGCCACGTCGGGCGTGGAGAGGAAAATGGACGTGATGACTAAAGAGCACGGTCAGAGACTTTTAGATGTAGTCACACAACATGATGACACTTTGTTGAAGTTTCACTGAGAAAGAGGAGAAAAAAAAAGGGAAATATGGTGATGCTTTTCATCAATTTACAACAAAATGATATTATTATTGTTATTATTGCTGTTATTGCCAGCATTTTGTTACATGACAACACAGTATTTTATTAGTTTTCTTGTATTTGCATCTCTTCCAAATGAAGTTTCACGTTAATTTAAGAGGTAAACAAACAAAAAAAAAAATAGATTTGCGTGCCACATTTGAGCTTGTTGCACAGATTTGTTCAAGCTGGACCTTCACTGTCACTGATGTGTGCTAGATTTAAATATTTGTTTTGGCATCCGGCTGAAATGCAAAGAAGGTGTCCTCGAGTGTTTGTCCGACGGATGTGCTTCTCAGTAACAGACAGCACGCAGTGGTGCATGCAGAGCATGACTTTCAGCACCATGGGTTTTATAATTGTTGCATTGCAGGACAAATAATTTGTTTGAGTGATTGCAGGTTGCTGTTTTGTTCTGGGGGAAAAAAAACGTCCAAAGTGCCACATTCAAAGCAACACAATGAGCAATATGCGGCTCGTGAAGTGAGACTTTTCCTGATGTTTATGAAGCAACATCATTCAGGATTTGAAAGATGCGCAAGCTTTGTGAACGTTTGCATGTCCGCAGAGAAGCGACGCGTCTGTGCGTGATGCTTGCAGGCAGGACGAGCACATTTTTTTGCTTGAAATAGTTTGATCAAAGCAATACATGTTGATATTTATTGTTTCAGTATCTGGATTTTTTTTTAAAAGGATGCAACAGATTTCCAATAGCCTGGATTTATGTTTGTTGAAGGAGGTGTTTGGTTTGTGAGCACCCCTCCCTCTCCCCCCTCCCTCCCATCAGAACATGCACTCTGTGTTTCATATGAGCAGCAGAGCCTCACCCACACAAGTTTTTCTCCACGCAGTAAACAACTTAGTTGATCAAATTTTTCCCGTTTTTTTTTTTTGTAACACTCTAATTTAATAAGGGAAACGCCAACGTAAGCCAGTCCGCGCCGCGCTGCTGGTACCAGTGCCATGCTTTCCATTGGTTCCTGTTTACAAGATGCCCACAGGACAGGCGGTGATTGGTGGGTCCGCGCACGTGACCAGGCAACTTTGTACATTTGACAGGGGAGTAGGAGGGTTTTGTGGAGATCAGAAAAACGACAGCGCGATAAAAATTAGTATTGTTGCACTTCACAAATTAATGACCATGAGTTCCTACTTGATAAACTCCAACTACATCGAGCCTTCCTTCCCACCGTGCGACGAGTACCAGCAGAGCGGATACATCCCCAGCCATGGTGATTACTACGAGCGGCCAAAAGATACGGGCTTCTCCCATCACGACGAGGCAACCTATCCGAGGTCAAACTACACGGAAACGGGCTACGATTACGGCAACGTTCCCGCCGCCGCCGGACTCGACGACTTCGGCGACGGGCACCACGCACAGCCGCAGCCGGTTCCACAGAGCCACGGTCCTCGCCTCTCCGCCGCGCCAGACGGTGGCGCAGGGGCCAATGGCAGCAAGGACTGCAGCCTCGCCGGTGAGGTGTATCCCGGCGTGGCGAAGGGCAAAGAGCCGGTGGTCTATCCGTGGATGAAGAAGGTGCACGTTAACAGCGGTGAGTCGCCGTCCAAACACCACTGAGAAGCAATGCTGGAACGCACGCGAGCCAATTCAGGCAGCACTAGTAGCAGCCCTTACAGCAGCAATTTACGACTATCGAGCAGCAGGGTCGGTAATTAAGGACCCTCGTAAATTTTATTGCCTGTGTTCGTCTGTCGGGGCCATGCGCCTTTGTTGCTTTTTAACCCAAACTACCTCCAAGCACTGGAGTCAAGCCAAACTGTTATATTCCGCCCCGCTGTTTTGTTAATCATTTCAAAAGCTTGATCCGTCCCCGGATGAGAGCGCGCGTGCATCTCCACATTAGGGTGAAGCAAACAAAACGGCTGCATTAAACCAGAGAAGTGCTGTCATTTTTGCGCTCACGTGTCCAGTGGCTTTAATATCCCAGAGTTTGGAATAAAGCAGCCTTCCTGTAACACCTGCCTGTGCGTGTGTGCGTGCGTATGTGTGTGTGTGTGTGTGTGTGTGTGGCTTCTATCTTTTCCCTCCCAGTCAATGCCAATTACACTGGAGGAGTGCCTAAGAGGTCCCGTACTGCCTACACCCGCCAGCAGGCTCTGGAGCTGGAGAAGGAGTTCCACTTCAACCGCTACCTGACCCGGCGCAGGCGCGTGGAGATCGCGCACACCATGTGCCTATCCGAGCGCCAGGTCAAGATCTGGTTCCAGAACCGGAGGATGAAGTGGAAAAAGGAGCACAAGCTTCCCAACACTAAGATCCGCTCGTCCAGCTCGGCCTCAGCCTCCGGGGCCCAGCAGCAGCAACAGCAGCAGCAGCAGATCAAAACAGGCCAGCAGCTCGTCCCCACGCCGTGCACTGCAGGTCTATAGTGCACAGATGAACCCAAATCCCTTCCTCCCCCTCTGAAAATCCAGACTGAGATGGAAAACAACACAAGTGGAATTTGAAGGACCGAGTTTCAGTATTTTACACACACATGGTGTTATCTTTGTTGCACATTTGGGCCTCTGCCTTGTCCTTTGTACCCTCTTCCCTCCGCGGTCGTCCTCTTCATATAAGCTTGAAATTCACGTTTAATTGCCATGATGGCAACTGAAGTGTTTATATATTTGTTTATTATGGAAAAAATAATAATAATAAAAAAAAAAAATCCTGCGCACATTCATAGGACTTGGAGCAAAGTGTATTCACTACAGTTAAAAAAAACAAAAAACAAGTGAGGTGAAGGTCATTTTGAACTCGTTTTTTTTCTATTTAGAATATTGTTTTATTGTTTATTGCTTATGGAAATTGCGATACTTGAAAGTTATTTAGCGAAGCTCAGTGTTAGAAAACCGCTCGGGCTCTTTTTTTTTTTTGGCGTTAGTCAGAGGAGCTGTGTTCTAGTTCGTGTGTTTGAGTGGTTTACTGTTGAATGTAGTCCAGGTGACTTCTACATCTTATGTATATAGACAAATCTAATGAAGGCACAATGAGGAAAAGCGTTTTCGTCCACCTTGTCGCTGTTGTAGTTTCATTTTGTGCTCTATAGTGCGTCCTATGTTGTGCTGTTCTAAACTGTGAATATTTGTATGTATTGTCTCAGTAATGACCGTTGTAATGCAGGCTATAGGCTCAATCTGTCCTTGTGAAATAAAAAATGTGCTTCACTCACGAGGCTGACATGGTTTTGGATGTTTTTGTCATAGCCAGGATTGATTTCACTTGAACGCAACAGCCTACTGTTTACACGCTCTCTCCGCGGCTCTTTGTGCCTCATTTAAAAGTTAATTTGAAATATTATACATTTTAACATAACACCATGATGGGCATATAGCATTTTTATTACGCTTTATGGATAAATCTTAGACGCGTGTTTTAAATTGCCGTGCGTAATTTCCAAATTAAACGGTCAAAATCCTTGCGTGCGTCGTTGCATTTTTTTTTTTTACGTGGCTTATTTAGTTTTCTTCAAGTTTTAGAATGTCTGCATACATTTTTAAACAGGTGAATGTTGCGTGTTTTAATGCAAAATGGAGAGCTTAACCGGGAAAAATCGTGTTATAAATGCGTAAATCTGTTCAAAATCAAGCTTAATCTTTTACGCACGTCATAAGAGCGCACACATTTGTCTCACCCTGTTGGGGTTTTCATCGTTCACTTATCCTGATTCCAGATTCGCATGGGTATCATGCGTATTTTCTTGAATTAACATGAAATGGAGAAGCATGTCAGGTTATTTCACCGCAGAATCAGAAACGCTATATCTATCCGACGCATTTTGTTTTATTTAGTCATTGTGAGAAGAATTCTGCCAACCTTGGATCACCAGAGTGTGAATGTTGGTCACTACCTGCCCCATCCAAACAATGAGAGAGTTCAGCTAAGGGACACGGACCGCTCTGGCCAATCAGGGCCTCGGAGAACTTCTTCTGACCCTTGACCTTTCGACACACACAGTGTCCAGACCATACATCAGCTCTGAGACCTCCGTCAGCTCCTTTCTCATCTCGTCTGAGGTTTACCCAGAAACCGCGTGGAAACAATAACTGTGTTTAAGTGTGAAACTGAGCCCAAAATGATTCGGTGAGCTTATCACAGAGGCGCTGCTGGCAGGCCCAGAAGAGGGCAGGAACATGCTGGGAGCTCCGTGTTCTGTTGTAGATGTAATTTTTTGGCACATGTTGGCATTGTTGATCTAAACTCAAGGATTATGTCAACACATTTGTAACTGATGGGCTCACAATGCACACAGCCGTAAATTAGCTTTATTTGATGAGTAAACAAATAAAAACACAAAGTAAACAATGTGAGGCAGCTTGTGTGGGGTTTGCAAATATATGAAATTAAATGCATCTACACACACACATAAAGTAAAAAGGTTCAGGAGCAGATTGGCACCAATTTTGCGCAGATGCCAAAACGTCCAACGCATTACAGATTTCATGTCGTTTGATTCGAAAATAGAGGTCACTTTCAGAGTGCTGAAATTTTAATTTTCTCCTTCACGTGACTCTCTAAATAATGAATGTCCCGGGGGCTCAGAAATAGATGTGAAAATCTGACTGATTTTCATTTGAAGTGATGCTCTGCAGGGTGCAGAGCTCCTCTCCTCTGACACAGCTCTGGACACACTGACATGACTTGTGAGTAAATTTGACTATTCTTTTACATGTTGTGTGGCTGGAAACAAACTTAGCATCAAATAAAGCCTACGCTTTAACGTTTACATTGTGTATTAATGTAATACTGATAGTGTCAAATAGTTGCTCATGTGCAGTTATTGTTGTCAAAAATGCAGCCTTGTGTGATATTATTGTATGTATAAATCAAAAACAAAACCCAAAATGACTATATTCAAAATCGTCTTAAACAGTTTAAAAGATAAATTATATATATATATATATATATATATATATATATATATATATATATATAAAAGTGTGTGTTATCTGCGTATTGGTTTTGTATTTGTGCTACTCATGTGTTAAAACGTAGTTTGCTTACATTTTGACTAGATGCTGGACCAGAGTCCAAAGTAGAGTATTTAATTTGACTGCTCTAAAAACTACACATGGTCCATTAAAAAAAGTAAATAAATAAATAAATCCATAAATACACTCTACCATTATTTTTTCAAGCTACCATAAAGAACAATAAAGTAGAAATCCACTTTTTCCCCAGTTATTATCTTCAACCATGCCTCTAAAAATAATATTTTTTTAATTTAAAAAGCCTTTTTTTATACTTATATGAAGACTGCAAGTGAAAATAATATATTATTTATGATAAAAAGTTAAACTTGGAGCATATAAATACTCAGTGTGGGACTTATGTTTAATAAAAAAAATACCAAAAAAATGCCCATAATAATAATAATAATAAAGATTATTATTATTATTAAAATTGGCTCTATATTTTGTGCGTAAGAGTCGCCTGATGTATTTTCAGACAAAATAAAGAGCCATTCCAACAAGAAAAACTCAGACTTGTTTTTATTACGACCACCTTGAAGCAAACATTTCCTCTGTCCTTGTCTGTCACCGTATTGCACAGGAGTGTGTGTGTGTATGTGTGTGTATGTGTGTGTGTGTGTGTGTGTGTGTGTTAATTAGAGATGGCTCCACTCAGCTACAGGCGTTGAATTTCGCATTAGTCTTGATGTTGGCCGGTGGAGAAGCTCGCTGAAGGCAGTTATCTTCGGCTGAGAGGTTCGGTAACCCAAACCCGACTGTTAAGAGCTGCGAGTGTCAACATTGTGGGAAGATATGAACCTTCGTCTGGCCAACATCCAGAGGTCCCCCCCCCCCCCCCCCTTTCTCTCACCCCCCTCTGTTTGCTGACAGCGATAAGAAGTTTAAATTTGTATAAAAACACCTGAACACTCATAAACATAATTTATCAGGTGTTTTGTGAAAATGATCGTTTTTGCCATAAACGCAAAAGACATGAGGTAACAGCTCAGTGGGGTCTTGGATTTCTGTCCTCTCCTCATTTGGGGGCACAAATAACCCCCCACTCAGCCCTCCGTGTTTTTGTCCGGGTCAGAGGAAAGTTCAGGTGCGGTGGCGAAAGGTTCCCGGACATGTGCTGCCACTCTGCCAAACAAAGACACACAACTCACATGTCATTATTTACAAGTTCATAATTTCTCCGAGGTCCCTTAAACAACTTCCTGTTGCTTCTTCTCGTCTCAAGTTTCTTTTATTAGTAGTATTTTAAGTGCATAAATAAGATCTCACTGAGCTGTCGACTCAAAGTTTGTCTCGGTTGCAGAGGACAAAGGCTCAAATGTGGGAGTGGGGCTCTGTGTCTGTGTCCACCCTGCAGTGATTAATAGTTGGGGTGTGATTTTTTTCTTCCACGTCCGCCGATGCTCGGTGTTGATGGAAAACAAGCACCAAACGGTGCGGGGAGGAGAGAACCCCCTCTGGATTGTTTTTTTTTTTTTTTTTTGGCAAATTCATGCGCCAGAAGCCAAACATCATCCAAGCAGCGCACGTGGCCAGTCTTGATAATCATTCATTCATTTAATTATAAGAGACTCCCTGAACTAAAGCCGGCACCAGAATTCTTTCAACCCCCCCATCACTCAGCTAGATGTAGGAAATCTGTAAGTACATGTTGGTCTAATGGGGGTCCATGTACTGATCAGCGGGGTCGAGCAGCCTCTCTTTGGTTCCCTCACCTCCACTTTCCGCCCACTGCTGACTGACAGCCCTCCCTCCTTCCTCTTTGGCTCCACGACCACCGGGACGCGCAGCCCCTCCCGTGCGCATGGCAGGTGAACGTCTTACGTTGGGCTTTTATTTACCTCGCAGTAAGTGATGCACAAACATCAGAACAGGGGGGGCGACACTGAGTAGAGTGCTGTGAAATTTACCCCGAGAGCATAAAGAAAAAGAAGGAGAAGACGCACCAAAGTACTGATAGCTCCTTAAAATTGTGCTTTTTTTTTGTGTGTGTGTGTGTGTGTCATCTGTCTTGTAGTTTGTCATCTTTTGTGTTCCGCTTGAATCTGTGCGGAGAGGAGCGGGTGTCGCTCTTTCAGCTGCTGTAACTGACACCGAATATATGGCACTCTAAAACTGTCAGAGCAGCCTTTAGCTCTGAATGGGCGACACGTGGAAAAGCTGCTTCTCACTGAGAGGCTTTGCGCTTCTTTGCCAGATCCATTGCAGTGTCACATAGACCTCTCTTCTTCTTCTTCTCCTTTTTTTTCCCTCCCCTCCTAACCGATCTCCTCAAGGGGCAATGACTGCCTCCATTAATGATTCACGGGCTCAAATAAAAGGGATTTAAGTTGACGTTGCGTCACGTGAGCAGGGCGCATAATACTGCGCCGTGTTATGGCACAGGGAAGAAACCCGGAGCCCCGGTCTGTGGCCATATGATGCAGATTATATGCTGCTAACCCCCGCGTTCCGAGAGGGGAGTCCTCGCTTTGTTGTTTGTTTTTTGATAGAGGAGGGGGCAAAAAAAAAAAAAAAAAGAAAGAAAGAAAGTCGCTCTAGAGGCGTGGGGTGGATTGGAGCGGAGAGGATCCTCGTATTTTTATTATTTTTTTTCTTGTGGATGTGTACTCTGCTGTCACGGACGGATATGTTTTCCCACGCGGACATGCTCAGAGCCCGAGCTTTGAGAGGATGGATTTTATTTTGAGGTATTTCCGCCGATTGTTCATTACTGTCGTGAGTTATTGCCGCGCGCGCGAGAGGTCAGTAAAAAAGAGGGGGGTATCTTAAAAAAATAGGAGGAGAAACCATCAAGAATGCTGCACATCTGATCATAAAAAGTACCACCACGCTGAATATGAGCTGGTATATTTTTAAACACATGCGTTACCTCTTAAAGTGTATCAGGAGGGTAAAGGCTTCGGCGTTTCCTATATTCTCAATGGTCCCATGAACGCATCACTGATCATTTTTAAAACAGAGCAACACAATAAAACAAATAGTTAAATAAAACAATTCAGGCAGCTAATTGGAGACAAAATGTGAATGAAGCAGCCGGTTATGGACTTCCAGCAAACAAACAGAGCGCGTACACGGCGGTTCAGGGTTCAACATGTCCCATAAAACCAAACACCCCGCGTCTTTACGCTGGTTTATGTGCATGTCTGTGCGTAAACGATACATCAAGACGATTTCCATAAATAAAACGAAGAAAAAAAAAAGGAGAATAAAGTTAGGGAGCGCGCTGGGGTTGTGTGGTTCCGCCGGGGGAAATGAGGATATAATGGAAGACGGAGTGCCATCCAGGACCGGGCTGAGGTCACGGCGCTCCTGCTTGATTTATGGGCGCGGGGACTTTGGGAAGATGGTGAGCGCGAGCTAATGACTGTTCGATCCGTTCTTTTTTTTTTTTTTTTTTTCCTATGGAGAGGAGAAGCTCAGAAGCTACAGGAAAATAATAAACACTTTATTTGCATATGGACTCATTTTTACCTCATTAGTGTGTTTTTACGTTAATTGAGCTGTAATAGTCATCTGTTTTGATGTTTTTATTGTTGCTTTAAATCCAACATATATGTGTTTTTATTTATGCATTTTATTCAACTAATTCTCCCATCCTTTTGTGCAAATTTCTAAATAATAAAAATAATTATATATATAGTTTAATTTGTTAAAGCATTGAAAGCGCCTTTAAGCCATTCGGTTTTATCTGAGGTTTTTATTTATTTAAATGGTATTTTCAAAATACCAAACTGATCAATTTAAGGGAACTTATTTATAAAAGTTTATATATGTGGTAGGGCCTATTCAGCCTCACTAATAAATGCTCAGGAAGTTTGAATATTTATAAATCATGTATTAAAATATACACAATTGACGCTCCACGTGAAAAAAATTATTTGTAATTTTAAAAATAATCAACAATAAAAGTAAGCATTTCTTCCTTTACTCCTTGCAGAATCCCATCCCAATGAGTTCAGGCCACCCCCCGGTCTCGGAAACCCCCTGAGCTGCCTTTGGTGAGTCCATATATCTTTATTGATTTGTGTTATGAATGCTTGATGGTGATATTCTTATTCAATTCCTAATAAGTACCACACACGCCTTCCAAAGGCTTGAGAAGCAGCCCGTGGCTTGTAACATTTCCGTGTAGCAGCAATACGACCAACCCGAGAGCAATAATTCCTTCTCCTCCACTTGTCTTTGTGGTGTAATTTGTCACCATAAAAGTGACGAGGGGAATCGCAGCTCTTGGAGCGGTGCCTTTACTCATTTCAAAAACTACTTTCTGTGAAAGCCATCTGCTTGGAGCTGCTACAGCCTGCTGCGCTGAAGCTTTGAAAATATTTTTTTTTTTTTTCTTTATCAACATTTTTAGTTTTGTTTCCTCTCATGTCGCTTCTTTCTCCCCGTGTCCGCCTTATTACGCGCGGCAGCGGCGCCTTTCAGCCCTCTCTCCTCCGGGCCAAATTAAAGCGAAGGACGAGTCAGCGTTTTTAGCAACAAAGAAGTAAATAATTATCCAAAGAGGAAGCGATTTGAAAGAAAAAGGCAAAGTTAGCTAAAAAAAAAATCCTTCTGTGTGAATTTTTCTCCCACTCCACCTCCCACGCCGGTACCTTTCCTGAATTTTTTGGTCCTAGAATCGTGAAACGAGCAGAAGCTCTTACTCCTGTTTACAGCTGTGATGAAGGGGGGGACCATAAATCTAATTCTCAGTCTTTCTTTCTTTCTGCCTGCTAAGGACAGAGGGATTCCCCCTCCCCGTCCACCTCAAGCTGCCGGCTCATTCTCCCCCCTCTCTCTCTGTTCCACGCTGCGCGTCCTCCCGCTTTGCCTTCCTTCGTGATGAAACTTCTGGCCATTTTTCATCCCTTGCTCCTATTGGGGGTGTTTTCCTTTAATATCGCGGACAGCTCAGCTTTGATCTGCAGTTCTGATCCAAGATGGAACTGTTGTCTTCAGAGCCGCGCAAGGAGAGAAATAAAGACGAAAAAGAAGTGTGCGGTTTTTTTTTTTAAGTTGGGGGATAAAACGATGTATTATATGCAAAAAAAAAAAAAGCCAGGTTACTGATTAAGCTGTGGACACAAGCTCTAAGAAGAAACAAAAAATCCTGCACGCTCAGGGCCCTGATTATTCCTTTGTAGTCACCCTTTCTTTTCAGGATCTTCCAAACGTCTCCAATAAATTGTTTGAAAATGACCTTTTGAGATATTTGTAAAAAATGTAACGTTGTTGTTGTTTTCCTATAGAACCTCTGCCTAGTTTGGTTGGGGGAGGAGGAGAGGCAACCACTTGATTTGAACTGCCTTTCCAAGGCGCTACTTCATTTGCATAATTTTTCTTGTCTATGGTGACGCTCTGGTTCGGGGCAGTTCACTGGTGTCTGCATGGTACTGGTGAAGGATCTCATAGTGAAGCAAAGCCTTGGCTGACGTGAATATTGCTATGAAGCCCCTGTCTGTTGCAGCATGAGGAGAAATCCAGTCCTGAGACCAGATAAGTCTTATCTTAGTGACCCGGGCGCTCGTGCCTGCTTTTGTAATCTCGGTTTACCCATCGAGTAAGGAGAAAAGGAAAAGGGAGAGAAGGAGGGGGAAACAGGAAAAGGGGTATTCTCTTTGGCTCTTCTTTTTTGGTTTGTGCCTGCTAATGCTTGCTGCATGGCAGGGCGCAGTCTGCTCCTTCACGCAGTCCGCCCTGCCTGTAAACTTTCCCCTGGATTACAGCTTTGATCGATTTCGTCGCTGAATGAGAAAATATCGCCCGGTGCTCTGCATTCATCGTGAGAGGATCAGGTAAGCAGGGCCAGAAATAGGCTCCCTGGTTGTAAATGGTGGAGTTTGTGTGTCGCGCGGTGATTTATCACCGTATGACTTAGATCTCGGTTCAGGAAGAGTTCACACGCACTCACACACACAGCGATTTTTCTCTGCGAGGGCTGCGCGCAACGAGCTCCAGTATTGCCTTTTGTCCCTTTTTTTTTTTTTTTTTTTGATGCTCTTTCATTTGTGACTGTCGCCACGGGTTCGTCGTGGAGAACCGAGCCACAGAACCTTCTGATACCTCGTGCCGGCCACCATGAGCGCATGCAGACTCAAGGAAGAGACCTGCCTTCAGCCTGCAGCGTGGCTGCGCGTCAGGAGCGCGCTAAGGGCTCATTTTACACTGATTTGCCTGTTTGGTTTGCACGGCTGCACGTGCTTCATTTTTGACATAATTTTAGTTTTGTCTATGTTTTAAAAAGGCGTTCTGATTATGTTTGCTTTAATTTAGTCCAAATAATATTGGACAATTTAATATAATATAATAATGACAATATTGGGATGAAAAGTTATAAACATTTAGGTATTTTTGGATTAAGCTAGGTTAAATAGGATTGCATTCAGTATTTGATTTATTGTGCTAATTAAGTTTTATTTTAATTTATTTAAAGGATGTGCTATCTTTATTAAAGTGGACGGCTGTGATAAATGTGGGAAACAGAGAAAAACGCACACTAAACAAAATAGTTTAAATTTCAATTTTATTATTATTATTACTATTATTATTATTATTATTATTAATATTATTTTTATTGCCAAACTAACACATTATTTCTGTTTGGCTTGTAAATCTATCTCTTGGTGCTTAATGGTTTCCTAAATAGTTCCCGCTGGTACCTGTCTGATTTACGGTGGTGCAGCAGCTGCAGCAGCGGGTTCTTAGCTGCATCCTCCCCGGGTTTCTGTCCACCCGAGTCCCGGCCTTGGCTTCTCACCAGGCCGTTGTTTCCAGCAGCCGGTCCCTCCTCTCTGACCCTCATATTTCACCAGAGTTCCTGCAGCAGCACCGACAGCAGCCATTATTATGAGCCTGCGAGGAAAAGTTCACACCGTGGTCATAAGGACGCACAGAAACCAGCCCGGTTTTTCAGGTTTTTGAAGCTCGCGGCCCTTTCATTTATCTTGCAACATGCACAGAAAAAAAAAAAAAAAGTTGAAGGAAAAATTGCATTTTCTTTCCTGCTTCGCTCCAGGTAGAAAGGGGAGCTCAGTTTATCCTGTCAACGCAGGAGGATTTTTGTTTTTGAAATACTTTAAAAATGGTCCAAAGTGCGGGCCACACACCATGTTTTCACCTGCTACACAGGAAATTAGATTTACTGTTGACAGCCCTGTTGGTAGAATAATATTGTAACAGAAACATTTTTTTTTCTCTGCGTGGCAACCCGTTAACAAGCCATTTCCACAACATGCTTTTTTATTCTCCTTATAAAAGTACTATGACTATATTTTCCTTTCTTCCCCCAGCTCAGAGGTTTAAAATGTCACTCTGTTTCTTGTTATGTTTTAAAATTACCTAAATGCTTTTGAAAACGTTTTATGTTGTTTGGCACAGATGGTAATACAAGGTTAGTGTGTGCCTTTGTGCCTCGTGTAAGCCATAAGGTAAACGGTAATAGTCTGCAGAATTGTTGGCCCTATCTTGCCTCCACAGTCTCCAGTGTCAGGTCTGTATTGAAAAGTAAGATGGATCGCCACCATTTCTCCTCCTCACAGTGCTTCTTGTAACCCTAGGTTCACCCGAGGAGGCCATTGGAGGAGAGGCGTCACGTGACCACGGGGTGCCAATGTTATTCTACAAGGGTGTCAAGACCCTGTCAGTTTCTGAAATAAATATTGGGAAACGGCGAGATGCAAAAGGCAACCTACTACGACAGCTCCGCAATTTACAGTGGCTACCCATATCAAAGCGCAAATGGCTTCAGTTATGATGCCAATCAGGTCCAATATCCCCGGGTCTCTCATGTGGAAAGTGAGTACCATCGACCTGCCTGCTCCCTGCAGTCTCCTGGCGGCTCCGTGGCTCTGCAGAAGCCGGGAGAGATGGCGGAGAGCTGCGACAGGACCACGGCCATTCAGGCGGCGCAGTCCAAGGTCCTCCCGGAAAGCAATCAACCATCGGGCCCACCTCCTCCCTCACAGTCCCCCGGTGCTAACAGCCAAAATGCAGGCAACGGGTCCAACCAGCCCGGCGTCAAGAACGGCTCCCCGACCTCTGGAGGTCGCAGCAAACATATCTTCCCCTGGATGAAGGAGTCCCGTCAGAACACCAAGCAGAAACCCACCAGTAGCTCCAGCTCAGGTACTCACTGCTGACATTCACAGATAGTTGCATTCAGCTGAGGGAGGATAATGCACAGAGGTGTGCAAATATGTGGGCAGGTGAGGGGCTGGGAGGTAGGGGGTAAACCACAACAGAACAATATTTGGAAGGTCATAATGGGTTTCCAGTGCTGTGGCAGAAAGGTGTTTAGTTTCTCTGCATCATTTTTGGTCTGGCTGCACAAAGAGCCACAGAGGTTATATTTATGCCTTGAACACTCCAACAACATGCGCCGTACATGCTATTTAGAGCAGCTGACTGGAGCATGTCTGTGCCTTATTGGGTGCACCTCCTTCCATTCGTTGTCCCCATGCCCTCCAGCTGACCTGTCCCTACTGTAAACACACATCGCCACTGATCACATAATGTTCCCAGAGAGACAGCAAACAAACACACACAACAGTTGTTTCAGTTTGTCCTGCTGTTTTGATTAGAGGAAAACTCAGTGGGTCAGTGTGGGAGGGAGGCTAGAGGAGGAGGAGGGGGTATTTACTTAGAGCCAAGCTAAACTCTAAAAATCCTCATCTTCCCATGACCCTCTAAAAAAATCATAGACTGTTATTAAGGTGAGAGGGAGAAATGAAAAGGTAAAGTTGTGAAGCAGGTTTGAGTGTGTTTTTCCTACACTGGCACAAAAAAATGTAGATTATATTTGCACGACGTTTAACAAATCTCCTTTTTTTGACCGAAAGAGACATTTCTGCTACTTCGCTCACTGAATACAATGTGAGCTGCAAAACCTGCTTATCAACTGGTGGCCCATGGGCCACTTGGAGGTCGTTAGAGGAGGGCTTTTCTGTCCAGTTGGGGTGACATTATAAAACTAAAAATATATCATGCATTTTTACATTTATTGATACTTTCACTTTTTAGAGCAAAAGGAAAGACTAAAAGTTTTTCATTCATTCAACCTTTATTTATACAGATTAATCTCATTGAGCCTCGGGGACTCATTTACAAGAGAGACCTGAATAAAAGTAGTAATCATTAAAAGTAGTAATCATTAAAAGTAGGGGAAAAGTGTTTATACGAGTCTCTACATGCAGGCTTATAAGTCTTCTTATCCGATTTAAAATTATGTATACGCTTTGAAGTAAATAAACATAAATTTAAAGTGTACAGAAAAAAAAGGGTATTTTGCTGGACAAGTTATTTATTTATTTATTATTTTTTTTTTTTTAGAGAAAGAGCCGACAGTAAGCCTGTAGGTTGGACAAATGAAGTAGCTAAATGTACTCAGTGTTTCCTTGTATTAGTATATCCTTCACAAATTCACAGGAACTTGACAGAAAACTGAATTTTCAAAACGAGCCTATTTGGTTGTGGGTATAAAAATAAATCAAATTAAATATCACATTAGTTTTGGTCAAAGTTTCAAAGGGCCACAGATGAGAGACTAAAGAGCCGCATGTGGCTCCAGAGCCTCATATTACAGACCCCTGCTCTAAACTCACATCAGTTCAATTCAACTGAACGCAACAAGGACGTTTTATTAGCCTTTCAACAGTAAATATATTGATCTATGAAATGCAATGCTCACTTCAGACTGTTCTCGTGTGTATTCAGATTAAAAATATATTAAAAAAAAAACTAGAAATTAAAGGAAAAAATGTAAATTAAGTATGAATGCTCACATATTCATCCTTTTAATAAAACAACACAAATCAAGATAGCATTTTGGTATGACATTTGGATAAAAATCAATAGTGCACTAAGATCTTTGGAGAAACCTTTTACCCACATTTTACACATTTTAGAGCACAGACAGATCTAGGTCAGTGGTTTTCAAGACAACTGGATCTTTAAACGCCTTCATGTTAAAGATAATACGAGTTGTAAAATGAGCTTGCAATTATTTTTATGTATACATCAATAGATGTGTCACATTTTGGCTGCGTCACACAATTGTCTTCAAATTACTTACGTTGTGCACTTTGTACGCACGCCACACTTGGTGCACGCAGGGCGCACGTTTAATAGCTTTAGGATGAATTTATAAATAATAATCTACAACATTCACAATTCCCTAACAGACTTCTTCAAAAATCCACGTGATAACCTCTGTTCCATTTGTGCAATATCATTAAGGGTCAGGTTGTGTCATGTTGCATTCCTTTTGCAACACTTTTTGGGAGACAGGTAGTGCCATGTATGAAGTGTTGGCTGCTTGCCACAGCGGTAAGTAGACCAACCTTACTCTGCAGCCCAGACCCAGTTCTTTTAAGCTTATCAGTGAGGGCAGGACGAGCAGTTTCACACACCCTGAGAAATCTATAATGCTTGTGCTTGCATTATGCTACCGGCGTGACTGCAGGGGCAGGAAAGGGGTCAAAATGCTTTAGTAGGAAACCTGAGGTCACTCGGTTCCACATCAGATACTGACCCAGTATATTTCAGTGGCATTTTATGTTTTGCTGCTAGTGCATTGATTGTTAATTGTCTCGTGCTCCCTTGATGATAACCCCTGTGTGAGGAGTAGATTCATCAGAATGTGGAGATGTTTGTATGTTAAAGGAATAAGAAGAAGAGGGGGGGGGGGGGGTTGATTATTTTGAAAGCATTGCTTTAATGGCCAGATTTATTTGTTATACAGTCCCCCCCCCCCCCCCCCCCCCCCCCCTTCTCTGAGGATGTGTTGTCACAGGATTCTGCTTCACTCTCACTCCGCTGTCCTGTAAACCTCTGTGTGCGAGTCTTTAATGGATTACTGACTGACATCCTCCTTCTCCTTCTCCCCGACAGTGGAGAGTTGCCCCGGAGACAAGAGCCCCCCGGGGTCGGCAGCATCAAAGAGAGCCCGGACAGCTTACACCAGCGCGCAGCTTGTGGAGCTGGAGAAGGAGTTCCACTTCAACCGGTACCTCTGCAGGCCCAGGAGGGTGGAGATGGCCAACCTGCTCAACCTCACAGAGAGACAGATCAAGATCTGGTTCCAGAACCGCAGGATGAAGTACAAAAAGGACCAGAAGGGCGTCGGGATGATGCCTTCTCCTGGTGGACAGTCCCCGCGGAGCCCCGTGGGCCCTGCCTCTGGTGGCGGCAGTGGGGGAGTCGGATACCTCAGTTCTATGCATTCTTTGGTTAACAGCGTACCATACGAATCCCAGTCGCCGACCTCTTATAATAAACCTCATCAAAACGCATACGGTATGGCTACGTCATACCCCCCTCCTTTGAACAACTCACTGAACAACTGCCCGCCATCCCAGAAGAGGTACCCCGGAACAGACTCGGCCACGCCCGAGTATGACGCGCACCCTCTCCACGGCAATGGCAACTATGGGACGCACATGCAAGGCAGCCCCGTCTATGTCGGCGGAGGCTACATGGACTCCAGCTCTGGCGCGTCCGTGTTCGGACTGACCCACCTCCCGCACCCGCCGTCCGCGAACATGGAGTACAACGGAGCAATCACAATGGGCAACAGCCAGCACGGAGTGTGTGACCCCACTCCGACGTACACAGACCTAACGCCGCACTACTCTCAGGGAAGAATCCAGGAAGCCCCCAAACTGACGCATCTGTAGCAGTGGATCACTCCGCCCCATTGTCTCATCCACCTCCAGACATACTTCCTGCTTTGTTTCTGCGCCTCCTCACGGCTCCCACCTTCTCCTCTGCGCTCCTTTACGTTCCCTCTATAGTTTGATGTGTGAAGTAGCAGTAGGTTAAATAATCACGACTTTATTGAATTTTTTCTTCCATTTGCTTGATGTCATTGTCTAACAAGGACCTTAATCTAGAGATAGCGAGAGGGAGGGGTGCACAGCTTAGTACGAATATTTAATCTTTCCTTTTAAAACTCTTGTTTTAAGCTCAAACAGGGTATTATGAACACGTGTTATTACTCTTTAATGTGAATTTGTCCGTCCTTTATTTATCCGCAGTTGAAGAATTTTTTTTTTTTTTTTTTGCATTTTGTTGCACTTGTGTAAAAGACCTCAAGAGCCACGAGATCGTGAAGGGAGAGATTTTTATTCTCAAAAGAAAGAAGAAAACAAGGGTCCTGAGCTTTTACGCCACTTCCCTTGATTTTGTGTTTTGTTCCGTTTGGACTCCATGTTATTTATTTTGTTCGCTGTAAAAGGCAAAAAAGGACTCGTATAGTATTATTTGACACCCCTCCATCTTTGTGTGCGCGCGCGCGTGTGTGTTAGGGGGGAGAAGGTTGGTGGAAAATTAGCGTATCGGCCATTTTCAGCTCATATATGTGCGCTCTGGGGAGCAGCAGCAAAAAAAAAACATGTCCCTATTTTCTTTTCTTTTTTTTTCTCTTCTTCTTCGTGGAGGTGTTTTATTTTCTCAGCGATTGTTAAAAAAAAAAATCAATCAGTCATGCAATAAGAAGGACACACGTTTGCAGTTTTCTTTATTGAATAAAAGACAAACATCCATTTTTCCCCTTCTCCATGTCAAACATTCCACGCTGCTCCGGTTCCAAGACATAAATAAAAGAATTGAAATGAACGCACATCTTTCAGTTTTAATTTAGACTTGGCTGCAGCATTTCACACAAATCAACGCCTCAAAAAATACACATAAATATAATTCTAACTTTGCTATTGTTAAAATAAGTTACTCTTTATTTTAATGACATAAACCCCATAAAATAAAATAAAAACGCTTAAGATAATATTTAAGAAGCTTTTGTTTTATTTGTTTTTGTGAAACCATGTTTTTAATTTCCCTCCAGATGGAATAACATTTAATAACATCAGTTATTATTAAAACAAAAAGCTATCAAACATTAAATAATAATTATTTGTTTTTTATCCTCCTCCCCTTGATTCAATGTGAAGAAAAAAAAAATGCAGTCAAGGGTGGCCCTTCTTCTGTCGTCTGGGTACATCCATAATAATAAAAATGTCAGCCGGGCTCTTGGAGGTCCTGCAAAGAGACAACAAGCTAAATGAGAAATCGTTTAAAAAATAATTCACTGCTACGGTTCAGTCAGTCAAATGCGCTCAGAGAGGACAAACTCCTAATGTTTGATTATTCTGCGCAAGATCTGCGAGTTTGATGGACAAACGGGGAAAGTCGTTAAAAAGCTAAAAAACATCACATCTACATTTCTTTGTAACTAAATTCAAAACTATTGCGCACAATGCTATATTTCATTTTGTTCATAATTTGCAGTTTATCTCAACAGAATTGTTCAGGGCCCACATGGATCAGCATCATTCTGACAAATTACGCACAATCTAAAACCACATGTTTCTACTTTTGTTGCATTTTTTTTGTAGCAGTTTTTGTTCATTCTGATTTTCGAAATTTATTTTCAATTTTTTTTCTTCTTCCTGTCTTGCTTTATTTTTTCCCCCTTTGTACTCGACTCATCAGCCCAAACTGATTGATATCCACGGGCACGAACATTGCTGGCCCTGACATATGGTTAGCAGGAGAACCTAGAACAATTGGAGCATGGTGTCACAGAAGAACAAAAACTGATGAATTTAGTATTTCTGCATCCAACACTGACACACAGTCACATGCACACGCATGCACAGATAGCACATAGATTGTTTTTTTTTTGTTTTTTTTTACGAAAACAGCTCTTTTTGGAAAAGGAAAAAATATTATTTTCTTTTTTCTTTCCTTTTTTTTTTTTTTTTTTTTAATCCGTGAGAGAATCGGTCGTAAATCAGTTCTAGTATAAAGATAAGTGTGTAGGACATGCTGAGGTCCTCTAAATGCCGCCACCCACTCCTCTTCTTGCACACAAAGCCTGCGCGTAATTCCAAAATAGCCATCCGTCTCTTCCCTTAGCAACTCGTCACCTCTGCTCAACTCACAAATCCTCTGCTAAAATCGAAAACAACATACAATTAATAATAATAATAATAATAATAAAAAAATCGAAATTTCCTTTTGGTATTAACAACCCAAAGAATAGAAAGCCAGGTGTGGAAGCCAGCCTCCCCCCGCCCCCCCATACTCACTGTTCTCAGAAAGGAAATGGTCGCATCTTGTGTGGCTGGATTCTTTTTTTTTTCTTTCTTTCCTCTAAAACATCCCTCAAGCGACAAACCCGACCAGAAGTGCGAGCAGAAACTGGTTCTAATCTGAGTGGCCAGTGTTTCTCGGCGCTTCCTGGCTGCATTTGATCTGGGGGAGAGTTAGAAGCCTTAAATGTGTTGTGAGGGCACCGAGCTGTCAGACCTTTTGGCGAGTAAGATTGATCGCGCGCAGGCTTCCAGGACTCTTTGTTTGGTATATAAGCAAGAAAACTGAAAGAGGCCTTCCACTTCTTCTTCTTCTTCCTTCTGTTACTCAATAAACCACATATATATTTTTCCTCTCTCTCTGGGAATGAAATGTGCTGTCTCTTTAGGAAAAACAAAATCCTGACTGTGGCTTTCACAGATTAATCTGGAGGCGCAACTCACCCTGAACTGTACAACAAGGCTACAGATGTTACAAATGGTCGACTGTAACTGTGTTGATGTTCACTGCAAATCCAGGTGATAAAAGAAAGTGGAGTTTTCTCCCATATTGTCCTTAATGTGATTGTGGCTTCACGAGAAAATCAGATTTTTTTAACGCATTTGCGCAAAATAATGCCTTATTTTATCATCGACATATATTTTTTTATCCTATAGGATCACAAGAGTAAGAGCTCCTGCTGATTTGATTTGCAATCGACTTTATTTAGTGTATTAAACAACAAAAAAAAGTGCCTTAATAGTTAAACTTGCACGTGACTGTCTGTATCCAAGCTTTCCCGTTGCTCAAGTTAAACTGCTTTTGATCCAAATTTTTCATAACTGTCAGTATTTAGTGAATTATGGGGCTTTTTTTGCAGTAGATGCACCTCATAAGTCACATATAATTTAAGGCTCGCATGTATGTGCGCATTCAGTGAGGGTTGGTTGGGCTTCCCCACTTGAGGTTTGCCTTTTCACCTCCAAAAGTCTGCCGAAAATATGAAGAGCTTCTGAAATGTGTGGGTTTGTGTGTGTTTCTGTGTGTGTGTTTGTGTGGTGGGGGGCGTTCTCGACTGACATCCTCAAACAATACGAGAAAAGAGGAGTGCACGAATCCGCGCACCCTGAAGCTGGGCTCCTTGTAGCGGAGAGTCAGCCATTCTTTTAAAAAAACACGCACATTTAGTGGCTTAGTGGCGCGGACTGGAGGAGCCAGCGGAGGATAAACTGAGCGGACAAAGATGTAAATAAAAACAGTCGTGTCCCAGCTGAGGCGAGGCGATCTGCAGCAGAGTTTTTGGATCAATCAGGCAGACAGTGGCTCCTTTTGATTAAACCCTAAATTGTCATTGGGCAGAGGTAATCATGTGACAGGCAGTTCGGTCCAATTTCAACCTTGTCTCCATGAATTCAATAGTTTAATGGTAGCTCGGTCCCCATACGGCCGTAATCAGTGGCATAGAAAAAGACAACAAGATTCTTTTTTTTAATGTTTTTTTTTTCTTCTTTCTCGTTCTCACTGAGCCGCGACATTTGTAAAAATACGCGCGCAAACTTTCCTCGGCTCGCAGGGAGCGGAGATGAATTACGAATTCGAGCGAGAGAGCGGTTTTATCAATAGTCAGCCGTCGCTTGCTGAGTGCCTGACATCTTTCCCCCCTGTCGCTGATTCATTTCAAAGTTCATCAATCAAGAGCTCGACGCTTTCACGCCCGACACTGATTCCTCCTCCCTTCGAGCAGACCATCCCCAGCCTGAACCCGGGCAGCCATCCGCGCCACGGCCGGCCCAGACACAGCCAGGATGCGGGGTGCAGCCCGCTGCCCACCGCCTCCCTGCCCCCGGAGTACCCGTGGATGCGCGAGAAGAAAGCCTCCAAGAGGAACCACCTGCCGACATCCACCGCTACCACCGCCATCTCAAACGGAGCTGTGTGCTTCTCTCCAAAAGGTGGGTGAGAATAAAAACAGGCAACTATGGCTACCGCTATCTGTTGCTGTAAGCTACTAAAAAACAAACAAACAAACAAAAAAACAACAAATGGGCTTTTATTCTCCTGGGTTTGTGTTTATGATATTGCTGTTCGTGCGTAAAAAGTTTGGCTAAAGTTTTTAGGTGATGGAAGATGATTTATTCCCATCGCAGAGGCAGTTTTGATGTGTGACAGTAATGAAGAGTGATGGAGTGCCTTTGCCGAGGAGGGCAGCTGGAGCATTCATTAGAATCCCACGCCAGCATGGACCTCACTGTTAGAGCACAGCACATGTCGGCTCATTGCTTTTATTATTATTTGGTGAACAAAATAGTGAAAATCTGCGTAATTCCTGCCTGTTTTGGGCTAAAAGTGGCGCAAGCGGCCATTTTGTTGCAGCCAGCTTCCTTGTGGAGTGAGCAAGCCTTTATTTGTGGGCAGTGGGGTTATGTAACTGTTGTGTCCTGCGTGTTTTAATCCCACCGTGCTGTTTATTCTCCAGGCTCGCCTGAGATCGTGGAGAGCAGCGGCGGTGGCGGAGGAGGAGGAGGAGGGGGCTCCCGCCGGCTGAGAACCGCGTACACCAACACGCAGCTCCTGGAGCTGGAGAAGGAGTTCCACTTCAACAAGTATCTGTGCCGGCCCAGGCGGGTGGAGATCGCGGCCCTGCTGGACCTGACCGAGCGCCAGGTCAAAGTGTGGTTCCAGAACCGGCGCATGAAGCACAAGCGGCAGACCCAGAGCAAGGAGAACCACAACGGGGACGGGAAGGGCCCCGGCGCAGAGGAGGGCATCCACAGCGAGGAGGAGGAGGAGGACGAGGGGCCCCTGCTGTACGAGCAGAGCGGGCCCCTGCTGGAGAGGGATACCTGCTCCTTTCAGAACACGCAGCAGATCCACAATGAGGCGGCGAGCTTTGGTGCCGCCGCGCCTCTCAGCAGCAATGACAAAAATCTGAAACATTTCCCCAACCCGTCACCCACTGTTCCGGGCTGCATGTCAACAATGGGCCCGGGCTCGGCATCTGGGCCGGACAATGGGGACAGTCCGTCAGCTCTGGATGTTTCTTTACACGACTTTCAGCCATTCTCCTCGGATTCCTGCCTGCAGCTCTCAGACACAGCCTCGCCGAGCTTGTCCGAGTCTCTGGACAGTCCCGTGGACATTTCTGCGGACACTTTCTACTTTTTCTCGGAGTCTCTAACCACGATCGACCTGCAGCATCTGAACTATTAACGCAAATCACTCGCCATATATTTCCTCCCCTTCTCTTTCCTTTGTGTGAATCAGGCTACACTGATATTAGCTCTGCTGTTTGTAAAATTCGGCACATTGTTCTGTTGATTTTTGACTTGACGATTATAAAGAAGGTAAGGCTGAAATTAAATCACTGACACAGCTAAAGCAGCCCATAATAATCACCATAACTTGATGGATTGGACACCATGAGTGTGAGAACAACCCAGCAGTATTAGCCCTAAAGCAGGTCAATCTTTTTTTATTTTTGTATAGTTTCTCGGATATTTTTGTTAGAATACAAATAACTTGCTACAATCTTTTTACTGTTGTTTGAGTCCCTTATTTTACATTTAAATTTGGTATATCGCCTCATTTTTTTAATTATTATTATTGGAAACTTAATTAAAAAAACAGGAGCGGGGATAAAGAGGTTATGCAAATTAACAACAGGTTGGTTATGAATATAAATTATCTAGTTTGCATTGAGTTATTGAGGGCACATTAATAAAATAGTCCAAGTCAACATCATTTGGATGATTTAGTAAAGTTTTTTTTTTGCATTCATAATTTTTATTTTTTTAAATGATAAAACGCAAAATTTTTATTTTAGGTAAATGTTTTGAAAGACTTTAAAATATAAATACATAAGCAACAAGCTAATTGTGCAAAATAGGATCATTTGCTTCCCTGGGAGGGTTTTTAAATGTGCCGACAAGAGCAGGGCTTTTTGCGCACAGAGTTATATATTTTTTTAATTCATCTTATGAAATGAGTACATTTAAAACGAAAATAAGCTAAACCGGATCTGAGCATGTCAGGGACTCTTAACATTGTGTGCAAGTTGCAGGCAAACACCCGAGCCATGTTTGCCTTCAGGAGCTCATAAATCACTCCGTGGCATGAATGAGACGGACATTAAAGAGACCAATTGTGGTGTAATGTGCATAAATAAGAAAAGAGGGGGAAAACTCCAGTTACGTTTTCATACGGGACTCCCTGACTCTTAAGCTTTAAAAAAAAAGGGAGGGGGGTGTCTCTGCGTGCGTTTGGTAATAATTCATTTTTATAGCTTGTTTAACACACGGCTATGACTCGGCGATAACAGCAGCAGCTCAGGTTAAGAGCCTGCACACACTCCAAACCCAGAGCGCACGGCTCGTGGAGTAGTCAAGATTTATCACTTTTCATCTAAAAATAAAATAAAATAAAATAAAAATATTAACTCCCTAGGATATTATCTCTTGGGTTTGCTTTAAAAGAGAGAATGAGTTTATAATGAGAATATTTGCAATTTTATTGAAGAACGAGGTTTAAAGCCTCTAATTCAATACAGGGGATTATGAAGGGTTTAGCTTTATTGTATTGCTCTTGATTAGACTTTTGGGAATCAGTTATTAGAACTCGATAGTCCAAACTAATAAGGTCTGAGTGGGAAAAAGCCCACTGACTGGAAACAACCACCAGTTGCGATGCGAGCTGGCGTGGATCGATTCAAACAGCGTGGAATTCAGCTCGAGCCTTTATCGAATAATCTGGAAGCCATAAGCAAGTCATTGACTGAGAGTGGGAAAGTTGTGTGCGTTTGTGTGTGTGTGTGTGCTGAACGTGGGGGTACAAGCGGGGGAAGATCTTGCGCTCCTGCGCACTGGGTCTGCTTTAACCGAATCATTCCGGGACAGCGCGCCTTTTCTCACACAAAGAGCCCATCAGACCTCCGAAGTTTCTTTCCACGCTCAGGCGAGCCACGCAGGATCCACTGCGCCCACTCACTGCAGAGGCAGCTGGGAAAGACAGACAGACAGAGAGAGGGGGCGGAGTGGTGGTGGTGGGGGGAATGTGGGTGAGGGGTATTGCATTTTTCCCTTCTCTCCAGTGCAACAAGGACCAAATGTTTTCAAACTTCAGCACTTAAATCCCACCATCAAAGACTTGGACTGGGAAGTTGAAAGTAGAAAAGTGCAGACATAGAAACTTTTTCTCTCCTAAACACGTTACAGGCATCACGAGAATAACAACATTCTCATTAAAGCAACTAAATTAGTGGAGTAGTAAGTAAAAAGGAGAAAAATTTAGTTTAATTTACAGTAAATCTAAATGATCCCCACTGGCATGTCGTGACAGAAGTACGGGAAATTGAAATAGGCTGAACAAAGTTTCCAAGTGCGCTAAATTAAACCCCACATCAACAGGAGCACTTATCAATGTGTTTTATCCTTATTGTGAAAAAAAAAGTGTGGATGTTGGACTTCCTTTGACCTGTGGGGGCGCTCGTTCTTATACAACCCATTTATTTCCCCTCCCTCCCTTCCCTTTTCTCCCCTTCTCCTCTCTTTTCCTTCCTCGGTTAGAGGTTGGGCATCTGCTGCTGCAAGTCGCCCACGCACACTAGCCTCCCTCCCTCCCTCCCTCCCTCCCTCCCTCCCCACACAGTCACGCTCTCTCTCAGGCACTTTCTTACTCCTGCTTTGCACAGCCATTAATTTCCCCAGCAGCTTTATTTGATGAACTTAACACGATAATCAACCCACACTCGCACCTAGGGCTACATCTGCGCATTAGCGAGCCTCGCATTATTACATCATTTGATCACTGCGTAATGAATACATGAGAGAGTGAAACTGTGACCCTATGACCCGCGCGCGCGAGAGAGGGAGAGAATTATATGCCATCAGCCTGATGTTACATGTAGTGTCTCTTTATCATTTGTGACAATCAAAGATAATATGGAAAAAAAAAAAAAAACTACGCGCCACTTCAGGCGAGCGTTTTTACGCACCTGTTTTGCGCGTTATTTTGCAACGTCACATAATCTGGTTTAGGTTAGGAGTTCAAGTTTAGTTTAGGGTGACATTTCTCCACATCACATGGCGTGAAGTGACACACACACACACAGAAGATATGTTGTGACGCCACGCCGCATGACTTGGCGCACCGGTTGCACAAAGCTTGCATACATCCTGCAACCTTCAGGGGGGAACAAAGTTCTGAGAAGAAAAAAAAAAAAAAACGCCCTGTTTGATGGAATGAGTGTATTTTGGGTGTGAATCAGGGGACAAGTCTTGCGTCTCTGTCGCTGTCACACTGTGACAATATTTGCCGAGAAAATCCCTTAATGTTCAAGCGTGAAACATCTCGCATTGAAATGAGACATTAATAGCTCTCTGATAGCCTGCGGCTGTGGCGCGCGCACACACTCAGCCATCCATCTATCTAGGAGCGAACGACATGGGTATACTAATGACATCACGGCTGTTACGCGCGGAGGAAACACCAAAGCACGCACACACACACACACACACACACACCTTTCTATTCCTGAAACAAGGTACCTGAGGTCAGAGTGCAGGATCTTCCCTTGTGTTGAGGTAGCAGAAGGTTCTTCTCTCCTCTGCGTGAGAGCGCGCAGTCACCGTGTTTGCAGTAGCTACCCCCGCTTCTCATGCGACCCCGGAGCTGTCCACCGCCTTCTGCCTCCCAGCTCATTGTTTGCTCGGCCAATACATTAACGGAGACGCGCGTCACCTTGATCGACGAGCGCTTGGAATTTAAATAGCCCCTCAAACACCAATCTGTCACCGGCTGAGAGGATAAGGACAAGTGCCTCAGTGGCTGACCCGTACCCACGTGACAACACCGGTTCATTGATACCCCCCTCCTCCTCTCCTCCACTGATGGGACAGAGCATAGGTAAAGGTTGGCACGGTCACTCTCAGGGTGAGAGTGAGAACACAGTGGTGTCTGTCGAGAGGACGGGGATTTGGGTCCCAGGACCACGATGCTACAATGAGCAGCTTCTTAGACTACTCGGTGATGAGCGCAGAAGGTGGCTCGCGTTCAATCAGGGCTTTCCACTCAGACCACGGGATTACAGCTTTCCAGTCCTGCGGGGCTGCCATCAACAGCTGCGGGGCTGATGAGCACTTTATGGCAAACAGGACTTCTCCTGACAGCATCCCTCACCAACCGGGGTCATATCAGTCTGCAGTATATGGAGCCCATCCGGCCTGCAGCTCTAACTATGGGCCCCAAAGTTTTTGCGCCACCTATAACCATTATACCCTCAACCAGGAAGTAGACTCTGCAGTTGCGTTCCCCCAGTGCAGTTCACTGATGTTTTCGGGAAATGTGTCTTCTTCTATGGTGTCTCAACATCGCCATGGTTACAATGCCACCCCACTGGGCCAGCTGCAGTATACCCATGCTGCTTATGGTGATGGGCACGACCAAGCACCCTCTTATTCTGGGGGTTCCCACCCGCTGTCACCTCTGCATGCAGCTCACATGGAGGCTTGCTGCTCACCTCTGTCTGAGAGCGCATCGTCTGCTCAGACTTTCGACTGGATGAAGGTGAAAAGGAATCCACCGAAAACAGGTGGGCGCAATATGAGAATATATTAACTGATTTGAATCAGTACAAAGTTTCTAAACATGCCTCGATTAAATAGTTTAAGTAGTTTGAACTAGAATGCTGCAGCAACATTACACTTTTTTATAGTTTGATGCGCAAAATCAGTAAACGTCAGTGTCCACTTCAAAACTTTTAACGTTAAAACAGTCCATGTTCACTATATGCCAAGTCTGTATTAAATAAGTGTGTTTTTAAGTGTATTAATATTTAGTGTATGTAACGTTAAGATTGTGTGTAAGTAAAGCTGCATAAATTGTTTGCGTAAAAGTTGTTCCAAATGCGTAAAAGTCCCTCAAAATGCGTAAACGTTGAACAGGCTTGTGGTAAAGATGATAAGCCACGTGTTTCCCCTGTCTGCAGGGCGCTCTGGTGAGTACGGTTATGCTGGGCAGCCCAACACCGTCCGGACCAACTTCACCACCAAGCAGCTGACAGAGCTGGAGAAGGAATTTCACTTCAACAAGTACCTGACACGGGCGCGCCGCGTGGAGATTGCTGCCGCGCTGCAGCTAAATGAAACTCAGGTGAAAATCTGGTTCCAGAACCGGAGGATGAAGCAGAAGAAGCGCGAAAAGGAGGGAATGCTACCGGCTAAAGTTTCCTCCTCTGACCCGGAGGAGATCATTCAGGAGAAAATGGACGACGCAGCATCTGAGAGGTCCATCTCAGCCCCATCCACTCCTTCTCCTTCATCCTCCACAGTGTCTTCCACGGGTACTGATAATTACACCTCTAACTGAGGACCAGCTCTCTGTTTGCCACTCTGGGCACCTATATGCCAAAGTTCAAGTAACCAAAGTCTTTGTTCGTGAATGACATTTGTGTGAACATTTATAAAAGTTCCTTTATTTAGGAACGCGTGACTACAACGTGGACCACTCTTGGGCTTTAGATTAGTTTTAATTTGTGCAACGTCTCTGCAAGACCCATAACTGTTTATGCAATCACGGTGTGTACATTTGCTTCTGATATTTGCAGATTTGCAAAATACTCACGTTTTTGTAGAGCAAGTGTCATTGAGTAGTGCTGCTTAACGCAAAGTGAAAAGTCGGCACCTAAAAAAAAACAAAAAAATATCTCAAATGGCAAAAGTTGTGCATCCTGTCTGTCTGCAAGTGCAGGATGCTAAACGGAGCTTCATACAATCAATGAGATGACCTCTTCTATATATGAATTGTTCCAGTGGTTCTGAAATCACTTTCACCTTTGTGTTCATGTGAATCGACTGTTTGAATGTACTTCATGAGCTCGGTGGTGCCTCCAAGTTGTTGTTTTTTTAGGGGCGCTGAGTTTTATCAGTTGCCGAATTCAATTTTATCTGCTAATTATTCAAGTGGAGCACATGCAAACTGTTTTGTTCACGGAGATGTTTACGGGTCAGTCGTGCGTATTAAAGTGCGTTTATTTATAAATCATTTCCTCTGTGTTGTGTTTTTTTTTGGGGGGGGTGGGGGGTTAATATCGAAGCTGCAGACAGAGGAGCAAACGTCTGTCTAAAGCAGTCTGCGAAACTATTCCAACTCATGCAGTCTCTCAATGTATGCGACTGTGCGCGCTCCCGTCCCTGGGGGTGAAGAGTTATTGGCATAATAAAAGCCTGTTTATCCGCGGGGAAGATGAGAGCGCGGGTGTCAGCATCGTTTGTGATGGCAACCTTATCGAGCTTTCGGCTTATAGAGGGAGGGGGGGGAAACTCTATTGATTGAAACAACGAGGTTAAGCTATTGACAAAGATGGGAGCCCCACCGGTCCTGTCAGCGTCAGCTTCTAAGTTCCCCAAGTTACACAGAGGTGTCATCATGCCAACCTGATGTCAGGATGAAGCGTGAAAATTTGCAGCACCGAATCTCACACAGACAGCATCATTACATGCTCTCTCTCTCTCTCTCACACACACACACACACACACACACACAACGCACATTCAACATCCTCTTTAGTGTAGATATAAGAAGGGGGCAGTGTTTGAGGCACTGGGGGGTGAAAACAGGTCGGGGTTTGTTGTTTTAATTCCTGGTGTGCAGGATGCGAGTCCATCCTGCTCACAAGGACAAAGAAACGCCGAAAAGTAGCATGATTAATGAGCGGAGCTCACCTTTTGCGTGGATCCACCTGCAGAAGCTGCCGAGCTGCAGAGACCTGCTGAGGCTGCAGCTCAGGCCACGAAACGGAAGTAAGTTGTGCTAACAAATTATCTTTCTTTTTTATTTTATTACATAATGGTCTATTTGATTCGATGGGTTAAAATATTGGTTTATATGGAAGCTGGCACCCTCATTTTTTGATTGTTTCTGTACAAATAATCAAACTGTGCGCGCAGTTGTTGCTCGGAGGGACTCAGGCCACTCAGAAATCTGGTGACATGAAAATGTTTTATGGTTTGGTTTGTGTGAAAGAAATATTAATTTTTAACAGAATAAATTCAAATGAGAAAAGCAAAAATATTTGAAGTTTAACATGAAAAATTATAATAATGTTTAGATTTTTTAGGGTGCTGTAAATATATATAAAAAAGGAACATAAAAATAAAAGATATTAATGTATTTGTAAGGCAATTTATTATTCAGGATTTTTTGTGTAGATTGTTTTCTTTTATAATAAAAAAATAGAAACTTTGGACTTCCAACATTTTACTTCAAACAAACAGTGTCAAATTTGTGTTAAAACATCTATCTATCTATCTATCTATCTATCTATCTATCTATCTATCTATCTATCTATCTATCTATCTATCTATCTATCTATCTGTCTGTCTGTCTGTCTGTCTGTCTGTCTGTCTGTCTGTCTGTCTGTATGTCTGTCTGTCTGTCTGTCTATCTATCTCTTTGAACTTTGGACAGTTTTAAAATGTACAATTTTATTTTATTTTTTCAGTGTATTTATTTTATATTTGATAACCAGTGAGCTGATTTTTGAATGTTAAGCACCCAAACACCTAATTTGAGACACCAATCTTTATAATTCAAATTAAATGAAAATAAATTAATTAATTTGTTCTCCCTCATGACAAAAGTGTTTTTTTTATTTTTTTATTTTAGGAATAATACAATAAATAAAAAAAAAAAATAAAAAAAGATTTTCGTTGCTCATGTTAGGTGGCCCTCAACCTCCTTCGGGTCGGGGGTCCCCCCATCCCCACCCACCCCGAAGGCTCCGCTGTGCGCTGCAGGAGTCCCCCAGAGGGAAACGCTGCTGATGCCCCCCAAAAAGCTCCGGGTCAAACTTGGGTCACGGCTGCACTTTGTTGTCTCAGCACCATCCAAACCCGAACTACAGTTTACAATTCGCGCACAACCGTCTACGGAGGCCTGTTTGACTAAAACGACACCAGAGCCGGCCTTGAAAAAGTACCATTAAATGAATGCAACTGGAAAAATGTGCGAGAAGGAGCCCTTACTGTCCTGAGACGAGACTTCAGACAACCTGATGGTTCCTATTAAAGCCCTGAGATAAACATGTGGACGATGACAGATGTTTAACTCAAACCATTAAAGCTCCGAGAAGGACGAATCAAAGTTTGAAGCTCTTGAAGAGGTAATGGAAAAATCATGGAGAGGATCTGTTTGATGTGTCCCCCAAACAGTCCGAGATGTGAGCTGAACTTATAGGAATACAGAATGATAAATTACTTTTGGACATCGACTCTCTGTGGAGGAAATATTTCAGGCCGTTTATAGTTAGAATGGAAAAAAAAAAAAGGTTTGAAAATCGTTTCGCCTTAATTTTTTTTAAAATTCGAGTCAAATAAAATTTAAATACAGAATAAGAAGAAATTTAAAATAAATTTTACAGCAAATCCATGAAATAATAGAAAATACCCATTTTATTATACTTATATATTTATTATTTATTTAAAAAAAACTACAGTAATTTCATCTTTAATGGCAATTTTCCAATTTATCAATCAGATTTAATAATAAGTATTTTAATAAAAATTATCAAGAAAAATTAGACTTTGTTCAGGATTATTGAGGATTGTCTAATCTTCATAATATGTTAAATTCTATTTAACATTTATTTTCTTTTTAATATAGTAATAATTTGCATTTATTAATATTAATAAAAATAATCTAATACGTTTTTATGTATTTTCAGGGCTTTGGGGAGGAAATTAATGGAAGCACATTTGCTTAAAATCTGCACCCAATCAAAAACGTTTCAATCATTAAAGCTATTTTTAAAAAAATGGAAGTTTTTAACTAATATTAGGACCCTTTAAAAAAACATTATGAATATATATATATATATATATATATATATATATATATATATATATATATATATATATATATATCACAAAATTAATTTTTTCCATCAGTATCCACAACATAAAAATATCTTGTGACCAACCAAGGCTGA
Source organism: Nematolebias whitei (assembly GCF_014905685.2). Classification (NCBI taxonomy): domain Eukaryota; kingdom Metazoa; phylum Chordata; class Actinopteri; order Cyprinodontiformes; family Rivulidae; genus Nematolebias; species Nematolebias whitei. Next base: position 18,665,859 of record NC_056516.1, on the reverse strand, counting down.
GGCAAAGAAACAGTGAGCAAGTATTTATCCTCCCATGCAGACACAACCCATAGGGAAAAAAACAAAAACAAAAAAACACAACAGACTTGTTTAGTGTGTCAGAATAATTTCATGGGCTTTGTTGATTCTAAATTTACATTTTTTTTTTTTTCAAAAGTGTGTGTCTGTGCGTTTCTGATGACCCATATAAAAGAGAGACAACCTAAACGATCTGAAGGGTAAAAATATTAATTTACAGTGCTGTGACTATTTTAAGAAGACTTTAGATAATTTCTCCACCATGTGTTGAATGTTTAACCTTCAGAACTGAGAAAATTGTGATAGCTCGGTCTCATTTCTGTATTGGCAAAACTGTAAGGTGCACAAAAGTAACAACACCGTATATGACAAAATGCGTATCTGAGCATATAATAGAGTTTTTTTTGTTTACCCATTATAATAGTAGCAAATATGACGATATTTCCCTCATTTGCACACCACAGTCAACCCTTCCTCTCTCCAACAGTGGCTCTGTTAGTGAGGCAGTGGCTCAGACAGCAAGGACTGGAAGCTGAGGGAGGCGGAGATGGCGACAGACAGAAGTCACTCATCACAGCAGTCCAGGTATTGGCACATCTGCACTCAATGACCACTCCCCTGGTGTGATTGGCAGACAAAATGAATTCCTCCATCGACAGATGTGCGTCTCTATGTGCCAATAGAGGGCTGGAGCTGATGGAGGGATTGACAGAGTGATGGAGGAAAAGAGAAGGAGGGCAAGAAAAGGAGAGATGACATCATGTGGTGAGTCGCTGCCTGAGCTGCTACACGTGTTCGACTCTACATACAACATGAGAACAGAGAGGAGAAGTAAGGAGAGACAGGCTGAAGTGCTGCACATCCACATCCTGACATCAACTCACCTCCGCAGTTCCCGTTGAGCTCCTTTCGTTTTGATGAAACACTCCAACTCGGGGGTGCCAATTGGACTTATACAAAGAGATGTGAAAATGGAGGAGTGCAGGGAGGGTAATTCAACGGGTCTGAGGCCCACAGGAGGAACAAGGATGGGGAGCAGGCTTGGTAGTGGTTTAGAGACAGAGGTCCATCCATCACACATGTCCTGACCTCCGACTGACCCCAGCATAGTAGCCAATGAGGCGCCCTCAACCCCTAAAGAAAGCTCCCCAACAACCCCCACTTATACACACACTTATCTAGTCACACATGTGTGTCCAAGCACACATGGAGATCGGGTGACACTCTAAGGAGTCTAGGCGCTCTTTGCGTAGGCCGTCACTTCTTCCTCTTTTTCTGTGAGTACCAACACCTGACAGACAGAGAGACAGACAGACAGACAGACAGACAGACAGACAGACAGACAGACAGA
>NC_056516.1:18618109-18664480 GCF_014905685.2 Nematolebias whitei | reverse complement strand
AGACAGACAGACAGACAGACAGACAGACAGACAGACAGACAGACAGACAGACAGACACAAGCATCCACCGGCACTCTTTGGTTCAATCTGGAGTCAGCATTGATGACTAGCCTGACTGTTAGACCAGTAATTGAGAATGCACTTAAACAAAAATCAAATACAAGTGACTTATTTCAAGAGCAATGACATCAAACAATATAAAATATATAATTTTAACAAAAGAGTCAAGTCATTTATGTACTTTATGACATGCCTGATGGGAAAAGCCTTGATAGCTGAGAAAAGTTCTAATCTGAAACAAAACATTAACCAATAAAATGCTGTTTTGTAGAGAGAAACACAAAATGTTTTTTTTTTCACTGACTACCATGGAAAATACAAAGTAAATCTCTAGAAGTTCAAAAATGTACTTACCTACACCGCAAACAAACATTTGCTCATATTACAAGAACGGCTTTAGGAGCCCATTAATCAACTCAACATAAAGCTTTACATGTTGACATGACAGGTTAAAGTTGTACAAAGTTGAGTTTGTGATGCTGAAGACTGACAGTGTTTCCTTAATAGAACCAGGTAGTCTTGTTTCTTACAGCGACGCCACTCAGTGGTTCAGCTTTGGGTGAGCGTATCAGCAGGCATTTTCTTTAGCTGGCTGGATGTGGAAAATTCTGTGATAGTGGCCAAAGCACAGGCTGACTGCTGATGATGTGTTGTAGGTTATACAGGACTGTAAGTCTCCAGTCAAGCCTTGTTTCTTCGTATTTTGCTTCCAAGGAGCCAAACATTCTTGCAGTCTTTTGAAGAGGACTCAAGTAAATGGTTCTTTGAGCTTTTTGAAAGTTTTTCAAAAGAAAAGTCTTAAAATTTTGTCTATTTTTTCTCAATTTCAGTACTTGACCATTTTCATTTTCTAGCTGTGGTGGGATGCATCACCAACAACGATGAGTCCAGCTACAGGCAGGAGGTGGAACATCTGGAGAGCTGGTGCAAGGAGAATAACCTTCACATCAATGTGAAGAAGACAAAGGAGATGATTGTGGACTTCAGAAGGAGCAAACACACCTCCCCCCTCCCCCCAAATATCTGTGGTGGAAGTGGTCTCCAGCTACAAGTACTTGGATGTGCGCCTGAATGACTACCTCAGATGGAGCAACAACACCACCAGCCTGATCAAGAAAGCTCATCAGAGACTCTACTTCCTCAGGCGGCTGAGAGGAGCTGGTCTGGGAATCTCAGTCCTCACCTCCTTCTACAGGTGTGCAGTGGAGAGCATCCTGTGCTCCAGCATCAACATGTAGCACAGGGGCTGCACAGCTGCAGAAAGAATATCTTTGCAGAGAGTGGTGTAGGCTGCACAGAAGTCTGTTGGAGTCAGCCTCCCCACCATCACAGACATCTACACCTCCAGATGGAGGAAGAGGGCCACCTGCATCATGAAGGACACCACTCACCCAGTACACACTCTTTTTGCCCCTCTCCCCTCAGGCAGGAGGTTGAGGAGCATTAAGTGTAGAACCACTAGACTGAAGAACAGCTTCTACCCTGAAGCTGTTAGACTCATGAATCTCTAACTAGAATAATCACATCATGTTGCTGCTGATCTGTTTCATGTTGCTACTGATCTGTTTCATGTTGCTGCTGATCGGTTTTATGTTGCTGTGTTCATATGTTCTCATCTGCTCACACAGACTCATGTTCGTGCTGCTGTTCAGCGTATTGTTTTTATGCTATTAGTGCTTAGTGTATATTTAGTTGATGTTTTTCTTAGTTCATATCTTAGATCCTATTACTGTTTTTTTTTATTGACATTTTATTGTTGGATGTAACTGGGACCCTGTGTACATAATTTCATTCCACCATACGTACCACATGTGGAGCAAACAACAATAAAGATTATCCGAATCTGAATTTTCTGAGGAATGAGTTCATATGTTTGTTTTAACACCTGTCAAATGAATAATAGATGAGCCAGGTAGTGTCGACATAACAAAAGACAACTTGGCAACGAATCCACTTGAAATGAGATTACGCAATTTGAGCAGCACAAAGATACAATTTGTGCTTATCAATGAAAATACCAAAGCTCAAATAATAATAATAATAATTAAAAAAACTATACAATTATAGTAAAAAAAAATAACATCATGAAGAATAATACATTTCTTATGTCCTGTCTCAGGTCTTTGCTGGACTCATAAAAAATATTCTTGGAATTATAAGAAATTTTGCTTCAATTCATGCAGTTTTTAAATAAATTAGGGTTAGTTAAAATTTTGCACTTTTTACACTAAAATTATACTATTTCATTGATTCTAAAAACATACATTTCAGTATTTTACTGCCTTTTACTGCACTGAAACAGAGGTGTTGTTGTTGTTTCCTGGTATTCCTACCAGCTGCACATCTACACATGCTTCCACAGCTGTGCTATTGAGCTGTGTGCCAAAGAGGTAAGGTCAGCACTCAAAGCCAAACCTCAATCTCAAATCCTAACCACAATTTCAACTAATCAGAAAGGAAACAGAGCCTGAGCCAAGTCTTTGATATCAAGTCCCCATCCTTTGGTTTAAAGAATTAGCAGACAGGTTAAACGGCAACACGTTAAAACGCCTCGAAGGTGACGGCTGCTGACACATTGCTGGGAGAAACAGATCCACAGTTGCTGTTTTCACACACCGACACGAACACACACCGCTTCGGGGCAGAAGACAGGTTTCAGCACTTCAAATCAAACGTCTCCATGTCAGGTGGAGTTTTGCAGATGCTGTCAGCTGTGGATTCTGCTGCGGGGGACTGGCTGCGATTGTTGGGGCATTTGATCTCCTGACACTGGCCCACCTGAGAGCCAACTGTCAGTCCGTCTCACTGGAAGAGCAACGGTGCTCACGTGCGCTGTGACAGAAACCACTGGAAACTTAATCTGGAAGGATTAGGGAGCAATTTGTGTGTTAACTGATGGAAAACTGAGCCTTTCTGATGTCTACTGGTGGGAGAAATTCATTCAAGGATTAATTATTTTTGCCACTAATCCACCCAGCTTTTCCTCTTAAAGATAAATCAACCTGTTTGAGCCATTTATAACATGAAATATGAGAAACTGGACTGCTTCTCTGCAGTGTTAAAACACCCAGTGTTAATACAGCGGCTTGTTCTTAAGAATGAGGGAAAGATGTTTTAGTGGCAGATGAAGAGCTCGGTGTAACTCAAAGCCTCTGATTTGTACACACCCTGCAGGACATCACACTGTGGGAGTCTGAGAAATGGAGTGAAACTATGCACTGGTGTGCCTGTCCCCTTCGGGCAAAGAGCGATCTACATTAGACTCTGCAGCACCCACAGCAGCAGAGTCAGCACAGCAAGTTGATCCACACCATGTCTGGAAGATACTATTTATGTATTAACACAAATTAATGCAAGCTTTATAATGACTTTTAATGGGCTTCAGCTGCAGTGTACATGTTATTTTATGAAGAGTTAAGTGGTGCTTTAAATGTGCATTTATGAGTATTTATGTTCCCTCAGTGCATATAAACAACTGTTTTTTTTGTTGTTGTGGTGACTATCTGCATTAGTTGCAGATTGTGTTTTGAGTCATATTTGCGACTATCATTTTCAGTTTGCTTTTATTGTTATTCAAACAATGTGATGAAATAAAAAAACTAAAATGTCTAGTTTCAAACAAAAACATCCTGTCTGAACAACTTATCTTTTGTTCTGAACTCTAATAGAGGAAAGGAACAGCTAAAATCCATCCTATTCAGTCCCTTTTTGGTCACCCCTTCATCACTTGTTGCAATAAATGGAGGGTGATCATGTGCTGCGCTCTCTGTCTGTCAACAAAATATCCCGTCAACCACTGAATGGATTTTGATGAAACTCTCAGAAAGTGATCAATGAATGTTCGCCTACAACTGATTAATATTTGGAGTCAGTTCAATTCATGATGGCCCCTACAGCTAATCCATTTAGTTATCACATTTTTCTTTCTTCTTCTTTCGGCTGCTCCCATCTTCAGGGGTCACCACAGTGAATTTAGTCGCACGAAGACTTGGCAATTATTTTTACGCAGGATGCCCTTCCTGACGCACAGACCACCGAGCTACCACAGCCCTCTGTGTGGAGCAGAGAGCTACCATAGGGCACCCGGGGGAGCAGATGATGGGGGCTTAGGACCTTGCTCAAGGGCCCAGAGTGGGGCAAATGAGGGTGGAGGCAGGTGTGGGTGCTTCACCAATCCCACCCACATTTTGATGTTGTCTGTACTGGGAGTTGAACCAGCGATCTTCCGATCACAGGCCCACCTTCTCTGAGTCAATTTTATGAAGACTGAGCTAAATTTGTTGGATGGATGTAACCTCAAACACATATTCTCAGTGCTAGATACAAATATTTGTTGTGTTGGAGATGACACGAAACAACTGTTAAAGGATGTAACTGATGAATTGAACAAACTTAAATGTGGTTTGATGAAAGTAAGCTGTCCTTGAACCTAAACATTCACCATTATCTTTACCCGCTTCTTCCATTTTTGGGTTACGGGGGTCTGAACCTAAACAAAACAAAAATAATGTTATTTGAGAACTGTCAATCACATACAGAAATTCAAATACAAATAGATGGGCTGAATATTGAAATAGTTCATGAAAACAAATTTCTTGCTGTCTTTATTGATGATAAACTCATCTGGAAACCACACATCAGATATGTTCAAAGTAAAGTCTCAAGAAACGTCACCCTCTTAAACAAAGACAAGTTGGTCATAGAACAAGAAGCATAACATGCACTGTTCACTAATCTTATGTTATTTAAGCTATTGTGCAGAAATCTGGGGCAATAATTACAAAACTACACTACAGGCATTAACAATACTAGAAAAAAGAGCAATAACAATAAGGTGGGATATTTAGAAAGCACTAGTACACTCTTTGTTAAGTCTAAATTATTAAAGTTCCTTGACATAGTGAAACAGACAGCTCTAATTCTTTACAAAACCAAAAATAAACAATTACCGGAAAACATTCAAAACCTGTTTAAGACTAAGGAGCAAATTTATAAGTTAAGGGGAATCATAGTTTAAAATATGCAAATTCAGAACTACTAGCAAAAACTGTTGTGCATCAGTAAGTGGAATCAAACTGTTGAATAATTTAAATATTGAACTTAGACAATGTCCAAACATAAAGCTGTTCATATTGCTGAATAAAATATATAATATTATTATTCAATTATTGTTGGGGATTTTGTTAACGATGCTTTTTTTTTTTCATGAAGTTAAAGGAATAATAATTGTTCATCTACTATAGTTAAATTAAAAATATACTATATTGATGGTTTAAATGTGGGTTTAGTTGTTATATGTATGGATTACACATGTAATAAATGTAAGATTATGTAAGTGGTTAAGGAGTGGGAATTTTGACAAGTTTATACTTCTACCCACTCCCTTGAATATGTAAAACAAAAAGTTTTGACATTATGCTTCATGCTGTAATTTTATGTTTTTTTTTACATATTCAAAAAACAATAACCTAAAACTAAACTATATCACACAAAATTATTATTTTAAACTTTGACATTAACTGTAAGTGCCAACCATGCTTGATAGTTAGCAAAAATAATTACTTTAGGAAACAAACGGATTCAAGATGGCCACCACAGATAATTGATTTTAGCAAACACAAAATGGCTCTAACTCTTTCAAATTTGCAGCTAGCTACAGTGAGCTAAAATTTAGCATGGCGGTAGCTGGAAGTCACCCCACAACATCCAACAAACACTACCAGAACATTTTGTGTCGTTGCTTGAAACTTTGGCAGACAACACAGCGGGCAGAATGCTAGCTGGATATTTTTAAACAAAAATTCTCAGAAATGGTTTAAAATTTAGGCCTAAAATCTTCCAAACTTATCTCACAACTGAGAACTGCATAACTTGACTTTATTTGACTACTCAAACATACTGAGAAACAATAACACTAAAATAAAATACTTCTACCCGAATCTAATGCCAGGTAGTATAATAAAGAGGGCCGTAAACGCTGAAAGAATAGCAAACAATGTGTTTTGGTGTGTATTTGTGTTATTTGTGCTGCTCCAGAGAGCTGACCTCTCCTGCACACATTCACCTGCAGACAGCTGGACAGTCACCCTTCTTTACATCCCCCCCTGCTCTTCCTCCCCCCTTCCTCGTTATCATTTGAGCTCCGCAGAGACTCCTCTAATGACAGCACTTGTCTATATTGTCATTGTCACGGCTCGTGTCTTTGTGTGTGTTGCCGTGTGTGTGTTTACATTTGTGCTCTCAAACTAGTGCACGTTTGCCTCGTAATGACAGCGACTGTCTATAATGCCTTGTCCTGGCAGGGATCATTCGGACCTAGCTCTCTCGCTCGCTGTCTGGTGTCACTGAAGCCCCGGTTGGACGATGATGTGATCTTTAGTCCCTTCTGCGATCTATAGACTGGCATTTGGCTCGGAAAGCGTCCCCTGGCCATGACATGCATGCTAAAGCTTGCCGCTGTTTTGCCAATATCCGTTGCATCCCCCACACCCGCCTGACCAACATCCTCCCACCCAAAGGGAGAGTTAACGCCACTCAGAGCAATATTCCAACAGTGTTAGATACTGGAGTGGCATTTAACCACTGAAGTAGCCCTAACAGGGAAAGACATATTTGTTGGTGTGCACAAATGTTTAAAGCAGGTTGGTTGTTGTTGGTGTGCCACCTGATGTCAAAAGGTCAATTTGCTGTTTTGAGACTATCATTAAAAGCACCAGTAGCTTTACAGTCTTGTGTTTTATTTTAACTTCCAGTTCTATTCTTTTTATGGACTTACACTGGGAAGCTGACATTCCTCATTCCTTTTTGCACAAACACACAAAGTAATCTGATGTTTGGCACCAGTCGTTTTATTTCCCTTGTTTATGAACATGCTCCTGAAACATTTAATGGAAAATAAAAATTATAAATAGGCTTTCTTGATGTGGGGAGCACCAGGCTGTATATTGCTGGACCTCTGTTGTGAACTGGAACAGGACCAGCTTCCTTGCAGGCTGGTGTCAGCACATTTTAAGTCCTGTCCCCTCCATTTAAACAAAACAGGATATTGCAATTGGCAAAACAAAAATAATACTCCTTGGATAATTTTTATTTCAGGTATAGTAAGTAATTACTGCAATGGAGTATTAGGTCCATGCTAAGAAATAAATAATTACATTATGAGAAAAAAGTCATAAAGTTACGAGAATAAAGTTGTCGTATTATGAGAATAAAGTTAAAATTATATGAGAATAAACTCGTAATATATTCCTGGGTCGACTCTCACCTGCTGTGGACAGCCTCCAATGTGAGTCACTGTGTTTAGTCCACAATCACTTTTGGGTCATTGTGAAAAATGCCTCCATCCACATTATATCACGACTAAATCCATCAATGCAGCCATTAATTGCAATGAAAAATGGCTTCAGTTTATCATGAGAATCCATATAACACAGTGACTTGGGCAATTGTACTGTTGACATCAACATTCATCATTTTACTGCAATTGTAAGACTGCTTCTTCATGCCGGTGTTCTGATAATATTACAACTTTATTCTGGTAATCTTATGAGTTTAATCTGGTAATATTACAAGTTTATTCTCATAATTTTACAACTTTATTCTGGTAATCTTATGTTTATTCTGATAATATCATGAGTTTATTCTGGTAATATGAGTTTATTCTAGTAATATTATGAGTTTATTCTGGTAATAATATGAGTTTATTCTGGTAATATTATGAGTTTATTCTGGTAATAATATGAGTTTATTCTGGTAATATTATGAGTTTATTCTAGTAATATTATAAGTTTATTCTGGTAATATTACGGATTTATTTTCACAATATTATGAATTTATTCTCATATTTTTTCTACTTTATTCTCGTAATACTGCACTACAATTTTATTCTCGTATTATTTTGAGATTATTCTCGTACGACTTTATTCTCATAATGTTATGACTTTATTGTCGTACAACTTTATTCTCGTAATACTATTTTATAATGTAATTTTTTTTTAACATGGCCCTAATACTCTGTTGTAAATTACAACTAAACACGTTAGAACAAAATTAGTTTTTCAAGAAACAGTAGCGAGACAAAATCTATATAAATCATTGAGAGTAAACTCGTGATAACAATGAGCTTAAGAGTGTTTTTTGTTTTTATTAATTTTTATTTTTTAACAAGGGCAATGTCCCATGGGTGGGACTTAAAACTTGTACCAGAACTAGTTTACTGGAAGCTGGTTTAGTTTTAGCTTTATCGTCCTGTGCAGGTCCCAGGTCTGCTTGTTCAGTGTTTACAGTTCTTGGCTGGCATGGCTGTGTGCACATATGGAGGCGGAGCTTAAATAATTATATCACTTGTGCACAGACTCATGGCACCTTCTGAATAATAGGATCTCATGGCTTCAATACAAAACAGTGAGAGAAGGTGACACTTGATTTGTCAACATAAAGTAAATGTCTGAGTTCCTGACTTCAGAGAAAAGTAATACCAGTTTGTATCAACATTCAACAAGAAATACTGTATTTGCTGCATATTGTATTTTCAGTGTTTATTATATTGCCTGCAAAGTTTAATGTGTAAAGAAGTCAGGAAACTGCAAATATTTAGTTTCATGCAGGGTAAAAGTTAAAAGTCAGATCTCCATCCATTTTTTAATTGTGTTTTGAAACAAGAGAAGACAGATGTAAATGAAAACTAAAATCCAAAAGAAAAATTAGTTATGCTTACATGAAATGTTATATAATGTTTTTCTAAAAGGGTTGATTTCTGGATAAGATACAAATATTGTAACAGAATTCTGGAGCAAAATTATTATTACATGACCAATTCCAATAACTATCCACATTTTCCTTCAAATGAATGCTTTTATACTTTTTGACGGGAACATTTAATCACAACACATTTTAACACCGCTCTATTTATGTTATTAACAACACAACTTTTCAGCTTGTATTCTTTTTATTTTTCTGTTTGTTGAGTGACTGCGAAAAATTGTGCACCACAACCGACTAAGGACACTGTGCAGCAAAGGTATACTACAAACCAAATAATGAAAATAAACCTAATGCTCAACATTTCTCTTAAATTTGCAAATTGTTGCTTTGGGTTTGCTTGAGAATATGAGTAGAAATTATTATTTTTTAATACATTTAAAAACCCACAGAGTACAAATAAGATCTAAAGCTGTACACTTTGATTTCTTTAAGGGATTTTAAACATGAGTGGAGCATTTTGTAGAGCTGCCGCCTCTCAACAAGAAGGTCGCTGGTTCAAATCCTGGCCTGGGACCTTTCTGGGTGAAGTTTGCATGTTCTCTCCATGCATGCATTTTCTTCATGCACTCCGGTTTCCTCCCGCATACCAAAAACATGCATGTTAGACTGACTGGTAACTCTAAATTATCCCTAGATGTGAGTGAGAGAGTGCACAATTGTTTCTTTTGTCCCTGTGATGGACTGGAGACCTGTCATGGGTGTCCCCCGCCTCTCACACAGCTGGATATGGGCACCAGTGACCTCTGCGACCCAAAAAGGAAGAAGCAGGTAAAGATAATGGATGGACGGACGGATTTTAAACATTTGATAAGGTCATTGGAAAAATGTTTGTTTTTATTTACCATATGTTTCGGACTATAAGGCGCAATATCAATAAACGGGTCTGTTTTCATACATAAGGCACACCAGATTATAAGACACATTAAGCGAAACAAAACAGTCAGATAATTCAAACTTTATTCAACTCTTTCACAATAACCACATACAATTGGTTCGAGGTCAATAAACACAACCAGAATTAAGACATAAGGCACATCTGATTATAAGGCTCACTGTCGATTTTTGAGAAAATTTAAAGATTTTAGGTTTGCTTTATAGTCCGAACAATATGGTGTGTTTTATAGGAGATACACCTGTACCTACACCTGGATCTACCATTCTGTGTTCGTTTATTTCTCCTTCCAGTTCTCTCAAAACCAGCCGGTCAAAGCAGATATCCGTTCGTCCCGAGCCTGGTTCTGCTGGAGGTTTCTTCCTTTTAAAAGGGAGTTTTTTCTTTCCACTGTCTCCTTTATGCTTGCTCAGGATGGGAGACTGCAACAAAGTGAAGATTCAACGAGTCTGTTGCTTCCATAGATGGAAAACTTTATTAATTGGCTTTTCTATGCATGTGAATGTTTCTGTTCAGTGCCCTGGGACAACTTTGTTGTGAATTGGAGCAATATAAATAAACATAATTTAATTTTTAATATTTTACCTTGCTTTATATGGCACTTTGATCTTCTTGTTTTTACAACCAACTTTTTTTATTTTAGTTGCTTTTATTGTTGTATATTGTTGTCTGCACTCTATATGTTGTCTGTCTAAAACAGGTCTCTCTTTAAAATGAGTCCATGTGACTCAAAAATACTGTAAGTAAAATTAAATAAATAAAATAAATAGCTTCAGTGCCAGCTATTAAAACTATAAGAATCCAAACTGTATCTACAGCTTCATCACTTTCTTTCATTAGAGCATGCAAAACTATTTTGTAAGCAAGCAAAACATTTGAAATGATTCCAACTATAAGAAAATATTTTTAACTTACCAAGATGTATTACCTTCACCCTAATTTCTCATATTGATTTCTTTAGATTTAATTGTTGATTATGATTCTTGTTGACATCATTGTTTTAGGCCTCGTTCACCCAAAAGACCGCTGTTTATCCCAGGGCTGTAACACGTGCCAGTTATGTTGCTTGGCATGCGTCACAAGCTGAATTTCTTGTTCCCTGTGCGGAAACTCTAGAGTTGATTATATTAATTAGGGATCACCCTCCAGGAGCTGATCCTATCCTGTCAAATATAACAGTTTGACGATTTATTCACTACAAGCTTCGCATCCTCCGATGTGACAAAAGAAAAAGAAACAACAGGCTTCAGTTCAAGACTGATTATTTTCCTCTGACAGTCTTGCTGAGGCATGAAAGAATAATAGCGTGCGAGTTGAGTCTCACATCAGGAATGGCCTGTGTTACAGTATTAAGCTGCTAATCTTTTATGGAAATAATCACTTTAGTGATATCTACCTCTGGCACCATACATCATTAGCTCACACTCGTTCCCAGGTGATAAAATCTTTCTCGATGTGTGTTTCGTGTTTGTTTGGTCTTCAGGATTTATTCTCCAGCACGCTGGAAGCGATGTGTTTTGCATTTGCAGCATCGTCAACAGCCCGTGTGGGCGGACAAATTCTGCACTTAGCATGAGTAGTAATGTGAACTTAAAAAGGAAACGGCATCACCGACAGAAAATTGAAACTGGAAAGATCAAACAGAAATCACGACTTGACTTGAAGGAGAACTCTTAGAAGACTACGTGTTCATTTATTTTTATGGATTATGGTCATGTGATGTGAGGCTTGAGTCTGCAGCGTTGCAGACAATGATGATAAAATCAAAACGAAGCTCACATTTTTGTTGTAAATTACATGGAAATCATTGACTTAAGTTGCTTAAGGTGATACATTAGTCAACAAAAGTACTTTCCTATTATGAAAGTGTGAAGTTTTGCTTTTAGGAATAATCACAGCATTTTTAAGCCAGAATTTTGGGCTTGTGATACTATTGTGCGGCTGTGGCTTAGTGGTTAGAGCAGTCGTCCTCCAATGCAAGAGTTGGGGGTTTGATTCCACCAGCAGTCACATGCCCACGTGTCCCTGGGCAAGACACTGAACCCCTCATTGCCTTCGATGTGTGTCCCATCAGTGTATGAATGGGTAAATGGGGGCACAGATTGTAATGTAAAGCGTTTTGAGTCTCTTGATAAGATAGAAAAAATTAATTTGAGTACAGTCCATTTACTATTTTAACTTTTAAAGTTAAGGTGGAAAAGTAAGGGTGGTGCACAATTAGATTTTTTTCAGCTTCTCATGTTGCCTCCCACAGACCATGCCTGTTAGGTTCATTGAAAACTCCAAATTGTTCTTTGTCTTATTTGTCTCTATGTGGCTCTTTGATGGACTTGCAACCTGTACCAGCTCCGTGGACCAGCTCCACCTCCCCGAGACCCTGGACCATGTTGGACTGATGAACTGTTACTTTTGAAAAGCTGTTTTACGTCAGCAACAAGTTTTAAATGGATTATCTTAAAACAACTATTAAAATTTTAATTCTTGCCCTTGTTGAAACCCTTATGGTAATTGGTTTCCCATTGCACCAATATTTTGACAGAATATTGTAAATTTCTTGCAGGAAGTGTCCCAGATTACAGTGCAACGGTCACTTCTTGCTGCTGGTGCTGCTATTTGTGCCTGCAAAATACAATATCTTAACATTTTATGTGAATAAGCGTAGAAATTGATATCAGTGCAAAAGTCAATGAATTAGTACTAGCATGCGGTGCAAGACATTTTAGAGACTGGAGGAATTTTAAGAAAGCAGCAATTTAATTTTGTTTTAACTGAATTCAGACTTTCTATCAGCTTATCAGTCTAGTCAAAATGAAACTTTATGGGTTTGGCCAAAGGAAATATATTCATTGTTCATAACTTTAAAATTTTTAAGTGTTCGTGTTTTTGTTCCCTAATGAAGGCTTATGCATTTTGTGTTCCCTTGGCGTGTGTGTTCCCGAGAGATTACTGTGTCCACTTCCACACTGACACCATCTCATCTGCATATCTGACAGCACAAAGCGCCTTTTCATCTCCGTCTGCAGCTTCCTTCCTCCAGTGCAACCGGTTAGTGTCATTTTGTTTTTACCCTTTCTATTCATCTATTTTCTTTTATGCCTGGTCAAACACTTTTTTTTAACACTCTTTTCTTCCTCACCTGCTCCCTGTTTTTTTTTTTTCTTCATGCCAATAAAGATGCTGTGGATTCAGTGGTTGCAATATCTAGATAAACACCCTGTTAGCAGGATTATCCATGTTGTCCTAACAATGTAAACCCTGGATTACATCCAACTCTCTAGGGATTTGTGTGTTTGATTTTATGTGTGTGTGCGTGTGTGTGTGTCCATATTGCAACATATCTGCTCATCATCAGAAAATAATTATTGTCAGAAAGCGTAAGATTCTTTTAGCTCAGTGCACATGTATAAATAAGTCACTTAAATTATGTCACAAGTTATAAATCATTTTATTACCACCTATAGTGATAAAAATGTGTCTATGTGTGTTTTAATTGCTCATCCATTTGCTAAAGAAATGTATCAGACAGAAACCATGTCAGTCCTTCAACACTAACTGTGACACTCATAGACAATAAAACAAGAATATAAACTATAGAGTGTGTTTGTTAGTCTTAAATCTCATGAAACACTTGAAAAAGACCATCAGGAAGAATGATGGTTTATAGCTGCAGTTAAGAAAATGAAACGTTTCTAGTTGTGCTGAAAATACTAAAAGCTTAACAGATCCAAGAGGGGCGCTAAACACACGCAGTGTAGTGAACAAAGCCAAACACTGGTTTTATGGGGTGTCGAGTGACTATTTGTTGGCCATGTGCAAGCGCTTGAAGCAGTGTCGGTTCTTGTGTTTTCTAGGCATCAGATTTCTAAGGAAGTTGCCATTTCCAGCCAAGGCAGAGAGTTCTTCCTAAAAAAATGGATTAAATCTTTTGGGGTTCTGTGAAATGGTTAGAACAGACAATATCTTACCTGTTGTTGATAGCTCTTTGAAATAATTAATTGACATAAATACACATATTTTTAATCATACTGATGAGCTAGTCAGAGCAAATGTAAGCTCATAGTGGCAGCATGATGGATTAGTGGTTAGAACTGTTGCCTCACAGCAAGAATATCCTGGGTTTGATCCTTGGTTTGGTTTAGGCGAGGCGTATTTCTGTGTGGCGGTTGCATGTTCTCCTTGTGTTTGTGGGTTTTCTCCATGTGCTCAGGTTTCCTCCCATAGTCCATAAACATGCATGCTAGGCTGCCTTCAGGCCTCGCAAAAGAGATGTATGATCTCAATGGGATTTGCCTGGTTAAATAAAGGTTAATGAAAATAATAAATAAATTAAAGTGAATTTTAGCCAGCTTAAAACAATTCCAGAACAAATAGTGGATCATGGGAAAGCATTTATTTTTGTGACATTGCCATCAATTTCCCATTTCAATAATTTTTGGGGAAAAATTCTACAAAGTAAATTCCTGCCAGAAGTATTTCAAACTACATCAAAGGTGCTAAAACTATTAGTTGGTACAGCAATTGTTTCAACCAAACAACCACAAAAAACTACATATAAATGTAAAGTGAAATGTCAATTTTAAAGTTTATGTATTAATACTTGAATAAACTGCTATAAAATTCCTGAGTCTGGCTATGTTTTAAGAACGCAGAGAATCCACTCTGGCCTCGCTCAGACTAGCTGTTTACGTGTTAGTCCAGTTAGAATTAAACTTTTTCTCCAAACTTAGGTCGTTCAGAAAACATCTACAACAGGTAAGATATTTCTTGTTCATAAACATCCGAACGATTGCTTCCATGTCAGGAATACTTCCTTTGTTAGTTGGTTTCTTCCAAGTCACACAACTTTTTGGCAAAATACTCTTCATGTGCCTTTGAAACACACAAAAATTATTTTTCTTAAGAAGTTCATGCTGGAGACATCACTGCCGTCATCTGATGTGAGTCAATGCCACATATGTTTTGTGCAAGCACTGGTACTGTGGAGCACTAAACCCAGATCCTATTGTTTCTAATACTGTTACTAAAACCCTAATGGTCAGAACTTACCCCATTAAACAGCAACTATGAAAATCAAATGGTGGATGTAAACAATACTGTTCTTCCAGAAGGAGTAACTTTATTTTATTTGTGTGTATTATGAACTTGCATATCTTCTTTGTCAAAGTGTAATTACCCAACTAAAACATTACAATAAAATCAGGTGGTTTAGAAATTGCACAGAATAATTTTCTGCAGAATGTTCATTAGAATTGAACTCTTTTTTTTAATTTATTTATTGGGATGTCTGCCAGAGTTGCTAAAAAAATTGTGTAATCAACATGAAATGCATTTTTTTTTAAAGATCAGGTACATGACAGCCAAAGATCTTAGAGAGGAAAATAATATTTGGAGTTTGCAAAGACATGTGCCTCTGTGCTTACTCACACGAGAACACGGCTCTTGAGAAAGGCCTGCGGGCTGAAATTTGGGTTATTTAATAAAGTTTGTTATTTACATGGCACTAGAGTGCGTGACACTTTTGAAGTGTTTGCTTTTTACTCACACAGTCACGACTCACATTGGGTAACAGCAGTCCCACCTTTAATTACATGTTACACCCAATAATTAAATTTAGTTTAACTCCTAGTGGCAATTTATACTTTGAAGATTTAGTGTGTTAGAATTAAAAACAATTTATTGTGACAAGAAACGTTTTTGGAAAATTAATTAGCTGTGAAAACAGACTTAATCACTTTGAAACATGCATTTCCTCAACTTCAACCCATCCTCTGTTCTTCTTGGTGCAAAGGATTGTGGGTGTTTTAAAAGGCATATAGGACACAAACAAGAATCCCTGGAATAGTTCCCTCATAACCTGGAACCTTGAACAGCTTGTTTTTTATAACTTGCTTTGAGTGGGCTAAACTCCCGCACATTTTCACTATTTACACAATATTTCAGCAGAAATTGTGTCTTTTTTTCCATCATCTAATGTGATAAACATGTTTACAACAGATAAAATGGTCCAGATGTGATCCTTGTATAGTTTTTCATTTGTAATTTTTAATGTCCTGCTTTGATCTTCCTTTCAACTCGTTGCACTGAAAGCTGGGATCTGTCGTTTGGACCTCTCCGTTCTGCCCACAGCAGGAAATCTGGTTAATATGTTTAAATGTACATCAGGTCACACTTTCATTTATTCATTCATTTAAAAGAAACAAAAGAAACAAAACAAATTCATCAAAAAGATTAAAAAAAAAACATTGAATGAAAAAGGTGCAAAAAGAAGAAAAAAAATTGTATATCAAAATTGTATTGAATATTAGGGGGTCATTTTTTAATGACCTTTATACATGACTTGTAAAATACTATATTCAACCAAATAAAAAAAAGTAATAATTTCAACTGATAAAATAATATATTTGTTGCTTGACCATAGCACTTCCTACTAATAATTCTTATAGCTTTTTTTGTAAAATAAAAATAGGGTTTGTAATTGTTTAGCATGCTTTTCCCCAAACTTCAGTAAATATACAGTATTAAATATGGAACAAGCAGTATATTATACAAAATATACAAAGCTTTGTCATTCAAAAACTATTTTACTTTAATGCAATATAGTTTTCTATTTTTATTCTTAAGTGATTTACATGAGATTTCCATGTCAGCTTCTCATCAATAACGACACCCACAAATTTTATTTAATTAACTCTATGAATTTCAGTACTGTCAATTTTAAATGGGACTGCGATAATTTTATTTCTATTACAAAATACAATTTCATGTAGTTGTTTTTTTTTCCTCCAAATTTAATGATAACTTATTGAGTTGGAACCAAGTTTGTACTTTTACAACTTCTGCCATCTCTAACATTCATTCAATATCTTCACCTGAACAAAAAAAAAAAGTCGTATCATCTGTAAATAAAACACACCTCAAAAGCCCTGACACATCAACTGGATCATTCACATACAAAATAAACATTGGTCCCAACACAGAGCCCTGAGATACTCCACATCCATCAACACACCGTTCAGATCTTACATTGTTTACCTGTACAAACTGTCTCCTATTATTCAAATAACTGGATACTCACTGTAGTGCTAATCCTCTAATGCCATATTAATTCAGTTGTTCAAGGAGAATGGCGTGGTCAATAGTGTCGAAGGCCTTTTTAAAATCAACAAAAACACTAACACAACACTGTTTTTGATCAAGAGCAGTTGTTATCTCTTCTATTAGTTCCATGAGAGCTATTGATGTTGAATTATTTGCTCTAAACCCATATTAACTATTACTTAAAATATTCTGTTTATCTATGAATTGATTTAATCTGGTTTTTGAAAACTGTGGCAATAAGGATATTGGCCTGTAATTAGTGAGCACACATTTCTCACCATTCTTATAAAGAGGAACTATCATTGCTATTTTCATATTTTCTGGAAATGTTCCTGTGAAAATGACAAATTACATATATATGTAAATGCTTCAATAACATAACTCATTATATCCTTTACAAACATCATGTCCATGTCCATCCAGTCTTTTGATCTTTTATCTGCAAGATTTTTTACAATACTCAATATTTCTTCTTTATCTCTGTCAGCGAGAAAAACATCTCCTGTCATCTACATCAGGTCACACTGAATCTGATCTGAGGGCCAGCCTCCTCAACACTCCAAAAATAGAAAACGAATGACTTCATCGACTTTTTCAGCATTTCTTCCTTTAGATTAGACTTTATCAAAGAAATTGACATGTGATGACTAGATCAGATTTTGTTTTGTTGGACATTGATTTATTCTAGTCGTGTTAAAAACTAAAAGTTCTGCGTGAATGTTTGTGTTGTGGTGTGACTTATTGCCAATTTACAAGTCTGAATCATGACCACTGAAGTTATTTGCATGGGAGTTTAACGTGTGGAGATCTGGACAGATGCATGTTTCAGATGTTTTGTCTCATTTATACTCACATGCTAACGTTTAGTCAAAATGGTTGTTTAGTATATAGAACCAAAGGGATGTGAATGTGATAAAAATCCTCTCTAAATGCATTTATTTGATATGTAATTAGTGAAAACTCTTTTTCGAACTTCAGGTCTCCTCGTCTCTATAGTGGCCTCATTTCCCTTAGTGGTCATCTGACGCATTGATTTCCATATGAGTAATCACACGTGGCCAATCGAGTTTTCTTAACCAAGGTATCTGATGCTATAAAGCAGGAAAAAAATATTTCAGGGAAAAGGTTTTGTCTAAAATGTACACATGAACTTAAACTAGTGCTATCAAGTGAAACTTATTTACTTTTGAACTTACTGAAACAGAAGTGAAAGAGTTGGAGTGCAAGGAAAGCAGGTAAAGGAGGAAGAGCGAAGACTATGGTGGTGATGAGGAGGTTATAGGTCAAAGGTCAGCACCCCCAGTGATATCTCCTGTGCCAGAGAGGCAGTCACGACCCGGTCAGCGGAGGTTCAGGTGTCAGTGAGAGACGACTGACTGACAAGCCGGAGCGGGACGCCTCCTGTGTTCCATCCCATTTGGACCTTTCATCCTTCCTTCCCTCCCTCTCCTTGTCACTCCTCCGTGACTCACCCTTCTCCTCCCTCAGACGGTACCCTCTTCACTCTCCTCAGTGACTTTCTGCATACAGAGCTCCAGCCCTGTCATCCCCTCGTCCTTCCCCCCTTCCTTTCTCCACTCACCTTCTTTTTCACCCCTTAAGCTAAACATTACCGCGGGGTTTCACTCAGCAGGCCAGGCTGACTGGGACAGCTCTCTGTGGGAGTGCATTTGTCTTCACCTCACCATCATACACTCACTGAAACACATGCAAGCACACTCTCCAAACACACCAACACAGGTGATATCAACCCAGTGCTTCACAACTAAATTATGAATTTAAGACATTTTTGCATACTATTTTCCTTGTGTTTTACTTATGAAAATACTATGTTAAATGGCTTTTTTTTTTTTTTGCATGAATGATACCACAGAACCCAGCTTTGATTATGAAAATTCATAAAGATTGTTTGTACTGCTGGTTGTGAGTATGAGCGTCAGACCTGCAACACTGTGCCTCCCAATGAAGAACTGCAACTGGAAGAGAAGAACCAAAGCAGCCCAAGAAAAATGAAGGCTGAACAGACTAAACGTCCTGAAGAAGTGCAGAACACTGTTGGATTGCAAATAAATATAGTGTAGCATTTTGAAATCCAGCATGTGAAGATAGAATAGATGGGACACAACAATAAACCTGCAAGTTGGACTAACAATCAAATCTTATGACACACTAGATAATAAAAGGAAACTTGAAGGAGCTTTCAAAGTCCATGCTCAATAATCCAGATAAAAAAACAACAAAGTTAAATCAGGTCCTCTGGACGGTTTCTTTTTGTTGAAATGTTTCGTCTTTCATCCAAAGGACTTCTTCAGTCCAAGGAGCCACAACAAACTCAGTCCCATACGTAGCACACTCACATAGTGGACCAACCAGTGTGATTGGTGATAAGATGGTTTTGTCTGCCCTCTCCCCCATCTTCAGCATGCACTTTAATGTTTTGAACTACTTTGGCTATGGCTGCCTCCGAGGAGTCAACGGGGGAGAGGATGGGCCCCAGAAACCATCTTACCTGCAAACTGGTTGGTCCATTATTTGAGTGTGCTACTTATGGGACAGAGTTAGTTGTGGCTCCTTGAACTGATGAAGTTCTTTGGATGAAAAACGAAACATTAAAAAAAAAAAATGTCCAGAGGACCTGACGTAATCTTGTTGGATTGAAGGAGTGTTATTGTGCAGCTCTGCCAGTTTGTTAATAAGATGAAACCTTTCAGACCTGACTGGTTTATCAGATTCTTACTTCTTTCCACCAACTCCAGCCAGCCTGACATTTTGTTTCCTGCATTTTCTCTTTCATTATTTGTTGGTTTGGGGAATTTATGGCTGTTCTATTTTTAGTTTAGTGCTATTAGTTTGGTTTATGAATGTTAGGGGAAATCCATTCATATAACACGTTTGAGGATTTATCCCTTTTTAGTTTGCGTCCACATCTCTTACTGTATATTTGAATTTTATTTAAATTTTTTAAACTATTGTATCTGTTTTGTATAAGTTATGAGACCTTTGAGCCATCTTTAAAACAGGGACTGTAACAAGCTGCAAAGCTCCAAAACACAATTGGATTGTGTTGATGATTTTTTTTTTTTATTGTTTTGTTTGTGGAAATGTTATATTTACTTTACAATAATTAAAAAAATCATATGTATGTGGAGGATGCATTTATGAAAATCACTGAACATTCAGCTACCCAGATGTTCTCATTCTTAAGAATACTTCACATTCAACACTAAAAGTAACCACTTGTATCTAAATTACATGTTGGACATGTATCCTAAGGGTTTATACTTTTTCAAAATATTGTTGTTTTTTACATTTTTGTGTTGGTTTATTTTATGGTTTGTTTTAGTAACAAGAACTTAGTTTATTTAGGTATCAAACTAAATAATTACAAATATTAATATTGCCCACCCCATAGAAAGGTGGTAGATTAAGTAAAATCTCTCTGTGAATACTTTTCTTGTCTGTTAGCAAAATATCTCATGAACCACTGCGCAGATTTTAATGAATCTCTCAGAAAGCGATTACTGGGTGTGGATCTACAACAGATTAACTTTTGGAATCAACCTAATTAAATTGGCCATTATAGCTAATCAACTTTAGCAACCACAAAAATTACAACTACAACTCAGGTAATGCTGTGATTCTTTGCGCATGCTCCTTTGTTTTGAAACTCTGGCACAACAATTTCCTGTGAGATCAATAAAGTTCTTATCTTATATCATGTTATCTCATCTCATCTCATATTTTATTTTATTTTATCTTATCTTATCTTATCTTATCTCGTCTCATCTTGTCTTATATTATCTTATGTCATATTGTCTTGTCTTATCTCATCTCATCTCATCTTATCTTGTCTTATTTAATCTAATTTCATCTCATCTTGTCTTATCTCATCATGTCTTATCTTATCTCATCTCATCCTGTCTTATCTTATCTCATATTATCTTGTCTTATCTTATCTTATCTTATCTTATCTTATCTTATCTTATCTTATCTAATCTTATCTCATTTTATCTTATCTTATTTTATCTCATCTCATTTAATCTAATCTTGTCATCTTATCTCATTTCATCTCATTTCATCTCATCTTGTCTTACCTCATTTCATCTAATCTAATTTTATATTGTCTCATCTCATCTTATCTCATCTAATTTCATCTCATCTCATCTCATCTTACAGATGTTGACTCATACTCATACTTTGAGAGTTTAAAAATTTAATATCTTGTAATATTGCACAAGACTACAACGTTATTTTCAAGATCAGTCCAATACATCCAGAACACATCATTTTCAACACAGAAAGATAATCATTTAAAACTCTGCCATGAAAGGCAGTGGGTGAAAATCATTCCTTTGACATTGAATCTATTTTTTCAAAGTGGAAAAAGTGGCAAAAAAAATTTTTTGGAGGCAAGATGAGACTTTTCTGACACATAAGGAAAACAAAAAGAAGACAAACCTAACAAAAATCTAAAGACAAACAGTCCAACTTCAATGCAATCACAGACTTTTATGTAAAAGTGTATTATTCTGATAAGCTAATGTTCCCATTTTCTCAACAAAATGTTATTTCCCTTAGCCTTTCCCCCCCACCATGTTGGGAAAATAAGTATATATTCATAACCATTTCACGTCTCCAGAACAGACCCGACCCCGAAGGCACAGACGAGCTTCTCATCACTCTCTTAACGTCTCATCAGTGTGTTGACTGGCACGCCTGAGGACACGAGGCGTCTCGACACTTTCAGGTATGCACACACAGACTTACACTCTGGCAGGTGCAGCCTTCACTGAGGGCCGCCACTCTCTTCTTTGTTGCTTTTCATTAACTTGTCGAATACAATCAAAGACTGTCAGCAAAAGTGAAAGACGGAAAAAGAAAGGAGGGAAAAACGAAGGAGAGAAAGATTGCACACTCATCGCTGAACAGATATGACTTTGTGCAGCTGTGTATAAAATTAAACTTCCTTTTTTCCCTTTCAGATATTATCTTATTGCTCTCAGACATCCTCAGGCGTTCAGGCAGGTATCCACAGAAATATATAGGAAGAGAAGATGGCAACGAGCGCTCTGGGCAGCACACATTCTACAGTGTCAGCACATCAAAGCATCTCAGTGCGTTTCATAAAAAAAAAGCTAATGCTATATTTTAAATGGTGATCAGGGCTTTTAGTGAAATGCCACATGTTAATAAAACAATGTCAAATATATATTTACCTCTGAGTACAAACATATTTCTTAGCTTTCTGGAGGTGCATCACTTTACTAAAGGTTAAAGGGAATATATTCTAATCAGGGACTCTTTACACAACAGCAGCTCAATAAGGTCAACTGGTGTCACAACATTCAGGTCGCAGGGAGGAATGTGTGTAAATACAAGTGTGTGCATGGCTACTTTGTCGCTCTTCTTTACTTATTCTTGTTACTTGTGCAGATACTCCAAACAGCCTCCTTCACATTGGCTGGTTTTAATTTTATTTTATTTTCTACGTCATTTATAATACCTTCACTATGTAAGGCTAACACACAAACTTGCACTGAGTTGCATGTAAAGTGCTGGTGTTTGATGGGGTGATCCGCCAGCCAATCGGCTGTATTGATTATTGGGTCCGAGGAGGCTGGTGGAGCGGCAGCAGTAATTAGGGCTTTTTGGTGTGGATTAGCCGAGAGAAAAGGTCACCCACTCAACATCAGTGGCAGGACCACAGGCAGGGTTAGGGAGGGGTGGATGGGTGATGGGGACTGTCCCTAAATGTAATGACCAAGATTGGCAGGAAATGTAGATTTGTAGGAGCTAGAACGATGTACGCATGTAGCAACGAAGTTTGTTGGCTTTTTAAACGCCTTTCTCTGTGTTTTATGGTACATTAATGTCTTTAATTGTTGTTAAACCTGGAAACAGCTGGCTTTGGCTTAAAGGAATAGTTCAGATATTCTTTAGAACAACTGAACAAACAATATCTTACCTGTTATAGATGGCTCTTGAATTTAACCTCAGTTTAGATAAATAAAGTTTAATTCTAACCAGATGTACAAGGTTACTGTTAGTCTAATCAGAGAATTACAGCTGTTTTAAAACAACTTCAGTTTAAAAATTTTGTAGTGATTCACGTGAATGCTATTTTATTAAACTACGCCACTTTGCATTGCATAATTATTTACGTATAATTCCGTATTGCTGTAGCAGCTGACAGGAACTCTTCCAATGCTGCCTGAGGCACTTCCAGCAGGAACATCATAGTATTTCAGCTTAAATAACCATCCTACACAAGACATATACAGTGTAAAGTTTACTATATAATGTGTGCATGAACCTCTAGGCCATTTTGGGACAGGAGTTATTTTCATACATCTGCAGTCCACTTTGAGCTTCCTGACACTCAGAGCAGCTTTTAGATTTTCAGCCCAGTCAGAATTAAACTATATTTCTCCAAACTGAGGTAATTAAACAAAACTGTCTACAACAGGTAAGATATTGCTTATTCACAACCTTTCCACATAAACTTTAGCAAAGCAACCACCAACGTTCATGCTCAATAATCCAGGTACAAATCCAACAATATTCAGTCAGGTCATCTGGACGGTTTCTTTTTTTTTTTTGCTGAGATGTTTCGTCCTTCATCCAAAGGACTTCTTCAGTCCGAGGAGCCACAAACAAACTGGAGTCCCACAAGTACCAACTTCCATAGTGGACAAAGCCAGTTTGCTGATGATAAGCTGCTTTTCTAAACAAGATGGTTTAGCAAAGCAAAAGTTTACAATAACAAAACAGTACTAATTAGAAAGATATTTAAATGTCAGAGTCAGAGTAAGATATTCTTTATTGTTGTTCGCACCACATGTGGTACATGCGGTGGAGCAAATTTATGTACACAGGGTCCCAGTTACATCCAACAATAAAAATGTAAAAGAAAAACAATGATAACATCTAAGATATGAACTAAGAAAAACATAAACTAAAAATACACTGAGCGCTAATAGCGTAAAAACATTACGTCTTATTTATGTCTAGTACTGCTGTCAATCATCATCACTCTTACACACCAAACAGGTGTGCTCCATTGGAGTTGGATAATAATTTATTGCTTTTATACCTCCTACCCTAATCATTTTACTGGAAATTTTACATATTTCTCAACTCAGACCAATTTAAATAAAATAACCAAAAGTCCCAATTGGCAAATTAACCATACAGAGGAAATACATGCAACCCATTTAGATTCTCAAAAACCTTTTTTATTTTATTTTTATTTTTACATCTGAATGATCAAAATAGTTTTTTTTACCTTAACAGGAAATGTCTTCTGCTTTTTTTATGCTGAAATGTTTGATTAGATTAAGGCATGGTGTCTGAACATTGTGCAAAACTGATGACATGTGATTAGTAAACTAAGCTGAACTTATCCTGATGCATGTTCAATAATCCAGGTAGAAAAATCCAAAAACGCTGAACTTGTTTTAAAATTAACCCTGAAGTCTTTTTTGAAAACGTGAACTTCGCTGGGGTTAGCTGTTAAGTTGAACTCAGAGGAGTGTCATCTCTCCATGATGTTGGTTATTTATGTTCTCTGACAGTACAGCTCTTTCAAATCCCATGGCTTTGAGCAAAAACAGCTAATGGGAGAAGTTTCATCTCCAAGAATTGTGCTACTTTTCTGTAAGAGATTTGATGATTATCTATGCAAGTCATTTTAAAACTGATTGATGAGCAAACTAAGAAAATGTCATTTCTTTTAAGAATTATAGTCTGCGTTTAAAAAGTTATTTGCATGTTTCATTGTGTTATGTTCGAGCCTTACAGAGGTTCTATAGTCCACTTCAAGAATTCCTCAAAATCTAGACTAAATGGCGTTGCATTTTGTCATGTCATACTTTTCTCCTTTTGTTTCCAGACCTGTAGGTTAACTTCTCCATGGTCTGGCAGGTCTGAATGTATTCTAGGAGTGTGCAACCCTTCTACACCATGAGCAGGACAAACAGGATGGAGGAGCTGCGAAACAATATGGAATGCTCCTTTTGTTTTGTTTTACTGCTCTTTTTTGCAGAACATCACATTTCTCCGTATGTCACCAATCTAAAGAGTATGTACGCCGGCAAAAAGTGAGTCATAATTAACATAATGAACATTATTTGACTGCAAGAACATCTGTAATACCGAGTCATAGATCAGTGTTTTACATTTTTATTTTTATTTTCTTTTTTACGAGTGATGTTTTACAAGTTATCTGTGAATGTGATTCGTTTTGAGACTTGTACTTGAACTCAAATATATTTCTGTCATCATCTGCATGGACTTGTGTGAATTATTTGTAGGTCGCACACAATATATTTTCACTTTCTGCCTTGTTCATGGGGAACTAATAGGTTTTTTTTTTTTTTAAGAAAATAATAATAATGTGAATGATTAAGAGGGTGTCTGCTTGTCTGCATTTATTGGGTGTCAACTCCCCTTCCTCTGCCCCTTAGCAGCTCTGTGAGCAAGAGCTGCAGAACAGAGAAGGCTGTTTTTGTGCAAAGCTGCAGCACTCCTAGTGGTAGAAACACAGAAGAGACACTTCTGTCAACCAGACAGGAGAAATCAACTTGTGGACCTCATAAGTCCTGCGTGATATAGGATTTTGTGTGCTGTGCTCTTGCAGTGGCAACATCATGTGCGTGCTTGTGCCAGTGTTGTTAGATGCCAGAGCACGGAAGGATACGTGACTTTTCAGCGTCTGTCTTGTCACACAACAACAAAGCATGTCCCTGTAGGTGTATATGTGCATCAGTGGAGAAAATTGACTACAGCACTGTTTTTTCTCAGTGGCATATCCGGGCTCAGGCTGTGTTCATTTGACCCGTTTTTATGTATGAAACAGTGTGCATGATTTGTAAATGTCAGCGAAAATGGTATTCCAGCAGAGGTTCTGGAGAAGTGTTATGTTGTGGGACAATAAAGGACATACATAACTCTGAGCCGGGTCGGAAAAAAACAAGTGAGGGCCATACAAACAATGGAACCTATCAGACTCTGAAACAATCTGTTGTTGCAGTCCATCCTTGATAATAGACAACAAAGGTGGCAAATGAAACCTGTACGCCTCAGCATGATAAATATTTGACAATAAAAATGCATAGCTCTAAACTAAATGTTAACGTAGGCGCAATTGAACATGTATTCCTGGAAATGTCAGTAACTATTATGATGTTTTGAGGACTTTGTTGTAATATTTATAGATTTCTTTGACAAAGATACAGTATGCAGCCAAGATGTCTCACAAAATGCAAAAATGTGTTGAGTAGTGGTCCGTGACCTGGCCGTTTAGATTCAGCTGAACCTATATGCTGCACATAGTAGGGGGTGACAGTCTTCCTGTGATATAGAGTTCACCAGAGGGTCAAAAGTGTCACCACATACATCACAGCTGTAGCAGAACGGCACACACTGTTGCCATGGTGATCAGCCATTTTTTTCCCCTCCCACTGTGCTAAGCCAAAGATTAGTGGCAACATACAAAAAGAGACCAAAAAAAGGAGTGTGGGCTCAGTCATGTAGGTGGGTACATAAAGTCAGCATGTTTATTTGTCGGGCTTATCCCTCCCTAATGGATGTATGTGTGCCTTCCTTGTTTGACCTGACAATCTGTGGTCTGAGCTATGCTCATCAGGACTGTATAGTCCAACAATAGCAGACTTGGTGTGGCGGGAGCTGCGCGGCGTGATAAAACAGGCAAAATGAAGGTGTCAGAAGCTCCACTGAGCCTAATCAGGCGGTGCTAGATGGGCTGTGCCATTGGGTTTAGGACCATAAGTCTGACGATTAAACATGCATGCAGAGGATCCTTCATCACGGGATGAAACAAAGCCGCCCTGCCCTTCCCTCGTGCTCCAACATCACCATGGAAAAAGCCTGTTTCCTTGGCAACCAAAATGGCTCTCTTTGTCACAGGAATGGGGAAGGAGGAGGTGAGTAGGCGGAGAAGGAGGAGGGGAGGGCAGAGCAGAAGCATGACACTCCACTCGCTGACCTCCAGCTAACCTCTAGGTGCACATGCCATACGGGTTTCCTGGTTTCCAGCAACGATGCCTTGTTTTGAAATCAACAAAGCTGACTTCTACTGCCAAAAACGAAAAGAAAAAAAATTACGAACCTTAAAAGTAAATATGTGCAAAATATGAACTAGAATCAAAGGAACTAGCAAATAAATTCCTAAGATTTTCAAGTGCTGTCATCTTGCCATGTTGACAAATTGTTGGGTCTGAATGACTATGATTCCTTTCTTCTACCGCCCCCAGTGGCAAAGCGTAGTGGCTGTGAAGGTGAGGCAGAAAGGCGAGAAAAAGGGCAGAGCATAAGAGAAATGACTCAAAGCGGGACATGGAGGATGCAGTTCCCAAAGCGTGGTGGTCACAGGCACATAGGCAGCCAGACAAAGGGAGGAAGGGCGACAAAATGAGACACCGCTTTTTTGTCAACCCACAACTGCTCACATAGAAACAGGCTGTAGCTGTAACTTGGTTACCCCTTGGCTTCCCTAATGGTCTTAATGACATATGGAGCACAGATTGCAGCAGAAGTCGGTTTACTTTGAAATCGCTGTCGCCTCCCTCAGGGCTTCATAAGCAGAACATCATGAAGACTGTGTGAATGAGTCTTTAGGGCATGTCTAGTAAACCCTATTTGTTCCCAAAATATAACAGAAAATACTTATTTTATGATCTGGAAGTTGTTTAAATCAGACTGAAAACAGATTCTGAGCAGGTGTAATTCTGATTCTCTAAAGAGCATGAATAAAACGCCAAGGATCCTTTCCTGAATAATCCTTATCTCAGGACAACACATGATGATTGGTGATCTTGGCTAAAATCTTGTCAT
Organism: Nematolebias whitei; assembly: GCF_014905685.2. Taxonomy (NCBI): domain Eukaryota; kingdom Metazoa; phylum Chordata; class Actinopteri; order Cyprinodontiformes; family Rivulidae; genus Nematolebias; species Nematolebias whitei. The sequence goes on along the minus strand of NC_056516.1, from coordinate 18,636,813 downwards.
CGGCCCATGACATCTCCCTATAAGCATCTCCTTGTGGCATATCAGTTGCTATTTTGTTTCAATTTGTTCCCATCACCAATATATTTTCGATTCCTCAGGTCCTTCGCTCCGTACACTTCCCACTTGTTGTCTGGCCATCAGCTTCTCTTGGACGGTTACTGATTATATCAGCATGCTTTTGGTTTAACGGTTGTAGAAAGCAAAGCTTATGGGCTTTCAAATGGTTCATTGTGAATGCATGCTGTCAGGCGGGGAAAGATAAAATCAGATTTGATTGAGAGGGGACAACAGCAAATAAAATGTATATCAAAAGTGACGGAAGTTTGTTTTTTCCCTTGTCTTTGTGTGAAAGTAAAATAGAAACTGAATTAAGTGTTTGTATTACATTTGCTGCCTTTATTCCCATGCTTTATTAGATGCCACTGGATCATTTTTTATTTCTCAAAGTCTACATCCCTGCTAACGTTCTCCGTTTTCAATTTCTATTTCCCATATGCGTTTCTCCTCAGCAGAGCAGAGAGCAACACTGCCTCTTTTGGCTAAATGAGGTAAATGTGTTCATCTCTGGCAGATGAATGATGTCAAAGAGACATATTTATATTCATTTAGGTCTGAGGACGAGGAGAACCCATCTGTAACAGATGTGAAAGGAACCGCTACACGTGAACGTGCATTGTAAGGTGTGTGTGTCTATGTGGGAGTGTATACGCTCGTGCGAGTTCAAGCATGTGTTCCAAGGTATCCATCGTTTGTGATAAATGAATCGCGGTTTTGTGTGGGATGATTCCGAGTTTGTGTATGTTTATGTGTGTGTATGTGTGTGTAACAGCTTGTGCATCGGTGTGTGCATTTGTGCACAATGAGTGTGTGTGTGCGTCTGCATGCAAGCGAGGTCATTCCCCGGTCACTTCAGGCTGTGTGATGAATGAAGAGGAGAGGTGCCTGCGAAGCTGGAGAGAGATTTGGGAGAAACATTGTTCCATCGGGTTAAAAATGGTCTTGTGTTGTGCCAGAGGCTGAGGGAACGTGGAATTTTTTTTAAGTGGATGTTCATCATCTTCAGGGTTTAATATCAATCTCACTAAATAATAAATTAGGAGATGATCAATTTTGGCTAATTGGTTTGCTGAATGAGAAATTTACTAAGTAAATAAAAATCCAAAATTTACCCCAACGTGACGCCCGTCTCTTCTTTCCTATAGGAAAAATGTAGTGGAAGTGGGTGCGTTTAGTTTGCTTGGCGGGCCATAAGCGTGAAAGTCATCTGCCTCAATCAGGAAGTATCAGGTTGCAGTAGACAGGAAGTAGGTGGACCAGCCAGGAAGGACTTATTTTTCAGAGGGGACTTCTGAAAGCCAGAAACATTTGTAGTCATCAGCGTCTGTCAACGCAGACAAAATAAATAAATGCATAAACAGATTGACAAAAACCCAAGTTAGCAAATAACTCACATTTTGGAAACATACTAGATGTTCTGAAGCATGCGGCTGGAGCAGAATGGAGCCAGAGCGGTGTTGTAACCATGTGAGGTGGGGTTGAAATGGCAATCATTTGTTTGATTCCAGTCTTGATGGAGGTCAGCTCTTATCTGAGAAACTACGCCTGCTCGTGTGAGACTATGTGCTTAGGACAGTGTGGTCAGGCAAAAGTGCATTGTGGAATCGATGTCCACACACCTCGTCCTAAATTATTCATCCTGTCAGCTGCCTTGTCCACCATCGCTGTGGAAACCGCTGACCAAGAACATTACCCCAATCCCCATGGATTCACCTCTTCATCCTAGCTTCAGCCCTCACTTCCTTCTCAAACTCTCTCGCTCATTATCTCCTCCCTGATTTGGTCATTTACAGACTCTCCTCCTACTTCCAGTCCTCCCTAACACTCCAATCTTTTCATCTGTCTTTCTTCTACTCCCATTATTCAGTAAATCTGTCTTGCTCATTAGTCCTGAACTCCTTCTGACTCACCTGGCCTTTTTTAAATTTTTTTTGCTTCTTTCTATGTCCAGTCTTTCTCCACGCCGGTGTTCTCCTTTGCTCCCCTCTTGTTGCTGACTAAGACTCTAATGCGTTGGCTTTGTACGATGTTTATGTTTGTGTCTTCGAAGTCTGCCCCACTGGCCTTTGGAAGACAGCCATAATCCTAGCAAGCCGCCAGAGGTTGTTCTGGGTGCCGCGCGCGTCTGTTCATCCTCATGCATGTGTGAATATGAGCGTGCGTATGATAAACTCTGAGTGTGGTGTGTGCGCGTAAGCATGCGAGTGTGAGTCAGAAACTGTGACATGGCTCATACATCATGGCCAGAGCCCGTTTGATTACAAGCGGAGGGGCCCAGTGATTAATCGTTGGATTCAGCTTCCTGGCCCGAGTTGTGACACCCGGTCACAGAGCATCTGTACTGACACACCCCCTTAGCCCCCCACCCCTGCACAGCAGCAGTATAACCCTATACTGCCTACATGTCTCTACACTCATATATACCCCCTGCCTTCATCTCACTTTCAACCCAGCACCTCATTTCTTTCTTCTTCTCACACCAACACAGCTACCGTTCTCTCCTTTATTTCACTGCCTCCTGCTTTATCTTTTCCAACCATCCCATTAAATTCTACCTCTTGACCTCCTCCTCTACTCCACCAGATCTTTCCTTTTCAAGTCAGTCTGTTCAACTCACAACTGCCCTAACTTCTTCCACAAATATGATTCTAATTCCTTTAAAACCTATTTTTAAAATATCCACTAAACGTGAACAAGTGCCCACACTGTTAGATTTTGCAATTCCAAAACTTTTTTTAATAGTCATCTCCAGCATCTAATGCTCTTTCCAAATATCACAGAAGTCATCCAATACTTCCAGTGGCTTTTGACCTTAGACCCAAGAAACCCTAAAATTAGGATTTTAATATGTGATGTTGTTATAAGCAATCCGTAACTCTCCTGCTGTATAAATTCTTCTTATTCTTCTTCATCTTTCAACCTTTCCCTCTTCAGGGGTCACCACAGAAAGTCATCCTCCTCCATCTCATTCTGTCCTCTGGATCCTTTGTCCTCACTTCAACTTCCTCCATGTAACTGCATCCATATATCTCCTCTTTGTCTTTTTTTTTTTGGCAGCTGCATTTCTAACATCCTTCTACCAATAAACCCACTGTACCTCCTCTGGACATGTCCAAACCATCTCAGTCTTCCCTCTTTAATTTTATCTCCCAGTTGTTAAACCTGTGCCTCTGATGATCTCATTCCTAATTTTATCTCTTAAGCACTCCTAAGGAGAACCTCAACATCTTCATTTCTGCCATGTCCAGTTCTTTATCCTGTATTTTTGACAATGTCACTGTCTCCAGACCATACAACATTGCTGGTCTCACCACTGTCTTCTAAACTTTTCCTTCGACCTTTGCTGACACCCTTTTGTCACAAATCACTCCTGAAACTTTGCTCCATCCACTCCGTCCTGCATGGACTCTCTTTTTCAGCTCTTTACCACATTCCCCATTTCCTGGACAGTGGACCCCAAGTACTGAAGTCCTGCACCTTTGTGACCTTTGTTCCTTGTAGCCTCACTGTTCCACCGGCCTCCTTCTCATTCACACACATGTACTCTGTCTTACTATGGCTGACTTTCATTCCTCTTCTTTCAAGTACACCTCTCCAAGTTCTCTTCCACCTGTTCCCTGTTCTCACCACAGGTCACAATGTCATCTGCAAACATCAGAGTCCATGGGGATTCCTGCCTGACCTCATCTGTTATTCAGTCCATTACCAGAGCAAATAAGAGCTCAAAGCTGATCCTTAGTACAGTCCAACTTCCACCTCAAAGTTATCTGTTACTTCTACAGCACAGCTCACCACTGTCCTGCTGTCCTCATACATGTCCTGTACCAGTCTAACATACTTCTCTGCCACTCCAGATTTCCTCATGCAATACCACACCTCCTCCCTTGGCACCCTGTCATATGATTTTTCTAAATCCACAAAGACGCAATGAAGTTCTTTCTGACCCTCTCGGTACTTCTCCATCAGCATCCTCAAAGCAAATATGGCATCTGTGGTGCTTTTTCTCAGCATGAAGCCATACTCTACTAACAAACTGTCACCTCTCGTCTAAGTCTAGCTTCCACAACTCTCTCCCAGATCTTCATTGTGTGGCTCATCAACTTAATTCCCCTGTATTTGATACAACTCTGTACATCATCCTTGAGTTTAATAAATGGGCACCAACACACTTCTTCCTCAGGCATTTTCTCACCCTCAAATATGCCATTGAATATTTGAGTCAGTAAACCTCACTGCCATCTCTCCAAGACATTTCCAAACTTCCACTGGTATTTCATCAGGTTCTTCTGCCCTCCCTTTCTTCATTCTTTTCAGAGCTTTCCAAACTTTCCCCTCACTAATTTTTCCCACTTCCTGGTCCATAGTTTCTATGACCTCTACTCTTCTTTGCATTTAATTATTTCCATTCATTAGCTCCTCAAAGTACTCCTTCCATCTTCCCATCACACTCTCCTCACTTGTTAGAACATTACCATTCCTATATTTAACAAGCCTAACCTGCTGCATATCCTTTCCAGCTTGATAATTCTGTCTTGCCAATCGGTACAAGTCCTTCTTGCTATCTTTAGTGTCCTGCCTCCATACAACTCATCATGCTCATTCTGTTTTGCCTTTGACACCTCCCTATTTGCTCTACATTGCATCTCCTTATATTATTGTCTCCTCTCTTTAGTCCTCTCACTGTCATATTCCTTGCTGGCTAACCTCTTTCTTTGAATAGCATCCTGCTCTTCGCTATTCCACCACCAGGTTTCCTTATCATTCATTCTCTGTCCAGGTGACACACCAAGTACCTTCCTACCTGGCTCTCTCATTACAGTTGCTGTAGTAGCCCAGTCATCTGGAAGCTCTTTATTACCACCCAGAGCCTTTAACAGCTACTTTCTGAACTCAGCACAGCTATATTCCTTCCTCAATTTCCTCCATTTGGTCATCTTCTCTGATCATAATCATATTTTCTTATCTACAACAACAACAGTCATTCTACACACAACCATCCAATGTTGTCTGGCCATGCTCTCCCCTGCCACATTACAATCTCCAATCTCCCTCAGGTTTCCTTTTCTACACAGAATGTAGTCGATCTGTGTACTCCTTCCTCCACGCTAATAGGTCACTCTATGCTCCTTCTTAATTTGGAAATAAGTTTTGACTACTGACATTTTTATTCCCCTGGCAAAATCCACCACAATCTGTCCTTCCTGCTGTAGAATTTGCTATGACATAATTTTGGAATGGGCGAAACAGAGTCGTAGTTGGTAGAGCTGCCACCTCACAACAAGAGGGTTACCAGATCGAATCTCGGCCAGGGGAACATTCTGGGTGGAGTTTGCATGTTCTCTCCATGCATGCGTGGGTTTTCTCTGGGCATTGCCGTTTCCTCCCACAAACGAATAACATGCATGTTAGGCTGATTGGTGCAACTCTAAATTGTCCCTAGGTGTGAGTGAGACTGTTAGTGGTTGTTTGTCTCATTTGTATGTGACCCTGTGATGGACTTGTGACCTGTCCAGGGTGTCCCCCGCCTCTCGCACTATGACCTCTGGATATGGGCACCAGTGACCCCTGTGAAATGAAAGGAAGAAGCAGGTAAAATGTAATGAATGGATGGATATTTTTGAAATATCATGCAGAAGTTTTCCTGAGATGAGCTGATGACTTGTTTGAATGGGGCTAAGACCAAAATAGAATTCTTCCTACAAAGCAACAAATGTAATTGCAAACATTTAAAGGAGTTCATGCAGTTGTTATTTTATAAACCTTTACACAGCTGTTGTTTTGCATTGGACAAGTATTTCCATGGAATTCAGTGAATATACATGTTGATGAACAAGCCAACTGCTAGTAATGCCCTACGGGAAACCTATTTTGAAATACGTTAGACAGTAACATCCATCCATCCATTATCTTTTACCCGCTTCTTCCATTTTTGGGTCATGGGGGTCGCCGGTGCCCATGTCCAGCAATCACTGTGTGAGGGGCGGGGTACATCCTGGACAGGTCGCAAGTCCATCACAGGGACACAGAGAGACAAACGAGACAAACAACCATTCACTCTCTCTTTCACACTTAGGGGCAATCCAGAGTTATCAATCAGCCTAACATGCATGTTTTTGGTCTGTGGGAGGAAACCGGAGTACCTGGAGAAAACCCACACCTGCACAGAGAGAACATGCAAACTCTACCCAGAAAGGCCCCCAGACCGGGATTTGAACCGGGGACCTGCTCGCTGAGAGGCAGCAGCTCTAGACAGTAACGTTTTTTCATTTACCCTTTATTTATACTGGTAGTCTCATTGAGCCACCAGAACTCATTTTCAAGAGAGACCTGTTTAGAGAGCAGATGGGGGGTTAAGGGCCTTGCTCATGGGCCCAGAGTGGGGCGAATGAGGGTGGGGGCAAGTGTGGGTGCTGCACCTACCCCACCCACATTTTGATGTTGTCGGTACTGGGGCGTGAACTGGCGATCTTCCGATCACAGACCCCCCTCTCTAACCTCTGCGCCACCACTCCCCACAATCTGACATGAAAGCTATAACACTTGTTGTTAAGCTGCAATACTCTTGAAGAACCTCAGATATGAGTAACATTAAACTCTGCTTCAAAAAAACGAAACAAAAATAAAACACGTTAAAGCAGCTGTCATGAACACGAAAATGTTTATCTAACTTAATAAAGAGCTAGGGCTTTAGTTTAAAAAGGCACCCAAGCATGCACAAGCTTTATTAAAAATTAATACCTACATTGTTTTTAATTATTTATGTTTTATTATTCCTACTAGAGAAGTAAACCTAAAAGTTAATGATACAAGAAATAGAAATGTTTTGATTAAACAACTATGTATCTATTTAAAAGACCAGTTCAGAATTACTCAGTGTATTTTTATTTTTATTTGGTCAACTGATTGCCATAAAATACCAAAATCTAACAACAAATCCACGTTTAAAATGCCTTATATATCTAGGAAATCTGAGGGCTGAAAACCCTGAACATTTGTGTATGTCTAAGGAAAGTGTCGAGAGGAACCAGTTGAGGTGGTTCGGGCATTTGGTAAGGCTGTACAATGGATGCCTTTTCCGGGCAAGGACGAGACCTTGGGAAGGATCCAGTACACGCTGGAGAGACTGTCTTTCCGATCCAGAGAATGCTTTGGATTACTCCCGAAAGAGCTGAAAAAGCTGGCTGTGGAAAAATACGTCTGAGCCTCCCTGCTCAAGCTGCTGCCCCTGTGATCTGACTCCAGAAAAAGTGGTAGGCGATGGATGGATGGATGGATGGATGGATGATGGATGGATGGATGGATTTGTCTATGCAACTTCATCAAATCAAGAGTGATTAGCCTAAGTTTAAGGGGCAATTTATAAATAAATATAAAACATATTTCACTCAGCACAGCCCTGCACATTGTTTCAAATCATAAAAAGTAAAAAATAGAAGGTTTGTTTAAAAAAAAAACCACTCACAGTACAGCTGTGGATGTTTGTTGTAATAACTATCTTATGTAACAGGTTGTAAGCATCTTTACTTCTCTTGAAATTGTTTTTTTTTTTTAAGTCATGAGGGTCCTTAGGGGACTGTCATGCATGGCTTTACCATTTTATTTATGGCAGTAGAATGCTGCAGCACCCAGAAAAATATATATAACAGATTAGGTTTGTTTTTTAAATTTTCGCCTGACTGCAGGCCAAAAAGAAAATTCAAAATATAGCCATGAAATTTAAAACACAAAGGCAGATAGAAGAAATCTCATACAACAAAGACAGAAAGATAGTGAGGAAACAAGAGGTGTAGGAAACAAATTAATAGGAAACAAAGAAAGAGAAACTGCCAGTGTGCTCAAGCAAGCTGATGTGAGGCAAGGAGTGTATGTGTGTGTGCACGTGTGTGTGTGTTCCCTTGGCTCTCACCTCCATGCGGTATCAAGATGAGAAATGGTCCTGCCAGCAATCAGCCCAGGCCTGGACTAAAGCTCGGCACAAGGATTCCCTGCTGAAACCATTAGTCTGTGCATTAAACACCATTAGGGCACACATGCACACATCCACACACACATGCACTGTTGTTTCTCCTGTCTTCAGAGGTCTTTACATTGACTTACATTTAATATTAAAACTTTAAAGACAACAACTAACCCAGCATTAACATTAAAACGTGCATTACCATAAAAACAAGTAATTGACAGTATATGCACTTGTTTTGTATTATGCTCCTGTAATGTAACTGTGTGACTTCAGTTACCTTTCTGAAATATATCAGAGAGGTAGATGTATATATTATATGTATTATATAATATATATTATATTTAATGTATAATGTATCCGGACTATATATAAATATATATATATATATATATATATATATATATATATATATATATACATGTGTGTGTGTGTATATACATTTGCATATGCATGCACATAACCTCACAGAAACACCTAAATGTGCACATATACGCTTTATTTTTATCATAAGTTTGCAAACTGAACATTGCGCAATCAGTCACAACTTCCAGGAATCATACACACGTACTGTCTGCCAAAGAACTGGTTAGGACTGAAGGTAAAAGAGCAACAGCAGAGAGGGGGAAATGAAGAATACGGTGGATGGGAAATAACACAAAGGGTAAAGGTCATTTAAAATTTCACATTTACTTTAACATCTCATTTCTCTCGCTATCATCTACTCCATCCGCCTTTTTAAATGTATGATTAATTAAAGACATGCAAGAAATTAATTTCCTGCACATCTTTTTTTTTTATTAACCGAAGCTTACCTCATCTTTTTCTCACATATCTTCAGCTCTTCTATATCAGCATGCATTACCTGCCTCACTATTTGTGCGTGTGTCTGTGCCGGAGCGAGCAAGTCCCCAGCGATCCAGGTGTAATTGGGTTAGTGACAACCAGGACAATGTGACACCTGCAAGTCTCAGCTGTGCCTCTCCCTGCTGAAGTGGCCTGGAGTCAGCTGGAGCTCTGTCATCTGGACTGGCCTCGGCAGAAATAGCTACGTTGGGACTGTTCCAGGGTTAGAGGCTTGGCTAGGCACAAAACAAATATCGGTTTAAATCCTAACCTATTGTCTTCTGGTCTACTAAGTGAAACATGAAGAAGTATGTTGAAAAAAGGTAAGAATTAAAAAAAATTGGTGTTCATATCAGAGGCTGAAAATGTCTCGTCTTACTGATTGATGACCCCACTACAACATAAAATCACCCAAAGTCTGGTCTTTGCAGGGTCTTGGCAAGTTCTTCAGAGGTGTAATAAGAACACAAAGAGCTCCCTGTTAAACAAAGTTGCATTTAGTTTTCTTTGTGGTTGCAGTGTATCTATAATAGGCTACCTGGCATGGCTTGGTCATTGAGAGTTTGAAGCAGAACTTAGGCCACCTAAACTCATACCTAGGATATGACTGTGAGTGTAAAAAGGTCATGGAAGTGTCTTAAAGGAGACTTGATGCCTGTGGTGATAACATGCTGCTTGTGTGGTGTGGTCTTCTAGCATGTAGCTGTTGTCTGAGAGAGTTATGCCCATCATAAAACCACATATAGAAGCTGGTGAGGGATCAAAAAGACACCTCAAGACATGGAAGCAGACAGGAAGTGCGAACTATAAATAAACTTTGTGATAGTTTCCTTAAAATTAAAGCAGCTTTTCTAGATTTGCCACAATTCAGCAGGCTGTGTATGTACTGGTTAAAGGAGTAATATCTAATGTAGAGGGGGCCTTAAGAAAAAATAAATAGATAAAAAAAAAACACATACTTATAAAAAATTGATTGTTTCTACACTCATACATTTGTTTAAATTATAAAATGCAGTTTGGTGTTTTATAACTTTAAAAATAAATGCCTGCGCCATGTTTTATTTTAAATTAAATACCTATTCAGAACATTGAATCTTGACCAAGGCTCATTATTTTGTGATTTTAGACCAAGACCTTTTCTTTCTGACCAACGCTTTCAAAATAAGAGTTTTTGTTATTTTGTTATACAGTGATATCTGTGAGAGACTAGTTCTTATCTGTGACTTTGTATTTGTAAAGAGCTAAAATAATAGAGGATTTATAAACAAGATTTTTATTGATTAAAAAAATAGTGCTTGTAAATGTGCTAAATAAAAAAATTGCAAACGTTTTTTTCCATTTTTCTTAATGGAGCCCAATTCGCATGTTCCAACTTCTTTTTCCCAGTTCATTTAAAAAGTCCACTTTCGCTTAAAACAAATTCACAAAATATATGTTTTATACATTTACGCGTATGTAAAAAAAATCTTAAGAGTTAATTTGGTGCTTCTTATTAATTACTGGTATGTAAATTGACTATATAGGCTGCAGAACCTTTTCTGTGGTGTTATTTCACCAAAAATCAAGTTCATTGTAACAAGAGGGCTCCGAAGTTCATGTTAAATTGGATTAATTGACAATTAGCTCAATTTGTTTTTTCAACAATTTATTAAAACTGCACCAACTTTTAATAACACACTATAAATATTCTACTGAATAAAACAATTTACTTTAAATCCACAAACATTTGTTAAATATTAATATTTTGTGTGGGCTGGTTGTTCATATATGTCTAATATGTGCAGGTTTTAATACATTTTTTGCACAAGTTTTCATCCCATGTGTAGAATATCATGTTATAGGAGGAGCAATTATGTTATTAGTCTTTATAAATGCAATTTTAAACAAAAAATATATATTTATACTGTATATAACATTATGGCCTTCAAATTATTGCCCAGTGTCACTCAAACATGCATCAGAGGAACACTGCTGGTCGTTGACACTTTCTCGAATGCCCTCTTCCTCTCATCAGGCAAAATTTGTGATCACAAACTGATATCATACCAACGTCTCTTCCTGTCGCATCAGATTTCTGTTTCTTATGTCAGAGAACTGTCTCTCTAGGCCAGAGTAGCGACAGACCATGCTAACCAGCACGACGCCATCGGAAGCTAATAAATCATCTGTGGTTTTATTTCAGATTTATTTGGACCGTAATGAAGACGCGACGGGCCCCGAGCTGTAACCGACGGCGACAGGGTGACACTGATGAATGGCTGAAGGTGTGTTCTCTACAGCTGAAAGGAGAGGGAGGACTGTCAGGCTCTATGTGCGCCTCACAGACCTGTTAGATCACACAGTTCCACTATAAATAGATTATTTATAACACGTATACACAAAAAGGCTTAATAACACGTACTTTTCCATCAGCTTCATCATCATAATCGTCAGAAGAATCATACACAGTCTCAAATATTAATGGGATGAGATCATTGTGACCTTTATAAACTTCTGGATGTCAGCATCAATATAATCCAATGCAATTATAGCACGATTATCGTCATTTCAGAGTTTACATCATTATCAACACTTGTCTATGTTACGTTTTCATCACCATCATGTCAGTTCTACTGTTATATTTTTTACCAGCAACATCAGCATGAGCACAAATATGATATTCCTGATGATCATCACGTTTTCCTCCTTGACATTTATCATCATTTGTTTTATCACTCTCAATCACCACAAATGATGTTTTTATATAAATATTCTGAATAAATAATGTTACTACCTACTGTATACTTTGGCTAATACAATTTTAACTCACAATATCACCATTAGTCCACACAACTGTTTGTTTAACAGCAACAACAACAATTCTAGAAATAATAAACCGAGGTCGTCTTTTGATCCGCAGCCTCTGCAGCGAGCTGAAGCGTTCCTGTGGAAGCCACGAAACCGCCCCACTACCTCCAATATGCTTCTTGGTTTAAAAGCAAGATTAAAAAAAAAATTAAAAATGCTGTGCATAGAGTGTAAGGCATTTAAAACAGTGTGTACGTGCATGCAAGAGTGAGTGAATAAGAAACATTGTAAAGGGCTTTGCAGAATCTGGTTGAAGTTTAAAGGGTGCGAGCAGTTTACCATTTAGCATTAGCAAACATTTATTTGTAAAACTGCTGTAATGATCAAATTCAACCAAAGGTAAAATACTGAGTCCATTATTTGCACATTTTGCTTTAATTTAGCAAATTCCCAGAACCTCATTTTAATATTGTTTTAACTTATATTGCAAAAGAAAACCTAAATAACGTTTTCAAATAAACATATAGAAGTCAAGAATCAGAATACTTATGGTTATTATTTTAAGTGAAATATTCACTTCTCTTATTAAAACCAAGCTAATTTCATATCTGGTGAAAAGGAGTTTTGGGTTTCAAGATTACATGATATAATGCAAAGAAAATTAACATTTCTTTTTAAGAATATGTTGACTATAGACTGAAAACGAGTGGTTCTTGTGTTAATTATTTTGTTTCACTGTCATGACACTTGGAGATGATCTATAACAAAAATGCATTGATCAGTGATGGATGCTCTCTCTTTTTCAACTTGAATTAGTTGCCAACATGACAGTTCTGATTTCTCAAAAAGAACCGTCCCATTTGTTTAGCTGTGATGTAGTTAGTGCAATAAAATTTAAAATTCTATGTTGAAAAAAATTAAAATCATTGCGACAACAAGCTTGGTTATCTTGCCACATTGAGATGAACAAATCGTGTCAAGAAAATGAGACCAGCAGGTTGTTCTCTTGAGATAATGTCATGAAAAAATACATTTTGTGCATGTTTTCTCTCACCTTCTGATTGTTTGAGTATGTTGTGTTCACAAGTTATGTTCACTATAAACAAGCGCCAAATGTAAATTTTAAATTTAAGCAGCCTAAAATCGCCTTTTTCTTTAGTCAAATAAAAATCTGGATGCCGCTCTGTAAGTACCTTTTCACCCTGCCATAACATTTTAATTTTTATCATGAAACCTTTGACCTGTCCTCCTTTAAATGTATGCATTCTCATCCCTCTTCCTGCATTGCAGTTCGCTGTTGTGAATTAATAGTTTGCTCTTTCTGTGTGTCATCACAGTTCTCCCTCTGTCAGCCAAGGACAAATCGACTGAGCCAACTCAATGCTTCAAGCCTGGCAGCTTCCAGTCATCCTGTCAGTCAATGAATCCATACGAAGCAAGTCTCAGGGCTGACAGGACACGCTGCAGCACTTTGTGAACGATGCAAAAAGACATGTATACATCATAAACAACCCAAATTTGACAGCTTGTTTGACTAACTTTTCACTCAACATCAGTGGCCAGGAAGCTAGGATGGGAAAATATACGGAAATGTTTTCTGGAAAAAAATTTAAAGTACAAAACAAAAGCGCAAATAATGTTTTACTCATACTAGAAGGAAGCGTTCAGACCAAATGCAAAGAAATGCTTTCCAAGAATGATTTTCATGTCCAACACAGAAAGTGTAACACCATCAGAAATATCACAGATGTAACTTGTTGCAGGAAAAAAATGTGTAATAACAATGTAGCAAAATGTATGTTTCCTAGATAAAAGTTCATTTCACTTAAACACATTTGAGAATAAAAACAGCATCCTTGACATTTCAATAGGCTCAAAACCTCAAAAAAGGAGCTGTGTCACTAATTAAGACCCCCAACAGTTTACAGTTCTACAATTGTCTAGAATTGTGCTGCTCAAGGTGGCTGCATGTTGGAGCAGCTCTGTTACTTTCATTTTGAGATTTTGCTTTTTGAAACTTTAATTCCTCTTTTTCTGGATGTAAATCACATTTTTTTGGATGCTTGTTTCCTCTGGTGTCAGATGCTGTGCATCTGGAAGGATATTTACTGAAATGTTATTAGTTTTGGACATTTGTTATGATGTGTAACCATAGCAACAAGGCAGTTTTCTACAACCAACAGCAGCTGATTAACATCTCAAAAGCTCAAATAATATCTCAACTACAGCCCCAAATCTCAAATGAGTTGAAAAGGATGTTCTGTGGATGCATTCTCATCTACCTGCCAGCTGTGCTCGAGTGCCTGACCACTGAGATCCTGGAACTAGCAGGAAACACGGCTCATGCAGTGGAAGGACAGGATCGTCCCTCGGCACCTACAGTTGACTGTCCACAGCGACGAGAAGCTCGGCAGACTGCTGAGAGGAGTGGCCATCGCTCTGGGAGGAGTTCTGCCCGGGATTCGGGCGGTCCTACAGCCCGGGGGAACCGAGAGGCCAGCTGAGTCATGGGTAGATGGATCGGACGGCATCTACAGCCAGTTTCTTAGGATCCACTGTGAGATGGACCTTTACAAGAGATCCTTCCTGTCTACAGCCATCAGCATCTATAACATCTCTTGATGAAATGAGGATAGAGAGTTACAACAACAAATAATTTCCCTTTGGGATTAATAAAGTATTTTTGAATTTGAATTTGAACACAGCTGAACAATTTGTAACATGTACCAAAACATTTTAAAGGTACATGTTTTGTCATTGGTGCACAAAGCAGCAGACAGGTTAAGTTAGTTTGTGGCTCAGGACAAAACATGGGTGTTGAGTCCCTCCACTTATAGCTTGCTATAAATAAAATTGATATTACTCAGTCAATGTCACAAAAATTGAGCTAAAATGTAGTGGGGTGAGTCATCCCTTAACACATTCTGAGCACTGATTGCATTAGAGCTCGTATAACATTATTTTCAAGATTTGTCCAGAACTGACAGAAATGTCACTAAAAGGTAATCTTAATTTAAAGGCTTGACAGGCAGCGGGTATTATGCGTTTATTCACCTTTGATTTAGTTACTGCAGAGCCGTCTTCAGAAAGTTTTCAAAGATGAGTGGCTGGTGGAGCTGGTGCCAAGCTGCAGCGATCATTGGCTGAGAGGCATTAAGAGGCAAATAATGGATGGGAATTACCGGAAGTGTTTGAGGAAGGATGTAACAGCTCACCAATCAGGGTTTGGTGGCACTGCTGCTGTTTATTTTTATTTTTACTTAAAATGTGATCGAGCCTATAGCTTAAAGTTTTGAAATTGCACTTTAATGTTGAATTATTTCAGTATAAGAGGACAAATGATGTAAATATGCATTTCATTTTATGAATTATTTAATTTGTTTATTTATTTACCATTGACAACCACGTTTTTGCCCTTTGGCTGCACACATCCAGTAACATTTTGACACTAACCAGTCTCAACTCTCAGTGGTTCTGCTCCACACTTCATTACTTAAGGGCCTGCCCAGTTCTGGTACTCACCTCCACTCAGTCCAGTTTAAGGGACCATCTTGTTCGTGGTTCTAAGCAAACGGCTCCGAGGTGACAATTTTGATATAAGCAGGCAGCAGCCATTGATTCCAGCGAAGTTAAGTCACTGTATGACCCACCCCAAAAAAACTGCAAACTACATCTGAACCTCCATTTCCTCTCCAGTCATTGCAGAAGGCAGAGTGTTGGTTTGGATCATCAAAATGAAAACTGTAGCTTGAAATCCTCTGTGACTGACTGTCGGCTGTCGCAAATAATTATGTCACCGCAGCATCAAGAACAATGACATTTTACAATGCCCGCCCACTTTGCAATGGCGATGTCGCTTACAGAGTGTGGAAACCAGTCACAGTGGGTATTCACCTACAGCTGAGAAGAACTGATAAGACAAGAACCAACTCGAGTTGTACTTATCAGTGGCAAAGTGACTTTTGTAAGCTTGTCTGCTAAAAAGCTCAATTGGGGGCTCATTTTAATTATGCTTCCTGGTTAAGCTAAAGTCAATGTATTATCTGGATATGTGCATGGTAATGATTGTTGGAGCTTTTTATGACTCGCCTCAAGAAAGCAGTAACAGTTGTCAAGGTAATTAAAACCTGAGAACATGCTTGTTAACCTTTAGAGGTGGGTAGGGGGTTTTCTTTGATAGTTGTGGCAGCCCCTGTGTTCTCTCCCGCTGAAGGTATTTTTAAGCTACGTTCTATAAGAATTTATGTTTTAATTATATAAAGTATGAGATGTTTATACCAAGGCTTGAAATCAGCATTTGAAACACTTAACAGCAAATACAAGCACATCCTGTGTTTAATTAGCATTTGAGCTAATATAAAATGTGAAATACACAAGTCAGTTACCCAACCTTTGTACACACAACAGTTAGAAGATGGTTAGCGCTCAACTTGAGGGCCAATTCTCCCTTTCTTGTTTTTCCTTGAACATTGTGGGCCATTGAATGGCATAAAAATGCCAACTTAGCAACAAATTTTAATGTAGTGAGATATAGAGCCTATAAGCAATGAGTAAAATTAGCCAAGTAGCACTCAGAGAAAATGGCTAAGGAAGCAATTTGCTGATTCCTTTATAGCGTTTAGGCTGAAGACGCGAAACACTATAGGAGAGTCCTATTGTCTCCATGTTCCTGCACAGGCCTAAAGGTTTAGTGGGCATAAAAGTGTATCACCTGTGTGAAAATGATGCAGAGTGCACATTCTATATTTCAAATAAAAATATAGAGTTTATGCACGTCTTATTCCCTACTCACATTTTTTAGCCAGTTGGTCAAAGTTGTAAGCTCTAGTACTTTTAAATACTGGTACATTCTCTGTGAATGTTTTTACAGTGTTATAATATTTCTAACCAATAAAGTTTGTTCAGTAAAACTGTATTGAAGCACAAGGTTTAGGGCTGTGTCATTGACATATATTACAACTAGAGACAAGACCAGAAGTTAGAAGTTGAAGTCTCAAAGAGCAAGCGCCTCCTAGTGGCTGGATGCTGTACTGTTGCAAAGTCCTCAACTTCCTAACTGAAAAGTTCAAATGCAGTTCAGATACTTATTTTCACGTTTGAGTTTTGTTGATTCATGCAGTTCTTACCCAGCTGTGGTGATGTTCAGTTGTGTGTTTTGAATACCTTTGCTTTCAATTGTTATTAAGACTTTACAAAGTGTCATGTTATGCTGTGATTGACAATATGATAGCCAAGTTAGGAAGGCATAGGTGGGACTTTTGTATTGAGGTTACATCCTCATTTTTGGCTTCAGTTTTGTAAGTGGATGTTAATAGAGTCACTTCTTTCATCTTTATTTCTATAGATAAGCTAAAAAAAAATTAAAATGATTGATTTTAAAGTTGGCAGCACGGTGGCGCAATTGGTAGAGCTGCTGCCTCTCAGCGAGCAGGTCCTTGGTT
Source organism: Nematolebias whitei (assembly GCF_014905685.2). NCBI lineage: Eukaryota > Metazoa > Chordata > Actinopteri > Cyprinodontiformes > Rivulidae > Nematolebias > Nematolebias whitei. Next base: position 18,619,725 of record NC_056516.1, on the reverse strand, counting down.
CAAACCCCGGTCCAGGGGCCTTTCTGGGTGGAGTTTGCATGTTCTCTCCGTGCATGCGTGAGTTTTCTCCGGGTACTCCGGTTTCCTCCCACAGACCAAAAAACATGCATGTTAGGCTGATTGGTAACTCTAAATTGTCCCTAGGTGTGAGTGAGAGAGTGAACGGTTGTTTGTCTCGTTTGTCTCTGTGTGTCCCTGATGGACTTGCGACCCGTCCAGGGTGTACCCCGCCCCTCGCACAGTGATTGCGGGACATGGGCACCAGCGACCCCCGTGACCCAAAATGGAATAAGCGGGTAAAGATAATGGATGGATGGATTTTAAAGTTAGTGTGTAGGTTCTCTTGCATAAGACAGACTCCATTCTTTAGATTCTGATTATACGCCACTTTAATAAAACCAAAGTTTGATCCACAAACTCTTCGTTCACTTGATAGTTTTACTTAAGTCCTTTTGTCCATATTAATGCTGTAGACCAGCTGTGAAAAAAAAAAAAGAAATCTGCCCAGATGTGATGTTCCTCCTGCTTCAGTTTCAGACTTTTCTCAACTTGGTTAACTTCACTGTTGTGCATCAACCTGCCTGCACTTCACGCTGTCACTCCTTTCCACGAAGTTTCATGAAATATAAGCACAAACATGCAGACAAACATATAAACTAGGGCTATTCGACTAAACTGCTCAGAGGGGAACAGTTACTAAAAGCCAGCAGCCCAGGAGCCAGACATCCTGCAATTTATTTAATTATTCATTCATTTAAAATAAAAAAGAAACAAAACAAATTCATCAAAAAAAACAAAAAAAACATTGAATGAAAAGGGTGCAGAAAGAAGAAAAAAATTATTATAATATCTACCCCTTATTTAAAAAAATCATATAAAACTGCAACTCAGGCTTGAACAATCCCCAAAGTGAAAACAAAAAAAACATCAGGCATTCTTCACAATGTACTTTCCTAACAATTTTAACTTAATCATTTTTTTAAACAAATAAATTGTTTTAGAAATGTTTATCGCAATATCAAGGCAATTCCACAATCTTGTTCCCTGAATTACAACGCAGCGCTCCTTCAGATGGAGGTTTTACAAACATTTCCATTCCCTTAAGGTTATAATGACTCTTTTTTAACAAATGTTAACTGAATATTTGGGAGTACCTTTTTATGAGCTTTATACATGACTTGTAAAATACTGTATTCAGCCAAATCATAAAATTTTAATAATTTCAATTGATGAAATAATATATTTGTTTGTTGACCATACCATAGCACTTTCTACTAATAATTAAATATTACTTTAACCTATTAGCTGCTACTAGTCCAACCAGCAATTAAAGTCATTATGTAAATAAACCAAGTAATTACCTACTTTTTAAATTTGTTTGTTTTATTGCATTGAACACCTGAACCTAGAACACCCCCCACCCCACTTTTTAAAATTTATTTATTCATTCATTCATTCATTCATTCATTTAATGAACTCATTGATGGGCCGGACTGAAGTCGCCTGCGGGCCGGAAGTGTCCCATGGTCCACCAGTTGAATAACCCTGATATAAACTCTTTACAGTAAACACAACTTGTCTTCAGGTCAAACTTGAAAAGGGCCACATATTTAAAA
>NC_056516.1:18600296-18617709 GCF_014905685.2 Nematolebias whitei | reverse complement strand
TATATTTTGGTATCATTTAAAAACAACCATTGGGAAAGACAGATAGCATGTGGAGGATTTACACAAAGCTGGATCTAACTACATCCTTCCATCTTAATTCCTCCGTTCACACACTTGATTGGAGACATCACTCTGCCTCTCCATCTTTCTTCTCCTCCTCATCAAACCTTTCACTCATTAGTGGCGGTAATGTTTGTCACCACCTCTTATTTGGCTATCTGCACCGTTGTGCACGATCACTTTTTACCCTCCTTCTGACACGTAACGTTTTAACCGTGTTTGCAACACAGCTAATTAGTGTAGCATGTTGGTCTCTGAATTTAGTTTTCATGTGGATGAAAAACACTCTTTCATTCCCACATTTACAAAAATACATACATACATAGGAACACACCTGCAAGTGCACACAGCCAGTTAATTAGAGCTTGAAGCTCTTCTCTCCTAATGAACCTGGGGGTAATTAAAAAGCCCCAGGACACAGTTGTGTCTGCAAGCTGGTTCTAATTAAGCCCCAGCGAGCTGATTTAGCTAATTAGCTAAAGGCTCGATGTCGTACGCCAAAGCATTCCAGCCCCTCCAGCTCCAGCAGAACCCAGGAAGTTACCATGTTCCTACATTGTCCCTGGCAACACTTTCATTTCCTGGGGCATTAATCACTAGAGCTACAACTGTCTCAAAGGTGACTGCTACGTATAGCGATGAGGAGGGAAGTGTGGCCTCAGATTAAGCCCTTAAATTTTCACAATAACTACAGTTTGTAATTTAAAATGACGCTTGTGTCAACTTTTTTTTAAATCTGCCGAAAAAAATCAATGCGTGTATGTATGTAAATAAAAAAAAAACAACGTTTTGTACATTTGTGGGGGGAAAATATATTTGTTAGGAAAATAAAGATGTCCTGTTACTTAAAGATAAACTAAAAGAGAAGTACGTTTATGTGTACAGGGTTATGGATTCAAAGCGGAAATTTGTGCAAATCTACTGGTTTAAAGTTGCTGTAATTAAAATGATTGAGTCCCAATTTTTGTTCTGTCCTAAACTTATGATACTGATAAATATGGACTTGCAAATCAAAAGTCAGATTACGTTCTGTTTGTATTAATCAATATGCTTTTTTTTTTTAGATAAGATTTGTTTTAAGACAGCAGAAATCCACTTTGGTCTCGGTCCCAGTTAGACTAGCAGATAGTCCATCTGTCCATCCATGCATTCGTTTTCCTTAACAGTTTTTCCCGGTCACGGTGAGCTGGTGGTTGTATCTCCAGCAGTCACTCTGTGAGAGCACATCCTGGACAGGTGGTAAGTCCATCACAGGGACACAGAAAAACACAATCGAGACAAACAATCGCGTTACCAGTTAATCTAACATGCATGTTTTTAGTTAGTAGAAAGAAACTGGAGTATCTGGAGAAATCCCAAATATGGACTAGAAAAAGATGCAAACTCCACACAGAAAGGCCAGGGGTTGAATTAGTGATTTAAATGGTCATGAGGTGACCGCACTAACCACTGCTCCACCGTTACGCCCCTCATCAGTCCAGTCAAACTCCAAATTGAGGATGTTCCAATATACATCAGGTACGATATTAATTCTTAACTTTTCCATTAAACCCCACATCAAAAGATCTTATTAATCTTAGAATAAACTAGAGGCAGCATGGTGGCACAGTTGGTAGAGCTGACACCTCTCAGGGAGAAGGTCGCTGGAACGAATCCCGGTCCGGGGGCCTTTCTAGGTGGAGTTTGCATGTTCTCTCCGTGCATGCGTGGGTTTTCTCCTGTTACTCCAGTTTCCTCCCACAGACCAAAAACATGCATGTTAGACTGACTGGTAACTCTAAATTGTCTCTAGGTGTGAGTTAGAGAGTGAATGGTTGTTTGTCTTTATGTGATGAACTGGAGACCTGTCCAGGGTGTCCCCCGTCTCTCACACAGTGATGGCTGGACATTGGCACCAGTGTTCCCAGTGACCTGAAAAGGCAAAAATGGGTAAAGATAATGGATGGATAAACTAGGCAGATGGTTTTAAAGGATAATGTGAAAGCTAAAAGTTACCCTGCAATGTCTTGAAGCATTCAGTTCACTCTTAATTTGACAAAATGTCACATTTAGTGTTCTACCTCACTTTTTATGATTGCCATCCAGACAATGTGAAGTATATGAGGAGGTCATAATTTACATTTATAATAAGACAAACTGTTCACAAAGCTAAGGGTGAAATATACCAGTAGTTCATGTTCAGGACCTAAGATAAAGATGAGTCTGAGTTTCTTCTTCTCTTCCAGGAGTGTGACATAATTTTTCACATTTTTAAAGAATAAGTCCTTAGTAAATAAAAGGACTTGTGTTTTTGTTATCATCATTTTAGTGGAATGGACTATGAACCGTGAAGCGCAAATATTTACGTATAAAATGAACAATGATTGTAAAATTCTCTAAAGTTTGAAGGTTCTCAAATTTGAATGTACATACTGTTTTCTATACATTTCATCTGCCTCCTGCTCTCTCTTTTGTTCTTTTGTAAAACTAATAATTTACCTTCCTCCTGTAATTCTTACTTGTAGAGCATTTCTATTCATGTGAGAAGAGGAAGAAAGGAAGAGTTGGTGTTGTCCACTAAGGCCCTGATCAGTCACAACTTACAGCCTGTATTATAGATGAAGAGATGCAAAAAGGATGTCAGAAAGGAATATAAGACGTTCACACATGGATATTTCCCTTTCAGAACTGCATGTGATGTGTCGACATGGGCAGATATGATCCAGAGATTGTCACAGGAAAAGTAGTTGGGGTGGGGGAGGATGGGAGGGAGGTGGAGGGGAGAGAGAACCATCCACAGTCTTGTGCGTTATTAAGAGATTAAATCCCATTTCTGACAGGCTTGTCAGGGCTGGAGACAGAATCGAGCACGGCCGGTAATTTGGCTCGTTCGCTATCTCCTCAAAGCTCAGCTGGCTGATGACAACCAGGCGACAGAGCGTTGAATATGCAAGATGTCTCTACTTTCATCCTTACCTCTACCACATACCTCTCCTGTGAAACCTGTCAAGGCTACACACACACAAACACACAATCAAACATGTCGAACCGTTTGCATGTTTTACCACGAGGTTCTGACCTGACAGGGTACTGATGCAGAAAGGCTCACAGGTTCAGGTTAGTCAGGAGCTCTCACGTTTATTGTCCCTTTTTTCACATTTGGTGAGCGTGCCAGATCGTCACTGACAATCCCCTTTAGGTTGATCCCTTCAGCACACCCACAGTGGATCCAGTCAGGCCAGGTGTTATTTGAACGCGCACTTTCAGAAGATGAACGAGGGACGATTTCCCTCCTCCTCCCATCTCACACTCTGCCGCTCCGTCATCCCTCCATTCGGAAAAGCCTGACCCAGTATTACATTGACATTATGGGGCCACTTACCGCCCTGCTAAAATAAACCTTTGTGAAGGAGGCATGTGACAGAACGGGGTTACAGCATGCCGTCGTGCAAATTAATCAAACAAATAAACGAGGAGTTTAGAGCTAAACAGGGAATATCTCTTCCTCCATGGTCTTTTTTCTTGGCATACAGATGGTGTGTTTGTGGACCTTGTCTGCTCCCTGAAAAACACAGCAATAAACAAACAAAAAAAAAGTATAAAAACTGAACACACACTGTGCATATACAAGAACCTGCATAGTCATAGGTACGGTAACAAACACCTCTGCAGAGATTTAACTTTTTCTGTCAAGATTTTTTTTTTCTAAGGACCAGCTGGCACTCGAACTGAAAAACAAATTTCAGCATTTAAATGTTAATGCCAAAATGTTGGTCACGCAGCTTATTTTTCACACGTCCTGTCAAACGTAAAACACTAAGAAGACTGCTCTCTACAGATTGTTTAATAGGAGTTTGAATTATTAACCCGTGTGAAGATTGTAGCATGACTGATGAGCTTTCAGCTTGTGCTTATTGCTGCAGAGATCATTGCTTCATATAACTCTTCATCTAGCTAAAATATTTACCCAATGCCACCAATCTCTCAACCTAGGAAAGGAAGTAAAATGCACAGATTTTATATCTATAAAATACACAAATTTTACATGTAACTTTGATGCTTTTTAAGTATTTTACTTATTTTTCTTCATGGCATCAAACATTAAATACTAGTAAAAAAATAAAATAAAGGCAAGACACAAAATACACACATTTTGTTTTCACATTAATTTATCCTTAAAATAAAGATTTGTGAGGAAAATTTCTGAATGGATGCCAACTATTGTGTATTTGTTCACCTATAAAGCACAAGTGACTGAAAAAAGGTCAACAATGGTGACGTCCAGAGATCAGAAAGTCTAACAGTTTGATGTGTTGGTACATATTTACACTCAGCTTTGTTGAGTCAAGTATCCAGATTGGTGTCAAACCAAGTCGGAGGTCAAGTGTACAACGCTGTAATTACACAGTCTATTGATGGTGTACAGAAAAGACAAATAAAACATTTTAAAAAAGGTTTCTCGCCCTGGACCAACCTGCGTCTGGTCTAATTCAATGCAGTCGGCAATCTATAAACAGCATAGGCTTTTACAGTCTGGAGATAAATTGTTGGACTAATGTAGAAAAAACTTAGAAATGGTAAAGTTACTGGTCTAGAAGAAGTTTTTCAAAAAGCTGCATGTGTTTGGAGGCTGAGCTTTGCTTTTATGGTGCTGCATTGATCTTAAAATCACACTTTTTTCTCGTTTTCTTAATAATTCTTCCTCTTTCTTTAATTTAGCAAATTTTCTTATTTGTAGAAGTTCTACCTTTGTATGATTCCACCATATGTTTTACCTACATAGACTACAGCCAGTCTCATGTAGGTCAGTTATATAACAACTGTTCATGTGGTTTTTAGCAGATACAGCTGTGCTTTGTTTACATTGAGTGCGTACCCACATTTCATACTGCATATCAATTACTAGAGCAAACACTACTGAATTGCACTGCTTGTTATAGTTCAGACAGAATAACCTTTCTTGTGTTTTATTATATTTCATTTTTCATTTTCATTTCACCTTTATTTAACAAGGCATAAACACTAAGAACAATAACATTTTAACTCAGTACCCCTGGAAAATAAAGTTGTTGGGTTTTTTTTTGCGGTTTTGGGTTCTGTTTATTGCATTTGTGATTCAATGCAAGAAAATAAACAAATTTAAAAGATAACAGATCATTTTATTACTTGGTTTATTTACATAATGACTTTAACTGCTGGATGTCCGGCCCCTGAGCTGCTAGCTTTCAGTAACTGTGGCCCCTGAGCAGTTTAGTTGAATATCCTGCTTTAGAGGGTGGAATACAGTTTATTACATTTCCAAAACCTAAACTGAGTCTGTAAACGTGTAAAAGGTGATAAAGCCCTGCAGCTGACCTCATGATCAGCTGAATACAATATTGATAAACAGGAAGTACCACATGTTCGTCAGTACAAAGGTAACTAAAGTAAATCCTCCATTTTCTGTCATAGCTATATTGTATACTTAATGGTTAAATTTAAGGTTGATGCTTAAAGCTAGTTGTGCTTTGTTTTGTGAGTTTTATATTTAGATTTATGTTGTAACTTCTGGTTGCTTAAGTTTAGTCTTTGTTATGATCAGTTGATTGTGATTGATTAAATGATTTTGAACTAAATGGTTTTAGGTTGTCTAATGTAAAGCAGAGCGCTACGTCTGTAGCACCCTAGCAAGTGTGTCTGCACTGCACGCTGCTAGCTTAGTTAGCGCTACTTCTTGTTGTGCCACACTCTGTAAAAATTATTGAATCAAGTGTTTACTTGTGTAGGTAAACGTAGACGTTTAACAACCAATTAAAATACAGCAGAATGCAGGAAATGGCATATTCGGTACCTTTTTCAAAAATTTTGGGGGGAGGACCCTGAGACCCCCCCCACACACACACACACACACACACATACACATATTATGAATGCTTCTGATGCCAATGCCCACCACACTGTTCAAGCCAAGAGCCATTGTCAGCACTGGGGGCTGAGCACCCCTAAAGGACAGGTTCTAGAATCGCCCCTGCTCACAGCTGTCCAGATTCTTCATATTATGTTTTTTTTGTTTTTTTTTGTTTATTGTTATTTTTGTAAGGTATGAAATGCATTTATTTTGTGTTTATTTGTTTATTTCCACCATTTTTCACACTTTATTTACAGGTGAGTTCCAAACGTATCATTTTTGTTGAAAACCAGTTGTTAGCTCTACTCCGACCCACACCTCAGCACTTAACCCATGGCATTACTTTTAAAGCCACAACGGGTACATTTTCCCCTAAATAATGAGATACCCCTTCCACAAACATAATACTTTATATTTAATCAGTTTGCCACCACATTGTAATGGTGTGTCAATGAAATATTTTCCCAGACACAGGGACACCCCCACTGAGAATACACAACATGGAGGAATTCTTGGGATTTTGCCTAGTTCTGCTAAGTCAGTTCTTTGGAAGGGTGACTGATTTCTTGAACAATGTATTTTTCCACCTGTTGCTAAATGCAACACATGCTTTTTTTTTTAATTGATTAACCTTTATTTAACCAGGAAAATCCCATTCAGATCACATATTTCTTTTACAAGAGTGGCCAGGGCCGGACGGCAGTCTAACATGCAGTTTTTTGGACTGTGAGAAGACATGTGGAAAAAACATGCAAACCACACAGAAAGACCCCAGGTCCAAACGAGGGACCTTGTCTCTGTGAGGCAATACCACTAAGCCCAATGGCCCTTAAAAAAAAAAAAAAACTAAAACATTCAAACCATGCAGACACAAAAACAGAACAAGTTGAAAATAAATGTGAATGTTGTTTAATTAGACCACATTCGATCATTGCACCATCTCTTTTCACTTTCTGATTGCTCCCAGTGTTACATACCGGTTACCACAGAAGTGGCTCGGAGGCGCATTAACCATGCAGGCAGATTCTCGATTAATCTCGACGACAGCGGCACGACTCTTGACGGGGACAGCTTCATGTCCATCCATAAGAAAGCCATTGAGCCGTTTGATGAATGGAGAGGGAGAAAATTTGTGAGCCTGTGATTAATGAATTAATTAATTAAGTAATCGGATTGACTTAACTATTTATTTCCTAATCCTTGAAGTCGGAGAAAAGTTAGATGGCGATAAGGAGGGGGTTGTGTTGTGATTCTCAGCTGGTGTGAAGACAGGCACGAACAACAAATCAAACTGGAATTAAGTGTCCTTTTGAACTGTTTCCCATCAAGCATTTGCCAAGGAACCCAATACATTACTTTGATTTTTCTGAGTTCAAGCCTTAAAAGTTGTGAAATATTTAGTTATTTGGATGATAGATTTGAGCTCCTCATTTTAAATCAACATAATAAGTTTCTTTTTTTTCAAACATTCAAAAAAAAAAACCATGAATAACTGTCTTTCTAAAGTGATAAGTTTCTATTTTTTTTTTCTCTCCGTGAGACTTTTTGTATGTCTGGAAGTAAAGTCTGTGATTCCACTTTGTATTTTCCAGCTGCAGCTCGTTGTGGAGTGTGTGGGGGAGATATTTCTTGGACCTGCTGTGAGGACGTTGAGTCTTTCCAGGGAAAACATGTTGCAATTTTTGGATTTTCTCTTCAAAAGCTGGCACAGACTGCCTCCATGACCTTTTCTCTGTGCGTCTAGGTTTGTGCATGTGTGTGTCATGTCTGACAGTAGAACTTTAGTTTCACCAGCTCAAATAAAAAAAAAAAGAACTGATTATTCAGATTCCCCATAACTCATAGTGAAGAATGATTCGTAAGCTCAATTTTTGTCCAACTTGTTGGCAGACGTTAAGTTTACTTCTGTTTAATATCACACGGCAGCTCACTTTGCTAACAACGTAAACCACCGATGACAACACGTCTGCGAGCTCAGAGCCATGCTCCTCTGCTACTGGTAACAGTTTCCCTGCTTCTGTTCTAACAGTTTAAATCACAAGAAAACATTTAGTCTTTTTTTAATTATAGAAGGCTGAGCTTAGGTATTTTTGTTGTTTGTTTTCAGCAACATGACAAACCAACAAATGACAGCAAGTTACAACTAATAGAAAGAAGTGCACCTCCTGCTTAAAAACAACTGAGTACAAACACTTTCTAAATTTACCTAAGAAAATAGATAAAAGTGCAGCAATGGGAATGTTGGAGACGATCCAGTTCAGCTGTCAACAAGTTATTTAAGTCTGAACGATGCTGTGAGAAACTTGTCATTCCTTAAATAACTGTGCTGGAAGACACATCTTGAGGTCCTGGAAAATATGATAATCTGTTTCAGAACTGGCATACTGTTGTCATCAAGCACAAATATTTTGGCACCAGCGTTTCACATTAAAAAGCAAAATAACCAAACAAAATAAAAAAATGTGCTGAAACAAACTGAGTTTAAAGAACCGTCCTGGGCACTGATAAAAACATAAAGGATTGTGGGAAAATTATTATCTTCGGGAAACAATTAACAAATTCTGACTGTGATTAAAGATAACTGAATGTGTTAGCTCAGATATTTTTTAAATGGGGTACTGTAGAAGGGTTATGAAGAATTAATATCTCACCTGAAGTAGATAGATCACTGAGTGGCGTCACTGTGAAGAGTTTCTGACTAGAATGATGAGCCAGTGGCTAGTCTGAGCCGAGCCCAGACAAAAATGGGCTGCTGCCTTTTTAAAGCAAAATATATTTTATAAATATTTGCTGTTAATTTTGCTGTGCACAGAAAATGAACTGTAATATATCAATTTATAAAATATATTGTGCATAAACCACTATCAGATTTTTTTTTTTTTTAAGACAACAGCATGGTCTTGGCCATGTTTATTAGCTCAGCAGTCGATCAGAATTAAACTCTGTCTTAAAACTGAAGCTGTTCAAAAAGTTATCTGCAACAGGTAAGATATTAAATGTTCGTAACTTTTCCATAAAATCTCACTTCCAAAGATTTGAACTATCTGTTGATTGTTTTTTTAAACAAGGTAATGATATAGAGTTTAGTAAAGCATAGTAGGTCCAATGAAGCATTTCACTCTGAACTGTGTTACAATGAAATGATTACAAAATGTACTGATCTCATATTATAAAAGTTAGTTTACAGAGGCATAATACACAATTTTAACACACTGCTAATGACCAAAGGCTACAGATATTACCCCAGTGGGAAGGCTGTATGTGTGTTGTGCAGAAAACTCAAATTAAAAATCTTGGGGGAAGGTGGTGAGTGAATTTTTTATTTATTTATTATTTTTATGCAACATTTATTTATACAGATAGTCTCATTGAGACCATCATTTTCAAGAGGTACATGTGTTAGACTGACAACAAATAGGTACAATAAAAAATAATATAGAACAATAAAAGCAATTAAAAACAGTTTTGAAAACAATAAAATCAAAATGTCATAATGTAAAATAGTAAAAACAAGAGCATGTTTGCTTAGATTTTTCTAATGACCTCATCAAATGTTTAAAATCCCTTAAATAAATCAAAGTAGACAGCTTCAGATCTCGTTGCAAGTTGTTTACAGGAGCTGAGTAAGCAAAGGTGTTTTGCCAAGTTCAGTCCGCACTGAGGGAACGCTGCAGGTAATGAAGGCCTCATAGCGCATGTTGTAACTGCACTGATGATGTGACATGAAGGAGGAGAAATAAAAAGGCAGCAGACCAAGGAGGGATTTAAAGATGAAAGTGTACTACTGTGAGAGCACATGTGGATAGTGATAACCAACTGGCCAAGGAGTACAGGGTGCAGTGATGGGTACGGTAGTTACAACCAATTATGAGCATCCAACATCTGCAAGGAGCTGGCAGGGGCATTCATGAAAAAAATGTCACCATAGTCAATGGCTGGTAGGAAAGAAGCAGCTACAAGCTGTTCAGAGTTAAAAGAGATCAGATTCTGAAAAAGAAACCCTGTTTTAATTTCAGTTTCTTTAACAGGTTTTCAATATGGGGCTTAAAAGAGAGATGCGCATCAATTAAAAATTCCCAAGTATTTTGTAAGAATCCACAAACTCAATAGGAACACGATGCATGGATGAGTTAGGGGGAAAGACTGCTGGCATCAACTTTCTGTTTGAAAACAATACTCCCTTGGGTTTACCAGCGTTTAGCACCAGTTTGAGACGGAACAAGTCTGACTGAATGATGTCAAACGCAAACTGTGGAAGCTGGAAAACCTTGTTTTGGCTCGACAATAAATGAATCATTAGCATAGCGATGCAAAGACGTGTCAGGAATGTTTTGACCTACATTACTTAAATAAATTGTAAAAAGAGTGGGTCCTGAAAATGAGCCTTGTGGCACACTAGTGACCATTAACTAGCTAGACACAGTACCATTGTGTTGTACACATTGCCTCCAACCTGAGAAATGGTTAGAAAACCAACCAATAGTGAGATCTGAGAAATCAACATCTGTGAGTTTATGGAAATAAAATAAATGCATAAGTGTCAAATAAAGTGCAGCACAGTATGGTTTAATAAAATAACACTTGTTATGCTACCTGACGCTAATAGCAGTTAGCATCAGCTACTTTTAGCACCAGCACAAGTTGTAAATAAATAACCCAAATTTTGTATTGTTCTTTTTAACTCAACTTATTATTAGTGTAAATTCAACAATTTAACCATTTTAATCATTTTAAAGGCACCTTCTGGATCAAAAATATAACTACCTAGTGCTGGCATGGTCAAAATCTGACCAAGCCTGAATTATAAATTTAGGGTTTTTTTTGTTTGTTTGTTTGTTTGTTTGTTTGTTTGTTTTTATTAGCAATTTTTAGTGTGTATGTTTTGATTGACATCTCCCATCCTGGCTAAAGGCTGAGTTCTCACTGAGAATCCACTTTAAAGGAGGTGCCAGAGTGAGACGCAAAAAGGTTTATTTCGAACCCAATAAACAAGGAATATATCACTATAATGTTTAGCTGTGTCAGTTAATAAAAGTCAGAAGAGAAAACTAAGATTTAAATATATATTTTAAATAGCTATCTTATCTTAATTTTCTAATTATATATATTAATATTTTTGCAGTTTATAATTTAGCGTGAATGTGAGCATGAATATGCATTTAAATAATTTGGATAAAATTCTAACATTTTTTTTAATAAAATGTGTAACTAAATGTGTATCGTGATGTTTATTTTTGACCTTTCTAAACGAGAGCATTGTAAAGAAGACAACTTGAATTAAAGAGCACATTTCTGTTTCTGTAATGAGTAAAGATCTTGTGATGTTATATCAGCTGTGTTTCTATCACATTTGCTTTACATTTCCTGTCAAGTGCTTGTTTAGCCTTATCATTTTCTACTTCTCTTATAATCTTTACTCAAATACAATAATTTAAGTGCCTAAATGGACATACTGAAATCTGTTGTCTGTGCGTTTGGAGTGTCAATCTAGTTTGTGTTCTTCTGTGTTTGTGTGTGTGTGCATGCAGCGTTTCAGGTCTCGGTTGCATCGTATTGGAGATCATTGTGCATCCATCAGTGCGCCGTTAAGCAGTGGCCAGTGAGGATATGAAACGGCTCACACGTTGGGGATATCGCTGATCAATGCTCATAAACATTTAACATCATAATCAGCCATCAGGCAGCACAATAATACATCAGCACTAACAGCTGAGGGCACGGGCAGCAAGGTGGGAAGACACAAGCACAAAAAGCATGCAGGGAGTCTGGTGTCTGGTGCTGCAGCTCCGTTCCACTGAGTCTGTATGTTTTATGTATGTGGGGAGAGACTCTGCTCTGCACACACATTAAAAGCCCTGCCTCACACACCATTAAACAAACACACACCATCAACCATTTAGGCACTAAAATAATGTCTCAAGCTCAGAGTGTGAGGTTCTGTTTTGGTCCAAGTGAGGAATGAAAGAGAGAGGGTAGACTGAGGGAAGGTGGTGGGTTTAGGGGCTGGGGGGTTATTATCAAGGGAGGGCTTTACAAAGTAAGCCAATTTATACAAGGTATCCCGGCACGAATTAGCAGCTAATGACTCTATTAGCTTTCATTTTTGCACCGAGGAGATTTGCTTGCATAAATTAGAAGGCGATCATTGGCAAAGTGTCACGGCCAAAGGACAGTTTATAAATACAACAGCCAGGCCCTGTCACACGGACCCAGCTCTGATATAGACGTCTCTGCAGACTTTGTCGTTGAGCGCAGCAGACTTGTGCCAGTCAGGTGGTGACAGGGGACTGAGGGGCTCTCAGGGGGAGCTCTCTCCTCGTCGTCCCTGAAAAGGTCAACTTGACGTGGGCACAGCCCATTGACCTACCCCCCTGTCGGCTCCACTGATAAAAATCAGATAAACTTAAGACCACTTATCGACCCAGACTGCAGAGCCTTAGGCAAATGTTGGCCAAGCTCTCCTCAGCCTCTTCTCATCTCTTTGTCGTCCTCTCTTGTGCAGCCGATTAAACGCAACCAAAATAAGAGTTAGTGGCTGAACAGAAGAAAGAACCTTTGTTTCTCCGTGGATATGAGGGGAGTGGGTGTTATTAAGAGGTGAGAGGATGAAAAGTGGAAGAAGACACAGTAAGATTAATCACAGAAATTTGAGGAGAGACAGGGAAATTTCATTAACCATGAGAGCACTTGTTAGAGTTAAATGGTCAGAGAGAAGTGGGAATTGGAAAGATTGAGTGAGGATGGCTCTAAAAGATGAAAAAAGGAGTGAAAGGAAAGACAAAGATGTACACTGTACATGTTTAAGCAGCTAAGAACTTCCCCAAGGTAGTCACTGAAAAAGGATGAGGACAGGATTTATGCAGAAAGTGAAATTTATCTGCAGTGATTCGCACCAAAAAAGCCCCTTAAAGAGAATGCTGCCTCTTTTTATTGTCCTACTTGCGCTAATACAGATGTATGTTCATGCACGTGAGCGTATTTTTCAATAAATTAGCCTTAACATAGCTGTATGCTTTTGTTACTGCAACACTGAAGAAAGACACTTGTGTCTTTGTTTAACTTGTACTGTAAAAAAAAAAAAAGTAAGAAAGCTGAGTATTGGAGACGTCACCAAGATGTTACTTCTTTTGCACAAAAAAAGTCCAAAATAACTTAATTTCATTTTTGCTGTATGTCACAGATGTTTAATAGAGTAGCATTACTGCGACTTAGACAGTGAAACAACTTATTTATGTTTTTTTTCTCATATTTATAACACAATTTTTGGCTGAGATCTGACAATTTCATTCATTCTGACATGGAAAATACTGAACACTACCATTTTCAGCCACTAGAGGGCGATTAATATGGCAAGCCAAGTGTTTCATTAATAGGTAAAAGTGGATATTCATGAGACACTTGGCTTGCCGTACTAAGCCACCTTTGTGTTGCTCCGGAATTCCTGGAGCAAACATCAAATCAGCTGCATTTGCCGCGTCGTTGCTGTAAATAGATTTTTGAACAACCTCTATTTTAATAATTTTATTCTCTGGGTTGATGAGTTCACAGCTTTTTTGAGTAAGGCCAAGACCAAAGTGAATTGCCACCTTTTTAAAACTTTTTTAACCTCAAAAGCATTTATAGTTCTTAATGTGATCTTGAATTTTTCACAAGTTTACTCAAAATCATTTGTACAAACATTTAATCTCAATTTTACATTAAGGGTTTATTCCCTCAATTTTTTTTTTTTGATTTTCTTGCATAATGAGCCACAAGTTGCATCTAAAGAGCATCTAGTTATTTGCTGTCAGCCCTGTTATATAAGTTAGCAGTTTGTAAATAACCATACAATTCTATTTAAATGACCATGCAGTGAGAAAATGATAGCAATGTAAAGGTTTATCAAAAACGCTTTAGCTATTGAAAAAAATAATACACTTGACATGTAGAAATCATGTTAACCAGTGACATCAAGGACAAGGTTCTTTATGTGTCATTCCACCACATGTGGTACATGAGGCGGAACGACAATGTGTACACAGGGTCTTAGTTACATCCAACAACAGCAAAAATATAACGTGTAAAAGAAACCGTAATAAGATATAAGATATAAACTAAGAATACACCAAGCACTTAATAGTGCAAAACAATACGCCAAACAACAGCAGCACAATTTTATTAATCTTAATTATTTATTAACCAGGAAAATATGAGTCTGTGTGAGTAGATGAATACGAATGAGTACAGCAGCATGGACTAAATCAGCAGCATGGATAATCAGCAGCGCATATCAACAATCAATGTGTCGATTGCAATCAATCATGTCCCCATGTATGAAAATAATATGTGACATACAGTACGGGAAACAGGGCGGCACGGTGGCTCATTTGGTAGAGCTGTTGCCTCTGAGCGAGAAGGTTGCCAGACCAAATCCCGAGTTTGCATGTTCTCTCTGTGTATGTGTGGATTTTCTCCAGGTACTCCGGTTTCCTCCCACAGACCAAAAACATGCATGTTAGACTGATTGGTAACTCTAAATTGTCCCTAGGTGTGTGAGAGTGAACGGTTGTTTGTCTCGTTTGTCTCTATGTGTCCCTGTGATGGACTGGAGACCTGTCCGTGGTGTCTCTCACACATTGATAGCTGGACATGGGCACCAGTGACCCCCGCGACCCAAAAAGGAAGAAGCGGGTAAAGATAATGGTTGGATGGATGGATGGATGGATGGATGTGTGAAACACACATGAAGCATGTTTTGCACCTTTCCCTCGTAGATTTTGAATGTAAAACACATCAACTTCCCATGTGGATAATCATGATTTCACCCATCAAAACATGTTAAATCAACCACATGAATTTACCATGATTTCTACATATGATCAAAATGCAGAAAATCATGTGACCACATGTGAGCACATGAGCATGTTGAAAATATTCTAGTATAATATGTGAAGATTCATGAGGTTTTTCAGAAAGATTAGTTCTGTGAGCAGCTTAGTTCCACACTCTGGTCACAGTTTAACTCTATTTGTCCAAACCGAGGTCATTCAAAATCCCATCTTCAACCGGTAAGATATTAACTGTTCATCACACATCCACCAAACCTCCTTTCAAAAGATCTAAACACTTGCCTTATGAGGATGCACACTCAACTAAACCTTTAATTACATTGAAACGTTGAAGAAAGTGCTGAATGTCACGTTGCTCTCGCGTGGCAGACAAAATAAATTGCACGTTACTCCTAAACGGGCCTTTTTGAGTGTTTGGTGTGAACAGCTGTGCGTCACACTCACGTTGAACTCGTGTATTCATCGGTTTGGAGGAATGAAGAAACGAAGGGGCCCCTCAGCAGGAAGAACAGAACGCTGAGCAAAAAGGGCCACGGGGGTCAAAGCTGGAGGAGACTTCAGCAGGGAGCCATGGTTAGAGCTGGAGACGTAAAGGAGCGGTAGAGAGGAGCAGCACATCTGGTTGGCAACACTTTCATCTCAGCAATCACAGCACACATCCTCTGCAGCTTCACTCACCTTCCTCACTCGCAGCGCCTCTGTGCCAGGCTGTGCGTCTGTCTGCTGCCCTCTGCACCACCGTTATCTCTCCACACTTCCTCCCTTCACTGCTTGGACAGGCTCTTTCCACACACATGTACAGTACACACACTCACACACACTTAAGCTGTCTCACTAGCCCCTCTGCGTTCCTCAGAGGAGCATTACAGCTCAGGGCGAAGAGGTGCTGATAAGGTGACAGGGGTGTGACGTGAGCAGGGGCCGATGACCACAGATAACAGTCGAGAGTGTGTCCACTCGTACGTGTGAGGCCCACAGTCGTCAGGCTGTAAGTGGGGATGATGAGAGGAACCGTGTTATCTGCTCTGTCTGTGTCAGCTCCTCCATCTGGTGTCGACTCCCTTTAACCAGTGTGTGTGAGTGTGTGTGTGTGACTGCAGGGTGATAGTTGTCTGGTGAGTAGGGAGTGCAGTCTGGGTCAGACTGGCAACACACGCAGCACTTCCTTTGGGTTTGTGTGTGTTAGGGAGACGAGACGATTCAAATTTTTATCCAAACAGTTTAATTTTTACTTGTTTAATAGTCGTCTCCTATAGCAACAAAGCAGTTCAATATGTTGCTTTAGTATTACAGCAACAAAGCAGGCAATCTTCAGAGCAGAGTGCTTCCTTATTAATAAATTAAATGCATAAAACCAGTGAATGCAGCAAATCCCCAAATGAGATTTGCAAAAAGAGGTGAGTGTGCAGGTGAGGAGTTATGAGTGAGCATTACAGCACAGCCCTCCACAGCTCCAGTCTTCTACTGCCAACTAGTGGAGACTATATGAAACAGCAGAATCATAAAATTATTATTATGCTTTTCTCTTCTAAGCCACTTTACACTGAAATGATTCTGGGACTGAAGAAACTTGTGACAAAATCCAATATTATCATGTGAAAAGATCTTTTTTTGTGTGTAACTGAATGATTTATATGGAAATACAAACCATTAGCTACATTTTACCACAGTGTAATATTTGTCAAGGACTTATACAAAAGAAGCAATAACATTTTCCCAAAATGAAAGGCTCTCAATATTTTATCGCTAACTCAAACCAATATATATTCTTTTAGATTATTGTTTGTTGTCTTGAAATCTAAAGCTGTTTATTTGGGTTTCAAGTGTCTTGACTTTTTGGTTTTATTCGTTTTTTTTTTTTTTTTTTAAAGAAACATATTTTTGCTCGACGCCATAAAACCTGAATGAGAGTTTATGAGGCTCATTAATAAAGCTGTATTTTCCTCTATAGTCCGAATGTTCTGTGTAAGTGTTGCATTCGATTTAGAACGATTTCCATCTGACTCACTTAAATAAACAAAAAAAGGGATGAAAATCAGACCAAAAGAATGACCACTTACACATGTGACGCCGCACACTTGATCTTTTAACATGTAAGTACATGGAGATGCAGGTGCATTCATGGAGGAATGTTGATGCATCTCACTGGAGAGAGGATGCTGCTGCACAGAGAGCTCTCTGCTGGCCATTATCATTCAAGTGCATCTTAACACTGAAGGACGAGGAGGTCTGTTCAGACCCTGTGGAACAATTTGTGGCTGTGTATGGGTGGGGTGGGGGGGTGCAGGCAGGCGAGCAGGGTTGGACTTTTTCATCAAAGGGCTGCAGCAGACGGTAAAGGATGCAAATAGCCTCAATAAAATATCTGCTATTATTATTATTATTATTATTATTATTTCTTTTTAAATCTAATAGTGATGATGCAGTATCTCTCCACTCAATAAACCTCTGCAGTAAATGGCTGCTGGATTTATATGTAACCATATTCTGACCATAAGGTTAAGTGTTCCTAATAGTTATAAATGAGAGGCAGGCCGTTACTTTTGTTTATTGCATGCTTCAGTTTGGGTCTCCTCTCTGATTCCTGTAATATAACATGTCGCCCTCACCGGCGCTGCCAAATGAGATTAGGCTGTGACATGGAGTGTGTGTGTGTGGG
>NC_056516.1:18592374-18600196 GCF_014905685.2 Nematolebias whitei | reverse complement strand
GGCATCATCCACCGACAAGTCCGCACCGTGAACTCTTCACCCGGGCACGGCTGCGCGCTCCCTGCAGCTCCAGGCGCGCGCTTCGCCTCCCTGAAATAATTGCACGTTCAAGGCTGCCATCAAGCGGCCAAAGGGTGCAACTACAACATGAAACGTGGACGAAATTTCGTCTAAGAATATAATAATTCAACTCCACTACAAGGACAAAAATAATGTTTTCACGCTGTTTAATGCTGATCAGTGTTTTAATAATGTGCCTGAAAATATATGTCTTAATAACTCTGCTTTGAAGTCATGGGTTAACAACTTTAAAGGCTTATTTTATTGGAGGTGTTACACGTTTAGACTCTGCTTATAAGTGTGATTTGTCCATCAGTTTGTTCATCAGACTTTGAATATTTTCTTTATATGTTTGTTGTTGTAATTTTACAACAAATATTAAAGGTTTTCATCGCAAAGGTGTAGAGAAAAACAGTCTCAAAACCTTCATGAACACAAAATATCCTTGTGATTTTTCCTCGTATCAATGTAAAATAAGTGTTTAAAATTAGTGAATGGCTGCCAACTTTCAGTTGTGTTTGTTTACCTGCAGAAACAACAGAGGAGACTGAAAACAGGTGAGGTCCATGGAAGAGATGTTTGTGATGAATCTGACTGTGGTACATGTCAATGCTCAGATTTTTTGAGTAACATATGCGGAGACAAAATGGTTTGGGTTGAAACTGTGAATATATTGTTCTGGAAGTAGTTTGGCAAACGTTGGACTCTGTCGAGTGCTTCATAGCTAAGTGTGGACCTGCATTTCAGAATTACATGTTAGAACAGCTACTGGAGTAAATTCTTTCGAAATGTTCCATTAGATTTAGTTCAGATTATCATGCTTCCATGCTTGAGTTCATACTTTGCGATCAGTACCTTTAACTTGGTTCAACATTCTGAGACCATTAGAGTCACATTAAAGAACAATAAGGAAGAAGAAACTGGAGGAGAAGCAGAATGTTTTATTGAACTGATTTTATGACGCCTGCAGGTCTCTTATCCTGAGTTTAACGAGGCCAAAGGCAAAAGGTTTTAATGGCAGGTGTGAATGACAAGGTGTGGGTGGATGGGTGGTGGAGGGAGAGTCAGGGTTAAAAAGGTGTAACACATCTAGGATGAGGTCACATTGTATCGGACAGAGCCAAACGCAGAAACAACCAAGTGTTGCATCACTTTTTAGTTGATTGCAAATGGTGAGAGGTGAGCCGGATGAAAGGTTTTGATCTTCATGCAAAATAATAAAACTAAACGATTCATAGATTTGCCAAGGACACAAAACAAAACCCATTCATATGACTCAGTGTTGAGTAAACCTGATGAGATGCAGTTTTTTATTTATTTATTTGTTTGTTTTTTTGCTCAGTGTGACCATCAGGGAACACCAGGAAAGCATATCTACAGAACGCTCTTTGACGCTCTTGTGTGTGCATTTTCAAAGACTGCCTTTGTGGTTTTATGAATTTACATTTGGATTTCAGCAGGTCAGTCCTATAATACATGTCACTGTTTCTCCATTGGCCAAAGTTCACACAGAAAATACCTTTGAGCCTGGAGGAAGCAGGTTTGTAAATCATTAGTAAGATTTTATTCTATCTTTCTGTAATTTTACAACATTTGATCTCATAAAACGAACCAAGCATTAGATAAAATATAGTCAAAAATGTCAAATAATAAAATATAGTTTGTAGAATAAAATGTTCATCAGAAAATGCTCATGACTTCTGTTTGCAGAGACCGCTTCCTCTGTGCAAAAACTTTTATAAACAGTTTATATCCACTTCCTGTGTCAAAACCCATGAAGCTGGGGATCTTGACAGGAAGCAGCAAACTCAGCAAACTCATAAACAACTTAACGTCTTATTTCCAAAACCACCAGGACACTTTCAAAAGGCCAGAGTTTTCTCAGTTCTTCTGATTATTTTTTGCTGTTTCTCATGGATGAGTTGTAAATTGTCTGTACCTTTTAAATTACATGAACTGCCAGATCGGCAGCACGGTGGATCAGAGCTGCTGCTCCTCAGCGAGCAGGTCAACCTGGTTTAAATCCCGGCTGGGGGCCTTTAGTTTGCATGTGTTCTCAGTGCGTGCGTGGGTTTTCTCCCGGTACTCCGGTTTCCTCCCACAGACCAAAAACATGCATGTTAGGCTGATTGGTAACTCTAAATTGTCCCTAGGTGTGAGTGAGAGAATGAATGTTTGTCTCGTTTGTCTCGATGTGTCCCTGTGATGGACTGGAGACCTGTCCAGGGTGTCCCCCGCCTCTTGCACAGTGATGGCTGGATATAGGTCAGTGACCCCCATAATCCAAAAAGGAAGAAGTGGGTAAAGATAATGGATGGATGGATTATTTTTGTTTATGTCAACGCCAATAAGGTTAAATATCTTTCAAAGCGGCTAAAAATTGTTAAGACAGGCAAACATACAGGTAAAAGATGAGGTAAAGTTGCAAAGTAAATAAATATTTGAAGAGAAAAAGCCTGGTTTTCATACACCAAATAGGATTTTGTAAAACACACAAGAGAATGAAAAGAAATGGAAAACTGCATTTTAGGTGATGTGGGAAACATACTTAACTTTCGCCACTAGATGGCAGTATGAGACAAAAAGTTGTCATCTTCCTCAGCAGATGAAGATGCTGTGAATTCTAAGGAAAGCCTCATATTAGGGCCCTGAGAGATCACATTGACAAAGATTTCATTTTAAATGAACATGTTACGTGTTTGGATGGCCGAGATAAAGTGCTGATTAGACCTGCTGTAATAGACACGCGTCAGCGATCGCAAGCAAATAAAGAAGGAAAAAAACAAACTGTTTTTAAGTTGGAGTGAATGTACCTCACTGGCTTATCATGAAATTACTTAACGCCTGCGTGTATATCAATTTATATCTGTCCATCTCGCCCGTTTCAAATTGATTCCCTCTAATTCCATTACAAGCTGCTAAACCTGCATCTGCCATCATCTGCACATAAAACCATAATTGACAATCTTCTCGACTGTCGTCAAATTAGTGAAGATTAAATGCAACGTGGAGGCGCGTATCAGGCAGACCATAATTATGAACTGTTTACGGCGCCAAGGGTGGGGAGGGGGGTGTTTGGAGGGGGCACATTGGTTAATGGTGTTGTTTATTGTGTTGCAGCAGCCCCGCGTTTCCGGTGCATCAATCCTGGTGTCAGGGCCCGGGCCCCGGTGTCGCCCAGGAGTGATGGCCGCCCTGTGATTATAACGGAATAAAGGGACGTAATGAAGTGCTTTCCGCCCCGTTATTCTCATATGCCCGACTGCTGTCAGCCACCTCCACGCTGCCTTGGCTCTCCTCTCCTCCCTTCTCAGCATCACCCCCTCACCCCCCAACCGAGTCACTGTTTTCTCCCTTTATTAACACCCTTCTTCTTTCATGAGGTTCATATAAAGTTTAAAGGTTTGGGGGGGGGAGAGACTTGCTGTCTCTGCTGTGAGTGTTTACACTTCTCCTTGTGCATGTTTCTGTAAGATGTCTGCCATGGTCCAATATTTGATTTGTGCATGTGGATGCAACCTCTGTGTGTGTGCACAGGAGATTGGGGGTGGGAAAGAGAGAGACGAATGGAACAGGTTGGTGGTGATTAATTTTAGAAATGAAGAGTTGATTGTAGTAATTAAACAAAACAAGGTAAAGCAAACGACTGAGGCGCCATCTGGGCCCACAGGCAGAGAGCACAGGCATTTACCCACTGCCAAGCCCTCCATTTATTTACCCTTATAAAGATGCTAGGGGACCGGCTGAGGCTCCCCAGCTTGATTGTGCATGTGTGTGTGTGTGTGTGTGTGTGTGTGGATAGGAAGGGGAAGGATTTGTGGGTAATATTTTGTTTCCACTGAGGCTCAGTCTCTCTTGTGGTAACTTTGAGCTTGCCAGTGTAGAATGGGGGAGAAAAAAAAAATCTGTGGAAGTTGAGCCATCCATCCCTTGTCACGCCGCTGATGATCTTTTTCTGCTTTGGTGGATAAACGTCCAAGGAATAGAGAGTGACTGTGCAGAGGTGCGTAGCAGATGCTGATAGGACTTGATTAATTAAAACAAGCATGTATCCAAGATGTATACACATATGTGTGTGACTTCAAATGTTTTTATTCAGCCTCACACAAGTGGCCTTCTACCCACATGTGCACACGCACCCTCTCTCAGGCTCTGTGTTATTTTTGAACTCAGTCAACCATCAGCCTAATCTGGTCTCTTCATTTTGCCTGGCACTTCAGAGGGAGAGCTGTGCGAGGCGGCGTGCGCATATGAAATTGCTTACATTATATGCTGCAATGTTTTTCCAATGGGCTGGAACATATTAAGCTGAAAATGAATAGCAGGTCTTCTCGACACCATGTTGCGTGGTGCCTAAGCCTTCACTTCCCCTTCTCCGAGTGCTCCATCATGACGACAGCTGTCACTTTTATTGCCTGTGTACGTCTCTTGCCTGTGAGCAGACACTGTGTTTGGACCATATGCTTGAACGTTTCTGTGGCCGCGCGCGCCTGCTTCTTGCACAGCCATGTGCGATGGCCCTCCATAAAAGGTCATGTGTTCAAACAAAAGATCACATCTGCCTGACTCCTGCTGGAAGGGAAATCATGCACATCTATTTGCTCTAGCTCGGTCTTACAAATCAGGAAGATGCTCAAATGATGCTCACACAGCTGATTAACATAAATATGACATCTTTTATATGCGCCAGAAGGTGTGTTGTGTGCAAGTGCATGTGTGTGGCTGCGTGTGTGATCTGTATGTGTTCACGTATGCATATTTATGCTTGTGTGTGCTTGCATATATAAGTGCACGCTTGTGTGTGTCAGACGGTGGCTCATTGGTATGCGGAGTGCCTCCGGGTCCCCTGTGGTGCTGGGTGGGATAGGAAGCATCTGTCACCTCTGCAGAGATCCAGCATGCTGCCGACTTAACCCTTAAAGTGCTGCATCACCTGAGGGCTGCTATCAGAGAGATGTAATGAGAGAGAGACAGAAAATGAAAGCAACAGAGAGAGGGACACTTTTCTATTGGCGAACCCACGAGGGTGGGTGGGTTTTCTGTCTGGATGTTTCCCTGAACTGAATCCTTTCAAGGGAGGAGCAAATGAAGACAATCAGGCCAATCCACAACAGAAGGAGGAGCCTCAAGCTACTGAACATAAAAAGAATATTGCTGACACATTGCTCTCTCTCTCTCTCTTGCTCTCTCTCTCAAAAAAAAAAAAAACTTTATGCAGAATGGGATTTAAAAATTGAACTTTTTCACTTGCATCTGACCAGGCAAAAGATAAATGATGAGACTCACCAGTGGTGACTCTGATCCTGTATGTGATGGACCACGTCCTCCCAGATAAGATAAAATATCGCAAAAATTCCCAAAAGTGCTCAAAGTTGAAACTCTGTGCATTTTTCCTGAGAAGTCTGCTGCTTTGAGGTTATATTATAACTAGAGGCAGGACTAGAAGCTGGAAGTTGAAGCTTCAGCACATAAGCACCAGTAGGCTGGCTGCAGTCTTTTTTTTTTTTTTTAAAGTTCCACCCCTCCAAGTAAATAAATGGTAAATTTTCTTGACTAAAAATTAACAAAAAGTACACTTCAGATATACAGTAATTTTTTCAGATGTTGATTTTGGTGGAGTTAGCTACGACCTTGATGTATGCCCAAATAGTTATTTTTCTCCCTTATGTTTAGTTTTAATTTGTGCTTTGAGGAAAGTTATGAGTTGCAGGTATTTGAGGAAAGAATAAAAGTGTCGTCTTGCACTGGAAATGGCACGACGAGTTGACCTGCTTCCTTAGCAAGCTAGTTGTAATCTAACTTAATCTGAGGTTAAAAGTGATTTTGGTACCACTTTACAATAAGGCTCCCCATATAGATGACTAATAAATAGTTTATAGATATGTTATTAATTCCTCTATAAACACTTTATAAATCATTAATAACTGCTTGTTATGCATTAATTAAGGGTGACAGAGAAACAAAGCTGACCAGTTTCTATTGAGTCAAATCTGTTCACCTATATATTTCATCTAGAGTTGTTATATTAAACATTTCAGACTAAGTTACTACCTTGTAAGCACAATAAGTATTTGTAAAGCTATATTGCACTTAATCACTGCATTATCTACAACTAATATTATATCCTAAATAAATAGGTTTACAAATACTTATTGTGCTTACAAGATAGTAACTTAGTCTGAAATGTTTAATATAACAACTCTAGATGAAATATATAGTGAACAGATCTGGCTCAGAAACTGGTCAGTTTTGTCTCTGTCACCCTTAATTAATGCATCATAAACAATCATTATTGATTTATAAAGTGATTATAAATTAATTAGTAACATATATATATAAACTATTTATTAGCCTTCTATAAGGAAAGCCTTACTGTAAAGTGATTTTTGTCCTCCTTGCATTTTGTCCATCGTATTTATACAGCTGTTTCACCTCCCAATTCAATTTAATTATATGATATTAGGCATTACAATTTTGGTTTTAACATTACATATGTGAGAGAATTGCTAAAGACAGAAATATGACTCAGAATATGTTCTTTGTTTTGGCACTACATAAAACCAAACAAAACATTAGTTGTTTACTTTTACAGTTTGACGTGCACAATGTGATGACTGCACATGCACTTTCCACATCTCAGTTGGGATTTTGAAGCTCCAGTAATAGGACGAGTGATTATTTCCTAAATTTGGGTTTTTTTTGACAGCAGCTCATAATAAATGTTTTTTTTTCTAAATACAGTGCAATTAACCTAATACTTGTCTGTTGTATTTTTTTCCTCTTCTTTCAGCTGCTCCCTTCCTCAGCAGTCAATGAACTGAATTAACACACATGAAAACTTGGCAATTGTTTTGACTCTGGATGTCCTTCCTGACACAACCAGAGACTACAAGCTACCACAGCCCTCTGTGGAGCAGAGAGCTGCCATCTAGGGTGCCCGGAGGAGCAGATGGTGGGGGTTAAGTGTGTTGCTCAAGGGCTCCGAGTGGCACAAATGAGGGTGGAGGCAGGTGTGGGTGTTTCACCTTTTCCACCCACATTTTGATGTTGACTTTACGGGAAGTTGACCCAGCAACCTTTCAATCACAGGCCCACCTTCTCTAACCTCTGCACCACCAGCCCCCTTGCCTTTTGTTGTATAAAGAGTTTAAATAAAAAGAAAGATACTCACGGGTCAAAGAAGTTATGACTAACAAGACAATGAGTTCAAACTTATGATATATTTTGTATTTTTATATCAGAAAACTATTTGATAATTAAACACTTTAATTTTAAAAATGCACAAGTAATTAAAGCAATAGTCCAAACATTTTGAAGTTCAGTTCCTTGGACAAGTTATGAACAATTATTATATTACCTGCTGGAGCAATTCCAGCAGAACCAGCACACAATTTCTGCCTGAATAAACAGTGTGACGAGACACTGATTGTTGAGTTAAAGTTTGTCATACAACATTACAATTAAATGCTTTTATTTATTTATTTTGTATGTTATTTAGATATTTTTGTTTACTAGTTGTTTTAGTCTTGGCTTCACTTGGTCCTACTGTAAATTGTCAATCCACTCTGAGCTAAATTCAATTCTTCCATACTGGTGCCCTTCAAAGAGCTGGCTGGCTACAACAGGTAAGATATTGATTGTTCATAACCTTTCCACAGAACCCCACTTCAAAAGATATTTCATTATTCCTGAGCAGATATTGATCAGTATGGTCAAACACAAGTCAAAAGGTATTTTAAATTAACAATGCAATATATATATA
>NC_056516.1:18573003-18591974 GCF_014905685.2 Nematolebias whitei | reverse complement strand
GTACACTTCTTTTGGTACAGTTCTAGCTTTAAAAGATATTATGCACTATGTGCCTACTATAGTTATAATGAGACACAAGCAGAAGGTGTTTTAAGTATGTGCATGTTTGATTTTCATGCAAGTGTGTGTCTGTGTGACAGTGTCCTCTGGGTGTCATTGAGGTCTAGTATAAATCAGCTGGGTGCGTGAGTGTCGAGTTGCAGTAAATTAGCCAGGTTTTAATTGTGTCTATAATAGATGACTATAATTAGTCAAGGCTCTTTCTCAACCTCAGCTGCACTGATATAATCATATTCCAGCCAAACCACACGTCCTTTCATATCTCCATCACACCATTCTTCATGGCCCTGTAGCCTGAAGGGACAGGAGGGATCTTCTCCTCCTTCTCCTCAATGGATCTCCCTTTCTGTCAGCTTCCTTGAGGAATCCACCAGAGAAAGTCCCTCTCATCTGTCTTGCAGGAAAACCTGAAAAGAACGTTGAGTCAGTTTTACGTCAGCACGATTAAACATCTTTGTTTTTTGAAGTTTGGGGAGAAAAAAGGAATTAAGTAATAAAAGTCATTTGAAATGGGTTTATTCGTAAAGCTAATAGCAGACAATCGTAAAACATATATATTTTTTATGTATTTTTATAAAAGCTATATTAAAATTTGGACAGCTTGGGCTTAACGTGACAATGAATTACATTCAGCTTCCTGTGGTGACTATAAGTGAAAAAGGAAGACTTTATCAGAGATTCACAGGCACTGTCAGCCTTTGACGTTTAGGGGTTTTTATGCATTAATTAATAAAAATTTAAAATATGCTCAAAACACAAGTAAGGAGCATCTGTTTCATTCTACTCACACAATTAAGTCCAGATTTTAGTTGGCACTGACTAACTGCAATAGATAAAAAGAAAGCAATGTCACTATAGCTCTGTGGTGTCACAAATAGGGTTTTATGAGGGTAAAATGTGCAATAAAGCCTGGAGGAAGTGGGGCAGAACATGACTCCTGTCTCTTAGCCTGAACTGGATGTTACCAGTACATTTGTACAGAAGAAGCAAACTTGAACACTTGAGTGCAAACCAAAATCACAGCTTGTTTTTGATCGTCTGTAATGCATCTAATCACATGTGTGAGTGATAGAGAGGCAGGACCTATGGGATCTGACAGAGCTGATGGCCTTCACCTGATAAGGTGAGACAAAACTGAAAAATGTTGCTGCAGGGGGATCCATGCACTGATTAGGCCGGCGTTCGATTCCTCTGAGCGCCGATTCATCAGTGTCCAATAGCACCCGTTTACCGGGTTCTCGGGTGTCAGTGTGGTCACATAGCTGCCGGGACCTCGCCAATCTCTGTCACAAAGTATCAGCATCTGGGAGAGCCAGACCTGTTCAAAACACAAGCAGAGACCGGCCTCTAATCACAGCAACAAGCATGATAAACTGTGTATACTGATACATACGGACCACACATGATTTCAGCTGGAACTGAAAACACACACATTGCCACACACACAAGTCAATTCTGAGATATGAATGACCCCCCCACCTCCCCCATGGACTGCCTTGGTCACCAATCAGGACCACTTTGTCAAGGCACAGGTAACCGTGACGACTCTAATCCCTCGGCAATCGGCTGGTCATTCATCACCACCTGGCGAAGGAGAACAAGAAGAGTGGTAAAGTGAGAAAAAGAGGAAACGGAAGGAGGGAAAGGGGGTGGGAAGGTTTAGATGGGGTGGGGTGACACAGACAGGGGCAATGGTGCAGACAAATGGCCCCCAAAATTCGGTATTAATCAGTAACTGATTTGCTGCCCCTTTAAAGCCAATACCACTTAAAGACTCGAGAGATGGAGGAAAAGAGGAGAGGGTGGGTAGGATGGAGGGATGGTGAAAAGTGTGAAACACACATTAAAAAAAGAAAAAGTATAGAATAACTAAGACGAAAAAATGGAGTGCAAGAGAAAGATTGAAAGAGAGAACAAAGAAAGAGTAAAGCACCTTATTGGAGTCTACTGTTGCGTTAGGGGTTTGGTTTGTGACACAGTAAAGTGCTGTGTAAGATGCTCGCTGTACACACACACACACACACACACACACACACACATGTACATGCACACACAAACGCTCACTAGTAACCCCCCTGTTGATTTGTCACTGGAGTTGATCAATAGCTGTGATGGGAACAGAATCAGCTCAGATGGATTAAACGTCCCAGTGGCTCTGACGTTATTTTCCCATTAAGAAAAGGCTAATCATTACACAACCACATGCACACACACAAAGACTGACACACACCGGTAGGCATGCTTTTTCTCACACACACACTGAGCCACATACAAATGTATACATCTCTGCTGCATCATGCACCTCCATATCTGTCAAAGCACACAACATAAACATGACTGTACACGCATGACAACATGTCTTGACAACGCACAAACAAATCCCCCAATGAAGAAGCTAAAGTGCTTTCAGTGTGACAGTATTGATCTGAGCTTGTGTCGCTCAACAACTCTTAAGCTTAGCCTTAAAACTACGTTGCAAGTTTTTTATTTTGAAGTAGGGTTCTGTGTAAAGGTTATGGACGATAGTATCTCCCCTGTTACAGAAAGCTCTTTAACAGCACAAGATCCTGGAAAATCCTCATGCCCTGCTGAGACACACGAGGCAGGGTACGTCATGGATCCGTGGGGTGTTTGGAAGTTGATGTGCCTTTCTGCAATGTCTCAGGAGGACGCCGAAGATGTTTATGTCATTGGAATCATGAGAGCAGGGTTTATGCTTTTTGGCACCGGCGGATACCTATGTTATCGGTTATTGAAGAAGACAGCAGCAGCAGTTTTGGTCATGGCAAAGCTGCTGACCTTGTGTGAAGGTTTGGTTCATGCTTCGAGCACTCAAAATCAGCTGATTTACGAGCTAAACCATAAGTTGGTAGCGATTTGTGAGAATCACAGGCCACTTGCGGCTTCTGAGACTCGCCAGCATGTTGGGGATGATCTTGGAGGGAGCTAATAAGCATGGACCAGTGGAATGCCCTCAAATCTGCCCATTTTGGATTGAAAATAAAAGCAGAACTCAAGGCTGACGAGAAATAACAGTCTGCCTGAAAAAAATCAACAACTGTGGCTTATCTGAATCTGACTCCCCTGTTCCGCCTCGAAGCAGGCCGACTTATCAAATTTCTCCTGGGATATGTGTAAACTAAGAAGGCTTTGTCTATTGCAAACCCCCCACCCCCCGAGAACTTCTGTGAATGCTTATCAGAGCTGTACCGGCTGACACCAACATCTTAACAGGACCATGGTGCTATCTGAAAGTATTTCATGGACAAATCGCACCGTCTTGTCATCAAATGCATATGTAATGTATCTATAAATGTGTTTGCTGGTAGAGTTTTTTGATGTCTTAAATCATGTCCTGATAAGGACAAGGTGTGAAGAGATCTTTTTTTGTAATACCACTATCCTCTCCTCATGGCCTTTTCCCCTTTTCTTTCTAAAAGAACAAGGGGATGCACTCTCAAGGAGCAGCAGCAATGTGCACTCCGTCCATCTTTCGGACGAATGTACGAACATAATATCACTGTCCTTCGGTGCAATGATAATAAAGCTTATTCTGATTCTGATGAAAACAACTTTAATTCAGAGACAAGACCAGATAGAGCTATCTGCTAGATCGGGGATATTCAACTAAATTGCTCAAGGGACCACAGTTACTGAAAGCCATGAGCTCAGGGGCCGGACACACAGTTATTGTCATTAAATATGTTATGTTTTTTTTGGGGTTTAAAATCTAGTTTTATTTAAAAATGAACCCATTGGTGGGCCAAACTGAGATCATTCGTGGGCCTGATTTGGCCTCCGGGCCAGTTGAATTGCCCTGCACTAGACCAAAGGGGGCTCCTGCTGTCTTAAAACATTTCTAAAATCTAAAATGCAAAGCAGTTCATGTGAGCAATATTTTATAAACCTTTACATAAATGTCAGTTTTGCCTTACACAGTTATTCCCATAGAATGTTATGGTTAATTGCGAGCGCTAACTGCGGCAGCAGCTACTGATGGTGACATTTCCACTGCTGCCTGGGGCACTTCCAGCAGGAATGATATAATAATTCTGCTGGATCACCCATGTAATGTAAAACTGACGGCAGTATTATTAGGTTTATTAAATAGTATTTACATAAATCACCATAAAACTTTTAAGTTTTAAGCCATTTATTAGTTGCTCATAGCTTTTCCACAGAGCCCCACTTTAAAAACTCTCTATCGTTCATATTAAGAAAATACCACACTTACCACATTATTTGACAAAAAAGTAACATTTTAAGTGTTGTTCCCTTTTAATTAGTCAGTAAAATGCCTGTAAACGTAGTGAGGTTTTAAATCTGCCTGCATTCCTTGTCTTTTAATTTATGTGGTAAACAAGAATATAAAATATACTTTGTAATAGTTTTTTTAAGAATATAGTCATAAAGCAGTCATGAACATACTGTATTTAAAATGCCCATCTAGATGGATATACAGAATGAGGTGTTTATAGCATTAATAACCTAAATTTAAATATAAATGTTTTTCATACAGCACGGTGGCGCAGTTGGTAGAGCTGCTGCCTCTCAGGAAGCAGGTTGCCCCCGTTCAAATCCCGGCCAGGGGCCTTTCTGAGTGGAGTTTGCATGTTCTCTCTGTGCATGTGTGGGTTTTCTCCGGGTACTCCAGTTTCCTCCCACAGACCAAAAACATGCATGTTAGGCTGACTGGTAACTCTAAATTGTCCCTAGGTGTGAATGAGAGAGTGAATGGTTGTTTGTCTCATTTGTCTCTCTATGTGTCCATGTGATGGACTGGAGACCTGTCCAGGGTGTCCCCCGCCTCTCACACAGTGACTGCTGGACATGGACACCAGTGACCCCCGTGACCCAAAAAGGAAGAAGTGCGTAAAGATTATGGATGGATGGATGTTTTTCATATATAATTTATTGTCCAACATCTTATTAAAACAATCAACTAATAGATCAAGGATCAACATTTAAAAGAAAAACATCCAATATTGGTAAACAATTATAAATGAAAGCATTTCACTGGTGTGTAAACTCGTGTGACGCTAAAGATTTAAGAGCGACATGAAGCAGGGTAAAGAAGTTTTGTCATGTCGGTTCCTCTTTTTACTCTGCCACGCCTTCTTTCAGCATCTGAATCAATTTAATGTAACTGCAGCTTTATTTACTTTGTGATGTTTGTTTTTAAAGAAAAAAAGAGGGCAGGAGTGATGGCTATCTGCCAAAGGAAAGCAGTAAAAGAACAGAAGAACAACATGGAAGTAGCAGGAATGCATATGCGTTAAGAAATGCATACTGCCTGCTGCAACATAGTTTTAAACAAATATTCAATTTGATTTTCTAGTACTTGATATGAGTCTCAGCTGCTATCCCAACAAATGTTAGCTCACCGTTTGTAAATATGTCTTAGTTGTGGTAATATTTGGGTTTTTTTTTCTAAGACCATTAAGCTGTGAAAGTCATTGTGAACCCGACTGACTCCAAAAGTTATCAAATATCATATAAAATATTTCTGTTGAGTTCCATTTTAATCCATTGAATGATGATATATTACAATGATAAATTGCAATTATATGTTTGCCCACCTTTATGGTGGTAATTCTGAGTCAGGCCAGTAGCTGCTGATCATATACAAGTAAAAGCTGAAGCTAGAAAACAGCAAAAACCACAGAAGAGTGTATCATATATATAAGTGATGGAGGAAGAAGGGTGACACTTTCTCCTCACTTCACTACACTTATTTACTTATTTTGTGCTTGTTAAAGCAGGGCACCAGCAGGTCAGTTTATTGACCAACAAGAACAAAATTATTGTATTCAATCTTTAATAATCAGCGCTCAGTCACTGAAGTTGAATCTGTTAACTACAAGGAATTATAAACCATAACAGATGAATAGTTATTCAAAGGAGGAGACCAAAATAGTCTTTGAAGTTTTATTACAAAAATAATTAATGAAACTAAGAATCATCATCAACAACAATAAACAAAGTCAAACATGAATAATAAAGGATAATAATTTGAAAACAACAATAAAAACAACTAGTTTGAAAAGTATTAAATTAATTAGTAAAACGATAATGAACAATCTAAAAAAATAATTAATCAATCAAGGGTTAATTTATTTAATCTAAGGCAAAATTAACTCTTTGAGCAGGAATTATTTTAGCTTTTATACACACAAAAATATATTCAAAGTTGATAAATAGTTTTCTTTGGATTTTGGTTGAGATGTTATTTAATGTGACCAGATCAAGTCATTTATTATCACTGCAAGCCAGAAAATGATTGATCAAGTTGCATTAGATAAAACGGTAGAAGCAGAACCAGAGTTCATTCATGTCAGCAGGTCTCAGCTCCTCGGGTCAGTTTGAGGACCAGATCACTTGACTTTCTGGGGTTCTGCAGTGCATCAGACCAGGATACACCACGAGGAGGACTCGCCAGGAACTGCCCAATGTAGATGAAAGTCACTGTGACGGCTTCAGGGGTCAGTGAGGACAACAGGTGATGAGAGGGTGTGCGGAGCATCAGCAACCTTCAGCCGGCTCACACTTTAATCCAAAAACGTGAGTCTTGCAGTAAAAAAACAACATTTCATCTTCAGAAGTTACTGGAACTCTACTCTGCTTCTAAGAAAAATTGTTACTGAGTAAACGTTTGTTTGCTCAGGACTAAATGAAGATGGATATCAGAGGAACACATCAGGATGAGGGGAAACAAACGAACTGCAACATGTGACAGAGAAACTTTGTGTGAACCATCAGCTCTCAGAAGTGTTTTGGAGATCTCTCAGATGTCATGACTCCCCTCTGAAGTAAACAGATCCCAGCTCAGAAACACAACAGGTGTCTCTCAAGGAAAAGTTTTTCAGACAGAGCAGAGAAAAGATGTTAAAACACGTTATAATATTTCACATAGCTTCATTATAATGATTGAAAACAATAATCAACATTATTCATGTTCACACCTGTCATAATAAAATAAAACAACTTTCATTAATAATTTGTTTTATTCTTGTGAAAAGAGTAAACATTAGCCAGACTGTAGCTGACTCTGAGTCCAACAGTGAATGTGTGAAAACGTAAGACATTATTCAAGTTTAAAGTCACTTTAATGAAAACAGTTCATGGTGAGTCTGACAACCTAAAGGTCAGAGGTCATAGTCAGGGGAGCACATCTTCATGCAAGAGAGACAGCACTATTTTCACTTACAGGTGACATAAGCTGTAGGAATGTGAATTTAAATGAGAGGAAGTGTGCTGTCATCTAATTCAAAAGGTACACACTCATTCTTGATGCTGATGTTTTTGGTGACAAGCAGTAACAACGTCCATATTTTAGAAGTAGAGCTTTATGGTCATCACAGTGGGTGCAAAATCATTCCTAATCACAAAATATTTTTAGTCTATTTGTGTCTGTTCAGCCTGATTAAAATCATTTGTTGCTGTCTTTACTTACTCTACTCTGCCTGTTTTTAATTTTTCTACCTGTTTTGTATTTGTATGTTTCTATCCTTAACATGTTTTTTTTTTGTTGTCTTTCTTCCAATAGGGGGTACACCTGCACCAACATCT
Source organism: Nematolebias whitei (assembly GCF_014905685.2). Classification (NCBI taxonomy): domain Eukaryota; kingdom Metazoa; phylum Chordata; class Actinopteri; order Cyprinodontiformes; family Rivulidae; genus Nematolebias; species Nematolebias whitei. Next base: position 18,584,345 of record NC_056516.1, on the reverse strand, counting down.
GGACTTGCTGTTCTGTGTTTGTTTCTACTTCCTGTCCACTCAAACCCAGCCGGTCGAAGCAGATGGCCGCTCATCCTGAGCCTGGTTCTGCTTGATGTTTCTTCCTGGTAAAATGGAGTTTTTCCTTTCCACTGTTGCCTTTATGCTTGCTCAGAATGGGAGACTGCAATGAAGTGAAAATTCAACAAGTCTGCTGGCTTCCTTAGATAGAGAACTTTTACTAATGGGCTTTTTAAAGTATGTGAATGTTTTTGTACAGTGCCCTGAGTACTTTTTTTAAGATTAGTGACTTGCTCATGTTGTAGTTTGTAATATCTTCTTTTTTTTCTTTGGTCAGCAAAGCAAGCAGTCACCAATTAACCCATTGAGCATGTCTTGGGTTCCTCACCCTCAAACCTCACAGGGAAACATGCAACCTCTACGAAGAAAGATCTCAGCTGAGATTCAAACTGAGAACCTTTATGCTGTGAGATGACAGTGCTAACTGAGGGATTGTGATTTCACTACAGTCTGTGTCTTGGTTAAACACAAGCAGAACACCTAATCCAAATTTGTAGCAGATTAAATCTGACATTGTGCATGAAATAGTTTTCAAGATGCAAACAGATGTGACTTTTAAACATCCTGGGGGGAATCATTTTAACTTTTAGACCAGTTAAAGAAGTTTTCTAAAATGTTTGGAGTGAAATAAAAATCTTGAAACAATTTCTGAATTTGAATGATCTCAAGGAGCTGCACAATCATGCACTTGCGAAGTTTGTCACCTCACAGTTTCAAGTTTGAATCTTGGCTGCTGCCTTTTTTGTGTGTTTGCATGTTCTCTCCTGCATGCACGGGTTCTCTCCACGTTTTATGGTTTCCTTTCACTGTCCAAAAACAACCATGTTAGGCTAACTGGTGATTCTAAAGTGTGCATGATCAGTCTTGTGAGTTTGACCCTGTGATAGACTGAAGACCTTTAGAGAGCATATAATGACACTGAAAATGATATGAAGGCATCACATTCCTTTAACTATACCTTAGTGCAGTGATGTAATGATTTAAACTATAGAAAGAAGAAAGCAGACACAATCAGCAGTATAAACTTCAGATTCTAACTCGTTAATTCAACAATAGCTTCAAAATCAGAAGTGGAAATATTCAAGCTTCAAACAGGATTCAGTGCTTATGTGCATGACTCTGTACTGATGAGTTCACAAAACAAAAGATACGTGTTTGCATCTTAATAAAAACTATTATCCTGAATGTGGATTTGTTGACCCAAGTAAAAATGAAACAACAACTAGCTAAAGAAAAAAAAGGAGTCGTCAAAGTTAAAAGAAGCAGAATACTGGCTAAAAAAATAGAAAACGAAAGGCTAGCTTAGAAAAGTGTAATGCTTATAAGTAAACGCTTAAAACAGTAAAAGGCTAGCTAAAAGTAGCTAAATGTTATCTAAAAGCTAAAGTAGCAAAACATAGCTAAAACTTAAAACTACCAAAAGAAGATGAAAACAGAGCGAGTACGTCATACCTGATTTCAAATACAATGTTACTGAAGGAAGTCAAGAGATATCAATGTATTTATAATAACTAAAATTAACAGTGTGCGTTTTAATAATTATAAAGAAATCAACAGGCATCAATTTATGAATAAATTGTGTTTGTCTAGTTCTGAGACTGGCTAAACTTGACTCCTTTATTAATGAAAGACATTGATGACCATAAAATAATAATAAAATAAGCAAAATTTTAAAAAGGTCATGTCTGTAGAAACTTGGCAGAGTAACATGGCTTAAAACATGATATTTGCATTTAAATTGTGCGTCCAGAGTATCAAAAATATTACCAGCAAAACATTACATTTCCTACTTTATTGCATTTTTTTGCTAAATAAAAAAAATTATAGCAATGAATAAAAACCTGCTCTGCATGTTTGCCGTAATAGTGCAAAACATCGCACACTGAAACTTGAAATCTTTGAGTTTGTTCACCGTTTGGATACACAGTTTTGTTAAATTTGTGGCCGATTGAACACATAATGTTACATGAGGGGAAAAATGCATAATTTTGTTGTTATCCTTGAACACCTTCCTGTAACAATTAACCATAAACCTTTCCAACAGAAGGCACCTTAGCAGTGAGGTAAGCTCAAGACAGTAAATACAGTACGTGACCAAGGACGCTGAGGTGAAATGATACATTATACGACGTGTGAAGAAGGAAACAACATGAGGCAGGAGAGCAGAGAGAATGAGGAGAGTGATAGCTCTGCAGGGAAGAAGTGTGAGACCATCTGCTGCTGGCTACCTGCTGTTCTCTCCTTATTCTCTACACTTCCTTCTTTTATCCTCTGTTTCTCCTGCAGTCTATAAAGGTACTTAGTCAGTTAGTGTCAGCACAGCCTGTGTCCACACTTGAGACTTCACACACATCTAAACACACAACAAAGCATGCAAGCAAAGACAATTGTCGAGTTGGAATTTCATATTTATACTTTCTAACATTGGCATTGTTCCGTCAATATACCGCCTTTCCTCTGTTCCTCTTTGTCACTAAACAAGCCTGGCGCAGACAAACACACAGGCCCAACAGACACACAAAACGTGTACACACCTACTGTGAGAGGACCTCTCTAATGGATTCTGAAGATTCCAATTTCCCCTCTGCCACCAAAGACAGAAAACCCTCTGAGCTCAATTACCCCTGTCTCACACACGCCAGACAAGACCAGCAGCATACACACTCCCAAACACATATGAACACACACTCGGACGCATCTTTAGTCGCAATCATAGATGGCGCGCACACACAAGTCCTTGCTCACCTTAAACTGCTGTGACACGTTGAGAATCACACAATCAGAGGCACGCAGTCAGACTGAGAGGAGTATTAGTTTAAGGTAGATTTCATGTGATAGAAGAGAACGGGGTGAGGGAAAGGAGGAGAAACTTAGGGGTTGTTGGGTGCATGGGAGTGAGGTTAGGACACAGGCCAAAAAACAAACGATGGAACAAAAGATGAATGCAAGATGACGGAAAGATGCAGAGAGAAATATGAGAGCGAGTGAAGCTGAGAAGCTGAATAAAGATGTGAAGGAGATACGAGGGCAGGGTAAAGAGGAGGTGCAGGCCTTGGGCTTTTACCGAATCCACTCTTCCAGAAACCTTATTAAATTCTACAATTAGCTGAGCGTCTCAGGCTATAAATAGGCTCACTTTTCCCATTCCGCGATGTCAGTCAGCGAGCCAAGATTCGACTGCGGGGGAAACAAAACAATTTAAATTATAGCGAGGCTCTCTCTTTGTCTGGCCACCCTTTTAACGGGATAATTACTAGTCTATTCATTTGCGCTCAGCCAGGGCGATATATCACCACTCCACACAGCGGCCCAGCTTTCTGTGATAAACGTCTTTTACTGAGGAGGAGGGAAAGCAGGGGGGAAGCTGAGGTGTGCCCGTTGATATCAGTTTACTGTCAGCTGATGGTGTCCACCAAAAGCCTCATTGGCATTACTGAATAGCCTCCTGCCAGATTCAGGCGAGCACACGAGGCAATACAACTCGGTTTCTGGAGTGACACCTTCCTGTGGGCTCCAGCTAGAAAAAAATAAAAGAATAAGAAAAGGGGGAGAATGAAAGGGAAAGAGAGGAAGTGAAAGGCATCTATTATTCAGCACGGCCTCGATCCCTGCACACGCACGCCATTAAAAATAGGAAATCCATAGCGGAGACAAATGGCTTCTAAATGAAGCGCTACAGGAGGAGAGCGGAGATAGGGACCCCTGTCACATGCGCTTTAATTGTCTCCCGGGGCGATAAGGAGATTTATCAAATTCATCGCACCAGTAAGGGCTGTTAGGCCTGTATGACGACTGGCGGTGTAAGGACCAGTGCAGCTCATGTTTGTTCGTTCAAGGGTTCGCAGCGGAGTTGGAGGTAGTGAGCAATTAGGCGATCATAAATTGTGCGAAGCTGCAACAACTCTAGTGCCAAATTGACTGTAATAGCTAAATAAAATCTAATATGTAGGCTGTTTGTTATTTGATAGAATGAAAAGTTATTAAGACAATGTTCAGAGAGGTTTAAATAATTATCGGTGACTAAAATTGGTTTTTGCTTGTTAGGTAAGGAAATGTTGGAGATAAAGGAAAAGTTTGTGGTGATCTGACTAGCTATGTTTTTATGTTTACCATGCATGCAAACATCAACAAAACTACATCTGTAGATTTGTCAAAAGTATTGATTGTTGCATGAATTCCTAAATGTGTTAGTTGTTCTAACATAAACTTGTAATGCTAGAGGGCGTCATTGTTTTATAATTTTATGATTGGCAGCACGATAGCTCAGTGGTTAGCACTGTTGCCTCACAGCAAGAAGGTCCTGGGTTCAATCCCCAGTTGGACCAGGGGTCTTTCTGTGTGGAGTTTGCATGTTGTTAAAGTGCTTGCGTGGGTTTTCTCCAGGTACTCTGGTTTCCTCCCACAGACCAAAAACATGCATGTTAGGCTGCCTTCAGGCCAAGGCCTCCATTGCAAAAGAGATCTGTGATCTCAATGGGATTTGCCTGGTTAAATAAAGGTTAATTATAATAATAATAATAAATGATTTAACTAACAGTACAGTTATGTGACCGTGTTGGACAAGACTGAAAAAGTAAAATGAATGGTTAATTTTGTGAGTGTAGGAGGGAACTGTGCTCATTCCACACAGGTCAGAGCTGATTTTTAATTCATACCAGTGACTGGAGGTTTTTGCCACAGACATTACCTTTGAAGATACTCATTAGAAACTCAAGGAGTTTGATTTTTTTAAAAAACATTTCATAAAGTAAGAAAGAAATTCCCACAATATTTTTTGACATTGCTTAACGTATCCTTAAGTTAAAAGTTTGTAAGCAACATTTATAATTAGCTGTGAACTACCACAAGTTCATTTGTTTACAGCCAAAGTGACTGAAAATAGATCAACGATAGTGACGTCCATGAAAAAGCTGTTTGAGATCAAGAAGTCCAACATTTCTGATGCTTTGGTACATATTTGCACTTGGGTTTGTTCAATTATCTATGCAAATAAAAGACAGATTATGAAACATTAATCTTAATGACCTATCCAAAGTTTTGCCAAAGCCACGTGTTTGAATGCCACGTTCTGTCTTGACTCTCCATTGCCCTGCTCGATCCACGATATTTGTCCATGAGCGCTGTCTTACTAAATGGTTCTCTATCCTTTTGCATTTAGCATCAGATTTAATGTTACGTTTCAACCTAAATGTTTTCTCCAAGATTCTACACTTGTCTGATTCTACTATATTCATTTATCTACACTTGTAGGTCTATCTTCGTCTTCTTCTGCCACCTCTACCATATGACTCAAGCTTCCACATAGAAGGTCCATAGATTTAGCCAAGTGCATTTTGGAATTGCAAATCAATATATCTGGAAAACTACTGAAGTAAATGTTTTCAAACTGCCTCTTTTGTTTTATTTCAGAATAACCTCTTGTATGTTTGATAAGTTCGCAATGAGAACATTTAATACTATGTAACTGATGATAAAAATAATACATAAAAAAGCACTAAGGGACCATTATTTGCCATGTGGAAGAAATAATCCAAGACAATTTAAAGCCCGAAATACAATATACTGAATGATCAAATAGGTAAATGGTTAGCAGTGAATATAAAAAAGGGAACAAGTCTGGAAAAGGTAAAGTTCATAAAAAAGCTTTATGACATTAAAAAGTTACATATTGTAAGTAAACACAGACAGGAACATTGAATATATGATATTCAATACAGGGCTCAAGGTGGAGATGAGCTGTTTAGTACATGACCTTGTTGCATTTATAAGAATGTCTCTTGAGCCCCTTGCAAAACTTGGAGTACTTAAATGATTCAGGCACACAGGTTTGCAAACTTTGTGGCACACAATTACAGCTTTCACCAACAAACACATGTTTTGAACTTGATGTTGCAGCAATCACTACTGCACTGACAAGTGTTGAGAAAGTTCAACTGGAAGAGCAAACATAAAACATATAGGAGATACTTAGTCTGGGTCTTTTCTTGGATAGCATTAGGAAAGCATCAGTGTACATCAGAGACTCTACTTCCTCAGGCGGCTGAGACGAGCTGGTCTGGGAAGCTCAGTCCTCAATCCTTCTACTGGTGTGCAGTGGAGAGCATCCTGTGCTCCAGCATCAACGTGTGGCATGGAGGCTGCACAACTGCAGAAAGAAAAGCTTTGCAGAGAGTGGTGAAGGCTGCACAGAAGTCTGTTGGAGTCAGCCTTCCCAACATCACAGACATCTACACCTTCGGGCCACCTGCATCATGAAGGACCGCACTCACTCAGCACTCACACTTTTTGCCCCGCTCTCTTCAAGCAGGAGGTTGAGGAGCATTAGGTGTAGAACCACTAGACTGAGGAACAGCTTCTACCCTGGAGCTGTTAGACTCATGAATCCCTAGTCAGGATTATCAATGTGAAAAAAGTCACTGTAATGCCATTTGGTTGTTGATATGTGCTGCTGATCATCCTTGATGCTGATCTCATGCTGCTGATTTATTTCATGTTGCTGTGTCCTCATCTGCTCACACAGACTCATGTTGGTGCTGCTGTTGTTTGGCACATTGTTTTGTAATATTAGTGCTTAGTGTATTCTTAGTTTTGCGTATTTCTTAGTTCACATCTTAGATCTTACTACTGTTTTTCTTTAAACTGGTATTTTTGTTTGATGTAACTGGGACCCTGTGTACATAGTTTCATTCCATCTCATGTACCACATGTGATGTGAATGACAATAAAGACACCTTGACCTTGACCTTGAATGTGGCAATTCTTTTTTGATGGCAAACGTGTTCGCTTTTTTTTTTAATTCCAAGTCAATAAATATAAAAAATCTAGCCACTCACCTTGCTTTTGGACATGCAGGTCCATTTCTGTAACCACGCTTATCTAGAGTTTTTATTCCCTTGTAGATGAAGTGGTATGTACCCTGCTGTTGGTTTCTTCCACTTACATCAGGAAGTTAATTTGCGTCATGCTGTTTTTATTTTCAATTGGGATAAATACGCACAATTGTGCATCCATGTTGCATTTTTACTAAACCCACAGAGGCATAGCTGCATACATGCTTTTGTTGTTGAGACATTATAAATGACCCCATTAAAATTGATGACAAAGGTAATTAGCATTTAATTAGAAAATGAGCACTTTTTATTATTGTTATAATTAACCTCTTCCGATGTTACAGCTGACCCTCGTTGTGGAAAAGATTACAGCAACGTGAAGTTGTGCTTCGGATAAGGGGACATTTATCCTCAGAGATCACGCAGGATGCTTTAAAATCAGAAGTCATTTAGGATTTTTTTTTTTAAAGAATAAAACAAAAGCCTTGCTCCTTGATGCTCTCATTTATTTATTTGAAAGGAAAAATATATGCATTATAATTTAGTAATAATTAAAAGTAAAAGAAAAAAAGTGTATGGAGACCAAAAAGATGTTTAGTTTGAGTGAAAATGTAAATTGAAGGCACAAAAAAGTGTTTAGCTTTGTTTTCTAGTGTGTGTGTGTGTGTGGGTGGGGGGGTGGGGGGGTGTTGTCTGTTGTGATGGATGAACGACAGTCAGCATGCTAGCTCATCTCCTCTCAGGCGTCTGGGTGACAGAGAGAGATGTTACAGGGCTGAGACAGTACAACCGCCACACAGGCGGCCAGGTGTTTCACGCACACACATGTTCACACACACACACATATGTCCAAAGCATGCACCTTAAAACAACATCAAGACCCCCCCACCCCCCCCCACCCCTTTCCAGTTTGTCTGGCTTGCGTCTGCCCCTGCCACCTCTGTCCAGCACCTATGTCTTCCTGTCTCCCATCTCCCCTCCACTCTCCATGTTGTCTGAAGTGAGCTGCCTCTTTGTGGGCGGCGGCCTCCTTGTCTCCTTCTATGTCTGTCAGACCCCCCCAGCCTCCTCCTCATTCTCCTCCCAATATTTCCCCATCCCCAATCAATGGGAGTGCCATGAATATTTCACACACCTCAGGCAGGCATTGGGGAAAACAGGAGGAGGAGGTGCGTCCTGGTTGCAGGGGTAGCGGGGTGAAGAATGGATGGAGGTGCGGAATGAGCAGTGGGTGGGGGTTTAAGGCTGTCAGGGTGCCAGTGTGGTGAAGAGATGGGGCTTCTCTTCCTGAGTCCGACAGGGCCAATAACTCATTAGAGGGAGAGAAATGTAGAGGTTAGGATGTGACAGAAGGAGACAGAGATGAGAAGAGCACCCCCCTCTTCTTTTATTAATTTTTTTTCATTCTTCTGTCTCTTTTTCTTCAATCCTCCTCATCTCGTTTTTTTTTTTATAACAACCATCTTGCTCACGCACAAATACACACCTCCTATCCCTTCTTTCCCTCTGCAATTCCCACTAACCCTCTTCTCTTCGACTCCCTTCTCCTCCTCCTCCTCCTCCTTTCTCCTTCCATCTGTCTTTCTTGCTGCAGTGCCCATGCTGCCAGCCAGTATAAATCACATCTCTGGGCTTGGCTGCAATGGGCCTGAAAATAAAAAGGCATAAAAGTGTCGGGATGAGCTACGGGCTGGAGAAGGGGGAGAATTCCTTTATGATGGGTCTAAATCCTCCTCCCTCCCTGCTCCCTCCCTGGTGCACACACACACACAGATTGCTTGTAGACACAAGCTCATGCACGACAGAGAGGCTTTGAAATCATCCCCCTTTGAACAGTAGTAGTTTGGATCTCCCCCTGCTTCCTCACAGACCACCTGTACAATACTACTACACGCACACACACACCTCCCACATATCATATTAAGCTCTTTGTTGGCTATGATCAGAATTGAGACATCCACACACCATGTTTGCTCTTTAAAGGGACAGTCTAACTAAGCTGGAACCCTGTTCCTGTCATTTCATTTCTGCTTGTTTTATTCTACAAATAATTACGGCGACACTGGAGACAACTTCTTCTTCTTTTTTTTAACACAGAAAAAGCAGAAGTCAAGTCACATTTATTTATATAGCACATTTAAAACAGTAACCATTATCAAAGTGCTTACCAAAAAGATCACAGCATCATATATTAATAACAAGATATTACAGCAACATGAATAAAAGCATAAAAACATGAAGTATAATGAGAAACAATGAAATACTAAGGATATATAAGAAGGATACATGCAATCTTTGGATTTACATTGAATTTGCAGAAGCAGAACAAAAATTTAATCCTTTAAACAGATAGTTTAGATCTTTTGAAATGGGGTTTGCAGAAAGGTTATGAACCCTATTTTACCCGTCGCAAATACTAAGAGTGTACCAGTATGACTAAATCACAATTTGATGCAAACCTCAATGTCAAGTTTTTGGTTTTGTATGGGTTTGGTACAAGTAAAAAAAAGAAGAAAGAAAGAAATGACAAATGCTAGTTTTGCATTTTCTTGTATGGGAGACTTCAAGATGGCAGGTCGCAGAATTTGTCTACTGGTAATGCCACTATAAATTAAAAAGAAAAATCTCATTATAATGTCTTTTTTATCCATTTTGAACTATGAACGGCTTTTTTTTTTTTTTTTGTAGGCCATATGTCAAACAAAAAGTTTGATAAACTCCAGAATGGTATTTTGCTCTTGGGTTCAAAGAATTTTAACAAAAAACAAAAACCAATGAGTTTTTGACTGAATTAACTTGACCAAGACTTCTTATAAAATAAAAAAGCAACACAGAACTTAATATCATAATATCATGATACAAAATAATAAACCCTCACATCAAGTTTCTCAGCAAGTTGAGTACCAGTGTGGGAAAATGACACATGATGTTAAATAAATATCCAAATGACCTGCCATAAATGGCTTCAAAGCATAATTTTCATGATACTTGGTTACCATACATATACCTCTTGTGGCTTTCACTGCTTGATGCCACTGATGACAGAAACCTTTTCCACATTGCTGATTTGAAACAGACAGGTCTTGAAGCTTCTGCATGTTCTAAACCAACTATTTCATGCTGTGTTGGATGTGTAATACTTTATCTTCCTCTGCTGTGGTAGTTCACAAAATTCAGTTAAATAAAATGGCCTCTTATTTCTAGATGGTATTGTTGATTAGCTGTTACTTACGTATTCATTGTTTAGTTTACAGTACTCATCCAAAACATCTGTACCATGATGGTTTGCAAGTACATGTATACATATCTATCTTAAACAGTTAAGATATTAATTGTTCATAGCCTTTCAATAGTGTAGTAGTTTTGTCCTTCTCATCACTGATGCATTTGAGGTGGGGTTGAAGATAAAAAATTGAACATCTTTCTTAGAATAAATGTGCTCCAAGTCTCTAAAAGCATTATTTACTATCTGAGATGGATTTTATAAAGGTTTTTACCTTGGGTGGTATCACAAAGGGGAGTCACCTCTCTGGGCATAATGGTAATTGTGGAGAATTTATGATCACTCAGGCCTTCATCTATGTATCGCTCTGAGTAAATAAACCAATAGAAGATGATTGAGATGGGCTGCAACATATTGAAGTGGACCACACTGACAGAGATGCATTGTTAAAGTTGTCCAAATGATTATGGGAATAAAGATGGAGGTGAGTGAAAGCACCGTGAATGGGAAACTCCATCACCTGCTAAAATTAACCTATAGCTCTACGTTCGCCTTTAATCTACGTCCCGATGTGCACTTTGTCAATTCTATTAGATCACACTGTGTGTCGAATGAACCCTCAGTGCATACACATCCACGGAGCGATGATGATAATGGTGAGCGCCTCCCCAGGTGAAGCCTATTCAGTCACAGCGGGAGCCATCTCAGACCTAATTATGCTAGCTTTGGCGTTTTAACTGTATTGATCAAAACACTGAAACAAACGAGAAATGCTTATCAAGCTGGAAAAGAGGAGCCCTCAGGAATTGTGTGTGTGTGTGTGTGTGTGCTCTCTCCACAGGACTGAGTGTGTGATGGCACGAAACTGAGAGGTCGTGAGATATTGGTGGTTGTAAAAAAGTGCAATTCTGAGGTTTTGAGTTATTAATTACAGCCTCCCCTCCTTCTTTAAAAGCCATTAGAAATACTGCCACACAAATTATTACACATGTACGCTCACACGTGTACGCCTCGGGACATACACACAATCATACATACAAAGTGCAGGCTCACGCACACACTCCCTCACACAAATTAGCTCATCCATAGCACTAAGCTTACAATACCCTGCTCTGATGAGCAAGCTCCCGCCGACCTTGGAACTCTCTGGAAAGACAATGCAAGGGGAGGCATGCTGCGAGTGAGAGGAGGAGGAGGAGGAAGGGGTGGTGGGAGTTGATAAGATGGAG
>NC_056516.1:18526085-18572993 GCF_014905685.2 Nematolebias whitei | reverse complement strand
AGGGCTGCCCTCCCTCTCTCCTCCTCATCCCTCCTTCCTCTCCATCTCAGCTCATCTTGAATGCAAATGTGGTTTCTATACGGTTCCTTTGTGTCGCGTCTAACTGCTCCAGAGAGAAGCAATTACAACTGCTCCATTCGCTCAGAGAGAGAAAGACACGCATGGACAGAGAGGGGTAATTAATAAAGAAATAGGGATGGAGGGGGGGGGGGGTGGCGTACCTGTGGAGGGTCTTCAAGTAGGATATTGATTGTAAAGGCAGTTTTGCTACTGACACAAACTGCAACAATAAAGCTGACCCGGCTCATAATTACTGCATGAAAGGTCAAAGGTGAGAGGTCGTTAGTATTACATCAAGAGTTTTATATACAGTGTGTGTAATGCAACATAAGGAGGTCACACTTAGTAAATATGTCACATCTATACAGTCGGTGTCAAAGATGCAGCTTGCAGGATTTATTTGAATCAGAAGTCTATCCAGATCTGAGCTCATCCTCCATACTTCTTGTCATTTCTGTGAAGACACTCTGACAGCCAGCTCTGCTTCCTGCTGCAGTCACAGCGCCCAGGCGGAGCTGGGAGGCACGGTGGGGAGCTTTTATGGCAGTCATTTGGGCCGCTAATATGTCATCTCCATTAGCTGACTTTTAACACTCTCAGATGGATGGCTCGGTGACATTTATCTGCGCACGGGTCATATTTTAGCTGCTAAATGGCCAGTGAGTGCATGCAAAATGTGGGTATGTGTATGTTTTAGGCTGGCGGTGGCAGGACTGGGGAGGGGGACACATTGATGTTTAATGATGCCCCGCACAATAGCACTTAAGAGAAAATAATCCAAAAACACGATGCAACTTGTCACCTTTTGACACACAGACAAATGCACACACACACACACACACACACACACACACAGAGAGAGACATAAAACCACGTCATGAGGCTGCAAGGTCAAGAACCAGGCCTACATCTTCAACAGTTAGACAACGGAGGCATGGTGAGACGGGTGCTGCAGCATCAGCAGTTAAATACATCCAAGTACAAAAGAGAACAGGTAATTAACTTAGCAACCTATAGTGAGATAATGAGGGCTATGAGAAGAAGAGGGAAATGGAGGGAAAAGTGGGAGAAGTAGCAAATGGGCAGGGAAATAAGTGAAGGGGCAGGGCGGGAGTGACGCAGGCTAATTGCTCATATGGATTTTACCATTGTTGGCTTTTGTACGGTCAAGGAGGTGAATCCATTCCCCACGAGGTGAAAGTCTAAATGAGCTAATAATTCAGACTCATAAACTTAAACCAATATTGACAGTCAGCGCGTATACTGAAAAGCATTAGAAAGATTCTGACCATAAAACAACCATAGATTTGATATACTTTCTTGTCATTTAACTCATCACATACCACCTTTCACACCCTGAATGTAAAAGCAGCGTCCACTTTGGTGGATTAAAAAGCTGAGAATATGTTCTGTGGCACTTTATGCACTGCCTATAGGCACTTGGTCACCTGTTCAAAAACAGTGAAGTTGACTAATGTGATAGAAAATTAACAATTAAAAATATCACACAGGCCCAGAGCCATCGCAATGTGGACCGTTCACAACTCAGTGGACACCCTAATTGCTTTCAAATACAATTGGGTTTGGGCTTTGTTTGGTGTTTTGAAGGTATGAAGCGCATCAATGCACACTGGAAATTGAGTTATAAATTACTAAGCCGAAATAGACATGTACCGTGAATACTCAATATCCAAATGCTGGATGTGTTTCTCCTGCTTGCACCTTCAAAAAGCAGATGCGTGTTGTGTGCACACACAGGCACAAACACCAGATGCAAAGAACACTTTCATTTTTTGTCAGAAAATTGACCCGCTCTGAACCAAGCGGTGTGTGTCACACTGTATGCCTGTCACAGGGTACGCTGATAAGGTCAACCTTAACGGCAAACAGATTGAGAGCTCCGAACACAAACCAGTGGGACTAAGAAAATGACAGAGGATGAGAAGAAAAAATGTTCATCCATGCACAGCTTTCACCCGCATGTGTGAGTGTGTGCTTTCACAACTGTCAGTGTTTTCAGATGTGCCACTGTGTGTACGTCCGTGTTTGCTGTGAAGTCGCTGACAGCTTCATTATGGCTTGTGCGCACAGGGAGACAGCACGATCCAGGGGAAGGAAAGAGGAGCAGAGACGCAGGACAGGCCAGGTTTGATGCTGGGCAAGGCCGTACATCGGTTCAGCGGTTGGCGGGGCAGAGAACAGCTGCTGTCTCCTTTAATGAGCATTCGCCTCTTTCACCAGCTTTCAATTTACAAGAGTGTCCAGCACTTCTGCAAAGCAAACCGCACATTCTTGTGACAGTTAGAAGTCGCCTTCTTTTCAGGTGATTCCCCAAAAGCTGTCTGATAGTTCAACTAATGTGCTATCTGTGTCTTTAGACCATCTCACCTGGGAGAGCCGATGTGCAGGGCTGAAACACGACCAGCCCATTTTATACTAGTAATTATGAGGAACAAACATGATTGGCATATTTCATACTCTTTTAGTGCAACAGCAGGATAATAGTAGCTGATTAATCCTGTTCATATTATTGTTTATTTGGAGGAGTAGGGCAGGGGGCTGTCTACATGACTTTGAAAGTCATATCTTTGAGTCACTGAATGTTCTGCATTGCTCAGAGTAGTAGAAGTATAGGTGCTATATGTCATCGTTGTAGGTTCCCATAAAATGACGAAATTGGTTTTCTGCATTTAACCCATCACACCTGGGATACACCCAGGTGGAGCAGTGGGCAGCTACCGAGTGCCTGGGGAGCAAATTAGGGATTAGGTGTCTTGATCAGAGGCACCACGACATGTGGGGATGGCTGGGAGTCAAGCCACATCTTTCTGGTCCCATGCAGATCGACTGCCCTTCTTCTACTCCATCTCAGCCCCAGTGGAAGCCCGTCACCCTTCTGGCTTGAGTTTTAGGCTGAAATCTTAAGAAATAAGAGAGTTGTGATTATTTTGGACAACCTTGAAAATAACTATGCACAAATCTCACGTTATACTATAAATGTCACGTTGGAAACACATTGTGAATGACTCCGCTACAAGTTCAAGTCAATTTTGTTGTCATTCGCATGTACATGAGATGGAACAAACTTCTGTACACAAGGTCCCAGTTACACCCAAAAATAGCAAAAATATAAAGTGTAAAAATAAACCGTAACGATCCAAGATATACGCTAAACACTAATAATGTAGCACAATACAGAGTAACGGCAGCAGCCAGAACATGTGGTGAGCAGATAGGTATGAACGAATACAGCAGCATGAGGTAATCAGCAAAATGAGATCAGCAGCATGGATAAGTCCATCCATCCATTTTCTTTACCCGCTTGTTCCATTTTGGGTCACGGGGGTCGCCGGTGCCCATGTCCAGCAATCACTGTGCGAGGGGCGGGGTACACCATGAACGGGTCGCAAGTCCATCACAGGGACACATAGAGACAAATGAGACAAACAACCATTCACTCGCACTCACACCTAGGGACAATTTAAAGTTACCAATCAGCCTAACATGCATGTTTTTGGTCTGTGGGAGGAAACTGGAGTACCCGGAGGAAACCCACGCATGCACGAAGAGAACATGCAAACTCCACCCAGAAAGGCCCCCGGACCGGGATTTGAACCAGGGACCTGCCCGCTGAGAGGCAGCAGCTCTACCAGTTGTGCCACCGTGCTGCTCACAGTGACTATCCTGGTTAGATATTCATGAGTCTAACAGCCTCAGGGTAGAAGCTGTTCCTCAGTCTAGTGGTTCTACACTTAATGCTCCTTAACTTCATTCCTGAGGGGAGCAGGTCAAAAAGTGTGTGCTGGGTGAGTGGGGTCCTTCATGATGCAGGTGGTTCTCTTCCTGCATCTGGCGGTGTAGATGTCTGTGATGGCAGGGAGGCTGACTCCAACAGTCTTCTGTGCATCCTTGACCATCTCTGCAGAGCTTTCCTTTTCTGCAGCTGTGCAGCCTCCATGCCACGTTACACATGCCACATTTATTAATTTTATAGCATATTGGTAAAATATAGTTATATTGAGTTTGTGTTTATTGAGCATGCATCAGGATATATTGTGCTTGCTAAGGTCAATTGGCTGTGGTGGCCATCTTGAATTGGTTAATGATTTCCTGAAATTTTTCATTAAATTGCATCCAGTCGTTCATGAGAAATTAATTTTATTGAAGTTGAATAATCTAAAGAAAGATTTTAATTATCCTAAACCAGTTCGCCTTCAGAAAGCATGTTGGTTATTAATCTTAGCTACTACCACACTAAGCTTTTAGGTCAGTGATTGTAAGATTTCCTGTATTGTTCATTTTTGTGTTTAAGGTCAGTTAGCTGTGGCATCCATCTTAAATCAGGCTGACTAGGGGAAAAAAAAGTGGTTGTAGATGTACTTGTAATGATTACTTCTGCAAGTTTCATAAGAATGGGCCATCTATTATTCCTTATAGAAAAAAAGAGGATTGTAAAGTCATACTTTACAGATTTCCTGTGTGAATATGGGGAGGAAAAAAAAGTGAACTTTTACGTGTGTAAATTCATGTTTCAGATGCTAATTAAAAACATTTGCTCTGCCCCTTTGTGTGTTTTAGAACATTTTTACCATATTCATGTTTACCACATGTTAAAGTGTTTAAATTTACTCCCACAACCCCGATAACAGATGCAGTTCAGCAACAGACAAGCACGTGGACACAGAGGCAAAACATTCACTTTCACTTTTTGGTAAGACATTCTTTACAGTACATACTGGTTCACCTTTCGACAGCATTGATGTCAGTCAACTTCAGCATGAACACAAGTTCTAGAGACTGTGTAGACTTGACCCTTTATTAGAGCTTAATTTGAACAATTAAGAGTCAAAAATAAATAAATCGAGGTAACCGCTAAAAAGTTCTAATTAAAAGGCTTTTTCCTTAAAAATAAGAATTTATTTATCCTTTAACAAAAGATTGTCAATAATTATTAAAAAGTCTACAATTCAAAAAACACTTTCATAACCGCAGTGCAGCTATAAAATGCACATACTTAAGAATTTACAAATAGACTTAATATACATTTATACACTTAAAAAAAGATGATCCACAATCTTTAAGTACGGAGTACTTGAATGACTGCAGTAAAAATGTGTTGAAAACAACAATTGTTTTTGGAAGTTAACAGCAGGAAGACATCTGGAGACGTTCACACGAAGACTGATACAGAGATCCATGCTTGTGTCCAGAGGAAAGGTGTGTAAATGCTCAGGAGATCAAAGAGCTTGGTTACAATTCAGTTTCCGGGGAATGCAGGAAGGAAACCTGGCTCTCTCGAGTAGCATCAAAACTATGCCCCAGGCCTGATGATGCAGAGCTGCCGAGAGAGAAAACATGTAAGAATCAGTTTGGTATCTAAAGGACACTTCAGTTATTATTCAAACCAAGTGTCTTACCTTTCACAGTCTGAGTCGCAGGAAGTCTTGTCCTCTAAACTACTGATGCAATCACAGATGTATCGCTGAATGGCTTCAGCTACCGTGTACCTGGTCTTGCCAAGAGCACATCTTTCCATCTTTGCAATGCAGAGGTTCGACTGGAGGAACAGATGGAGCCGGCTGTCAGATAACAACAAGGGATTCTGAAGAACACTAGAGGGGAAAAGCCATCAAAATGAGAATTTAATCAAAAGGCATTTAAGATACCACAAAATGGCAATACTCTTAACTGGACTGCACAAACTGCTTCAGAGCAACTCACTCTTCTAAAAACTCCTGCAGGCCTTTCATCCTCTGGTTAACGTGCTCCTTTTTCTTCGCACTAAAAAAGGGGTTCCACGGAGGCAATTTGGGCAGTTGTCTGAGCACAACAAAAAGAAATAAAATACTTTACAAGCTGAACTTTTAGTCAATGCCAATAGAAGTTTGAGGTTGGAACTTGCATGATCAGAGCATTTTGCTCCAGACAGTGACGCAGCCAAACAAACTCCCTGTAACGGCGCCTCACACAGGAAGTCTTCTTACGAAAACACATGCTGTTTGTCTGTGGAAACAAGACTCGACTCATTATCAGAACAATAAAAAATAATTACTTTAAAAAAAAAAAACAGAACGTACATGCAGGCTGATCTCATAGTCAACATGATTGTGCCATAGCTCGTCGTTGTGAAGCCTTGGATCTCGAACACAGATGCTAACAAATTCCTGAAAAAAAAAAAAAAAAAAGTCTAAACTGGAGCTCAGTTATAGAAATGTATAAAAAGCGAAAACAGATTAACAGCTTAAGCTGCACAAATATCAACAGGAACATGTGTTAAATAGCTTTCGAGTACTTACAGTTGAGAGATTATCCAGAATACTATCCATTTTGGTACAAATTCTAAGAAAGCAGCAAGAAAGAGGCCGTATTGAGCAAAATGTTTTGCAATACTGCACGAAAGTGTGACATCTGTTTACTTAATTTATCTTTAGAGTATAGGCAGCATGTGAATCCACTGATCGTTTTCAGAGATATTCTCAGTCAATGGATTCAGTTTTACTGCTATATTTCACAAAGACCCAACCTCATAAACAATGAGCTAATCTGGTTTAATGCTGATCAAAGGGCAAAGAACTAAACTGGTCGGGGGTAAAAAACAAAAAAATAACACTTCACACGTTTGTCCAATACTGACAGGAACAGTTAACTGCTCTAATGTAAATTAGACTGAACCATATCTGACAACATATCTGAATGCAAATATTACCCAACTTCAAAACAAAAAGTCCCTCACATGGTCGCAAGAGCATGTGCAGGCCCTTGTGTCCCTGCATCAAATGAGATTATTTACAACTTAAAACAGAAGTGATCAATAAGAACAAACGTTCCATATCAGCGTGTACCTATACACGAACACTTGACTATTTCACTGGATGTACTGCATGATGTAAATGATCCTCTTAACTGCTGCGTTCATGGCAGGTTCAGCTGCACACAAAGGATTTGTATTGTTTTTGGAGACAAAATCAATTTGTTCCCCATGACTGCCTTTGGTCAGTGGTGTCATAAGGTTAAGGCACAAGGTTACGGCTTTCTGTTGTGAATTCTCACCATTTATTATTATATTGTTTATTATTACATTATATTATATTAATTAATCATTATTCTGTTTTTCATCATCATCATCATTATATTTTATCTCCTCCCTGCACAAAACCATTTTTAAAAAAGGTACCAGAATCAAATTATTAATGAGAAACAAATGTGAAGACCCCTTTGGGGCAGCTGTAGCTGAGTGGTTAGAGCAGTCATCCTCCAGTGGGAGAGTTAGGGGTTCGATTCCACCAGCAGCCACATGCTCAAGTGCCCCTGAGCAAGACACTGAACCCCTCACTCTGATGTGCATCCCTTATATGATATGATCTATAAGTCTCTTTGTTCACATTAGCTCAGTAGAGTGCTGTATGTGTGGGTGGAGGTAAGGGAGGGCACAGATTGTGTTGTAAAGCACTTTTGAGTATCTTGATTAGATAGAAAGGCGCTATATTATATAAGTACAGTCCATTTACCATTCACCTTACCCTGCGTGAAAAAGGAAAGTAATGGAGGTGATTAAAACATTCATTCTGAAATGTTTAAAACGTTAAGCAAATATATGACTTAAATAATAACCACAAAAGAAGAGAAGAGAAGAATTATATATTTTTTTTAATCCTACCTTTCTTCTCATCACTTTCAGGAACTTAATCCAGTGTTAGAGAGCAGCCGAGGCGGCTCTGGCCTGCCTCAGCTCAACTAAACTGAGTCCTCCTTTGTGGTCCAGGCACTACACTGCTATAAAATATCAACAAAACGCAACTTAAAACTGTGTAAAGTCTCCTTTCCACGTGCCTAAATGATCAGGTTTAAGCGACAGTAAAATGAGCCAACAACAGAGTAGTTTGTTACGGTATAGAGCGCACCTGTCTGCTCCTTTAATCATTTAGTTCAAGCGGTCTCAGCTGGTGGGCGGAGCCACGTAATGACGCCGTACAAGAACGCTTCTGATTGGTTGAACGTCACATTCACAACGTCTCAAGACCAGAGCCCTGTAAAGAGAGAGTTGCGACACTCCCATAGACTCCCATAGAAAGAATGGAATGCGGAAGTCACGTGGGTCATGAAGCGGCAAAGAGTTCCAAACAGCAGCGGGTTCAGCACTGAACGTAGTTCATTTTCCGTGTTTTTCCGGTAAGTTAATGCAAATACGACACTTTTTCTCCATTGTGAAGCGTTATCTGACTGTTCTGTACCTCAATTTATCAACATTAATACTTCATGTCACCAGTTTTAGTTAATGAAACGTTAAATTACTAGTTGTGTTTTAACTGCAGCTGCTCTGCAACATGACGGTTTAAACGAGTCTATTTCTAATTCAACGTTTTAAAATATCTATTACTGCTTACATTTTGAAAGGTGGTCTTTTTTAAATTTATGGTAATTCCAGTTACTGAACTCAACTAGAAAATATTTGGTCTTTTTTTCTGAGAGATTCATTCAATCTTTATTTCTACAGGTAAATCTCATTGAGCCTCGAGGACTCATTTACAAGAGAGACCTGATTTAACAAAGAATGATGACAACATGACAACAAGACTGATGTAATTTAGTTAAAGTTATAGATCGTTTGTCAAAGACTGCAGCATAAATTGTGACATTATCATTAGAGAAAAACGTGATTGTGGAGATGAGTCAATGTTTTCATGTTTTCCAGGTAAACCAGAGGAGAATGACTTCATGAACTGAATGTTGCATTCAAAGTATCACAAAGGTACAAGATCTCATTTTCTGTCTTCTATTAATCAATAACAGCTTAATCAAGATGTTTGAATAAAATTACTTTAACACCATAACCTTCACAAAGTTGGTATTTACTGCAGGACTGTTAATTTACATTTGTTTTATATTATTAGTTTAGTGTTTGGTAATCATGGGTCAAGTTGAGATGAGACTCTTTCAAGACAGAACAAGAAATAAGAATTATTACAAGAATAAATCAGCATCAATAAACTGTAGGACAGTAACAAAAACACTTATTAAACTATCACAGGTACATTGAGATGGAGCTGGAAGTTCTTCTTCATGCCAGTTGTCTTCATCTGATCTTTTGTAAAAATATGTCAATTTATTTTCCATTAACATTTTTCTTCGCAGGACTGAGTTAATTTTCTTGTCTGAGATTCTTCTGTCCTGCTTATGTATTTTTTGTTCTAATTGTTCCTCAGGTTGTTCATCTCTGTTCCCTGACTGCCTGTTGATCCATCCTCCTGGTCCTGTTGATCCTGGATCATCAGATCCTGACATGTCCCCGTCCTCTGAGGACACATTTTCATCTTTCCCTCATCTCACTCGCCTCATTTCTGTTTCTTCCTCAATCTCTGAAATTACAACGTCACTGTTAGAATGAAGATTATTGTTCAATAAAAAATATGACATGTCTTATTTAACACTGTTCGTACCAAAGTTTAATTTAGAACAACACGTGTGCTCACTGGTCAGATCACTGGTCAGATCACTGGTCAGGTCACTGGTCAGTGGAAGTTCTGCTGTTCTTCTCATCTGGTTCTGGTCCATGAACAAATGGTTGAACCTCCTTCAGTCTCACACGTCCTCACTGTCTCTCAGTCTCACACGTCCTCACTGTGTCTCTGTGAACTGTCCTCTCTCTAAATGTGCCTGTAGAGTGACATTAGTTTATTTTCTTGCACATTTCTTTGACAGTTAAACATTTTGAGCCCTGATTGAAAATGTTTGTGCAGATTAAATTTACACCTCTCACTTTGTGTTGTTGTGATGATGATGATGGTGGTCCTGCTGACTTGAGATGATGTCATTAATAAACAGTATAAATAGTAGTAAAAGTACTTTATTAAAGCTTGCTTTACATTTTACATATGTTATAATTGTTTGGAAATTTATTTTTGCACAGTTAACACTTACTTTGTCATCTGTTATGATTTTAACTAGAAACAGTTTCATTTAAATGAACATTTTAATCAATGAATTACAGTTTTACAATAGTTGTCAGGCTACAATCAACTCACTTACCAGGTACTTGGTTGCCATAAAAAAAACGACAAATACAACAATTATATTCAGTCTCTCTTGTAAATTTTTCATTTTTCATTTAGCCTTTATTTATCCAGGTTAAATGAGTCCTCAAGGCTCAATGGGACGAACCTGTTTAAATAAAGGTTGAATTAATATCTTCTATAGAAATCAAGAATTCATCCAGATGATCTGAGGTAAGCTGGAGCAGATCTGATGCTGCATGGAGGACAAGGTGGAGCATTATCCTGCAGAGAACATCAGAAACAGCTTTATAACAGGAGTTACTCTGATCTTTTTTTATCGTGTGTAACGTTATAAAACACTGACATGGCTATATTGATCACTGTATTGCATATACATTATTTTTCTAACAAATATGTGTTTGCAGTCTCGTTTCCTTCTAAAATTTAATGATAAATGTATTAGCCGCTTCTAAAAATGCTTTGATAAAATGCATAGTTTGTGAAATAATCAATAATCGGTTAAGTAATCAGTTCGTTACTGCTCAGCAATTACTGAAAGACGTCAGGTAAAGTAAGAAAAGTCGATTTTTGTGTTATGTTGTGTCAGCAGCTGCTCAAACTGACTGACAGCGATGAGCTGTTTGGAACTATGGGGAGCTGCATGAACCACGTGACCGCGTATCGGCGAGTTCAAAGAGTGTCGCAACTCTCTCTTTACAGGGCTCTGCTCAAGACACGAATTATTGTGAATGATTTAGGGATACCAAAGGCAAATCTTTACGTGATATTATTTAAAATAAATAAATAGACTTAAAGACATTTCTTTCCCCAGATATTTTCTTTCATTATTAGGATTCAAAAACTTGGTTTGTAAGGAAAATTAAACCTATTATCTGCGTCATCTCATAAGTTTTAGGACATACGTGAAGAAAAGCACAATTGCACCTTTTCCAAACCATAACACTTTATCTGTTAGTGATTTTTTTGTGTCTAGAAATGGATTTCAGTAGTTTGCACTCCAACACATTGACAGTTAAATATAAGCTCAAACGGAAAATTGTTTAATATGAAACTTCATTCAAGACATAAACTCAATATTACAACATGCTGTCAAAAATACTTTTTCCCAGTCTGCTCATTCAACCACTAAAGATACTTTGCACACCTAAACAAATTCTAATACAGCGCCAGTATTTTTGTTCTTGACTGAATACTGGTGGGCCCCATGAACTAATGTGAATTTTCAGATTTATTTGCAGCAAAATGTGGCAAGCTGTGAAAGAACATTGGAAAAACAAAGAAATGGTGCATGCAAATTAACGTTAGCTATTGTAAAAAAAAAAAATCATCAACCAGATATAAGCTACATAAAAGAATGAAAGTCACCTTACCAAGACAGTCCTCAAAAGTTAAAGCTAATTTCATCCAGCCCAGGAGTTGTAGTCTTAAAAATGTCAGCTGACATCACACGGGATCATTTATTAGCACATAAAGTTTGTTAAATTAGGTCATCAGGTGGACACATGTTGCTAATGTGGTGTTACAGTTGTAGTGAAAACTTTCCAGATTCTCCTCTGGAGGACCTCAATGTTCCACCGGGGCTGGAAAATTCAAAAAGTGGACATGTTCTCTCACACAAATAGTCTGGGATGTTCGTTCAAACTACTAAGTTTAATCATACGAAAAATATCTAACAGCTAGTTTTTGTTTAGTCTAAAGTATGAGGCGGCACGGTGGTGCAGTTGGTAGAGTAGCGAGGTCGCTGGTTTAAATCCCAGCCCCCTTTCTGGGTGGAGTTTGCATGTTCTCTCCATGCATGTGTGGGTTTCCTCCCACAGAACAAAAACATGCATGTTAGGTTGATTAGCCTCTAAATTGTCCCTAGGTGAGTGAATGAATGGTTGTCTCCTTGTCTCTATATGGCCCTGCGATGGTCTGGAGACGTACACCCCGCCTCTCTCAGTGATAGCTGGACATGGGCACCAGTGACCCCAGCAAACCGAAAATAAAGAAGTGGGTAAAGATAATGGATGGCACTAAATGTTTACTCTCAAATCCATTTCAGTTTCACAGCAGTACTGTAGTCATCACAGGTTTTCTTTGTAGCACCATCTTGTGTTCAAACTGTAAACAATGGCCTTTGAGTTGCTTAGACATGATGTAATCACAATGGAAGAGAGAATTTAAAAAAATGGTAACAACCAAATTCTTTTAAACTTTCTGCTCTTTTATCCACTGAAGTTCCTAACTCTTGAGACATTGGGATAAATGTTCCCTTTCCCTCCCATTGTCACTAAACCAGAACTTTATTTCAGGGCTCACGTGTGAAAGATTTTTTTAAATATATATCTTAAGCTTCCAAAACACTTCTGATTTTTTTGTTTGTTTGTCATGCCTTTGCGATTTATACGTCTGTGAAATGTGCTATAGAAATAAAGTTTTACTTCCTTACTTTGAATAAAGGGGGAAATTAAAATAAATGTAAAGTTAACTTTAATGGGAAGGTATCAAAGAAATGTACAGAACAGTAACATCTGCAGCCTGTCATGGACACATCATCCACATTCAGTTCACTTTATGAAATCAATACAGAAGGATCCAACAAGGTGGAGTCGGGTCCTCTGGACATTCTTTGTTGAAAAGTTTCATGTTTTATCCAAAGGACTTCTTCAGTCGACATGCTTCAACAAAGAGTCCGTCCACAGGAACTGACTCAACCTTGTTCATCTACAAGCATCAAGACATTAGAAAAAGATACAACTTTATTTTGAAAGTGAAAACTTACAGGCTTGAAGAATCGCTGGACTAAACTTTTATCAAACTGTATTTTTTCTTATCCGAATTTTGCATATACGTTTCTTTGGAGCCAGGATAAACAAAACTAAGAAACTACAATGCAAAAGTTTTATTTAAACCTGAAATTCTGACGATCAGTAAACAAAACGCTCTGAGAAAAACAACCTGTCAGTACTTATAGAGAAAAAACTAAAAAACATTTTGTGAAGTTGACAGCTTAGCATATTCAAGAATTTTAAAACATTTGAACATGTAGGAATTTAGACAGTTTAATAAAACAAATATGTCATGCTAGGATAGCAGAAGGTTCCTGAAAATTAGTCAACACAATCGTTCACTCAAACACTATGTACAGGAATAAACCTCTCCTCATACAATGTCAGAGCTGTTGAAACATTTTCAAAAATATCTAAAGGTAGCTAAAGCTAAAATGCAGGCTAAAGGAGCGAGCTGATGATAGGAACAGCAGGAATACTAAGCTTCATCCTCTGGACAGGAATGCCATGTCAGTCGCTCCTCATAAAAAGATATGACCACCTGAGGGCAGCGAGTGTTGGCCTCTCGGGCTGGGACCAAATCTGCTTCATCGGAGTCTTTCCTGAAAAATAAACCAAAATGTTAAGAGGAAGAAAAAAAACCTAGAAAATATGACAGCAACGGTGCCAGAGGAACTTATTTTTATGAAGCATTAAAACAGAGGCTGGTATTCTGTTTCACAGTCTGCCATTTGCAGTTTCTCTTAGAGGTGCAGAAAAAAGTTAATTTCAAGGATCTAGATTCTTAGTCCAGGCGATTCAGAATCAATTCTAAAAGCCCATAAATTGATTTAAAACACTTTTTTTTCCCGCTCCTACTCCTGCATATGGCATTACGGGTCCACCCATCATAGAATTTGGCCTTGTAGGCCACCGTATAGCAAGCTAGTTAGCCAGCTCCCTTTATCTGAATGGAGTCCACTAGCATGGAGCGGAGGACAGCATGATTCAACCTGCTCCTAGGTTAGGTTAGATGCGTCATGTGCAAAATCAACACAAAGTCAACAATGTAATGAAATGCTTAGGACGAGAAGAAACGTCTCGACTCACCCAAAAATAAATAAATAAATCATGCAGCAAAAATACTAAAAATATATTACTAACATACTAAAAAGCATAAAAAAAATTACTTGCATACTAAAAAGCATTAAAAAAATACTACAAACATACTAAAAAACATTTAAAAAAATACTACTAACAGTAAAAAAACATTTAAAAAATACTACTAAAATACTAAAAAACAAGGTGCCAATGGTGACAAAGAAACATCTACAGTGTGATTCGGTGAGCAGTGAGGTTCTTTCAACATCATGGTTCCGTTCCATTAGCGGCGTGGTCTTGTTAGCAGGTCAGGTCCACAGCTTGATAGTAATAAGGATCGCAGCAGCTGTCCTCACAGACCGCGGTCCAGAACCGGGTCCAGCAGACAGAGAACGTCCCAGGTTTCCCCGCAGAACCGAACGGGTTTGTACCGCGTGTGTAGGCAGATGGAGGATCTTGTTAGCAGGTCCGAGCAGCAGCTTGGTGGCAATAACGACCGCAGCAGCGGCCCTCACAGACTGCCCTCCAGAATCAGGTTTGGAAGACAGAGAACATCCAAGGTTTCCCCACGGAACCAAACAGGTCCATAGAGTTCGGTCCGTGCAGGCAGATGGAGGATCACAGAGACAACCGCCATGACAGGCCAAAGCCTGAGGGGGGCCGGGAACTGAAACATGATGGCAAGAAGGTATGATGGCAAGGCAGCAACACACAAAACTCCACAAGTGTGTTGCGGTCATACCCGTACCATGGGTGTGCATTGTAGGCACAAAAAAAAGTTAAAATAAAAACAAGAGTAAACAAAGGTTGAGTTGAAGCAGAGCTCCCATAAGTGCTACCATTCTGCGGCACACGTGACGTCACCCGCCAAATCCTTTGCCCATAAAAATCCTTTAAAAATCCTTTGTCGTTAAAACTCAGTGTAAAGTCATTTCAGATTCTATAATGTTCCAGGGAAGATGGAGCTTGGCAAAAGTACGGTTGTTTGCAAGTGTAAAATAAAATGGCGGTATTTTGGAAATGCGACAAATGCGCAGAAGATGAAAAGCGAAGCAGCAGACAAGCGAACTCCGCAACAAACTTCCAGCTAAGGACTGTGAAGATTTCTCACTCCATCGCTTACAAAAGATTTACAAGCAGACAGCTCAGTTGAAGGCGAGGGGTTTAGGTTTATTTATAATATGCTGGACCCAATGTACATTATTCCTTCACATAGCTTTTTTAGTGATAAAGATGACCATAGATGAGGGTAGGAACGTAGATCGATCGGTAAATTGAGAGCTTCGCCTTTTGACTCAGCTCTCTCTTCACCATGACAGACCTGTAGAGCGCCTGCTTCACTGCAGACGCTGCACCTATTCACCTATCAAATCTCACGTTCCATTTTTCCCTCATTCGTGAAGAAGACCCCAAGACACTTGAACTCCTCCACTTGGGGTAGGACCTCCTCCCTGAGCCGGAGAGGGCACTCTACCCTTTTCCAGCTAAAGACCATGGCCTCTGATTTGGAGGAACTAATCTTTATCCCGGCCGCGTCGCACTCGGCTGCGAACCGCTCCAGCGAAAGCTGTAGATCATGATCTGATGAAGCCAATAGGACCACATCATCTGCAAAAAGCAGAGACACAATCCTAAGGCCACCAAAACGGATCCCCTCAACACCTTGGCTGCGCCTAGAAATTCTGTCCATAAAAGTTATGAACAGAATCTGTGACAAAGGGCAACCTTGGCAGAGTCCAACTCTCAGCGGGAACAAGCCCGACTTATTGCCGGCAATGTGGACGAGGCTCTGACACTGGTCATACAGGGACCTAACAGCCCGTATCAAAGGGCCCGGTACCCCATACTCCCGGAGTATCCCCCACAGGGTTCCCCGAGGGACGCGGTCGAACGCCTTCTCCAAGTCCACAAAGCACATGTAGACCGGTTGGGTAAACTCCCACGCACCCTCCAGGACCCTGCTGAGAGAGTGTAGAGCTGGTCCAGTGTTCCACGGTCAGGAAGAAAACTGCACTGCTCCTAATGAATCTGAGGTTCGACTATCCAACAGACCCTCCTCTCCAGAACCCCGGAATAGACATTACCAGGGAGGCTTAAGAGCGTGATTCCCCTGTAGTTGGAACACACTCTACAGTCCCCTTTTTTGAATAGGGGGACCACCACCCCGGTCTGCCAATCCAGGGGAACTTCCCCCAATGTCCACGCAATATTGTAGAGTCGCGTAAGCCAACACAACCCTACAACATCCAGAGCCTTAAGGAACTCCGGGCGAATTTCATCCACCCCTGGGGCCCTGCCACCGAGGAGCTTTTTAACCACCTCATTGACCTCAGCACCAGAGATTGGAGTGCTCGACCCAGAGTCCCCAGGCTCCGCTTCCTTAGTGGAAGACATGCCGGTGGGATTGAGGAGGTCTTCAAAGTACTCTGCCCACTGACCCACGACATCCCAAGTTGAGGTCAGCAGCACACCACTCCCACTATAAACAGTGTTGTTGGCGTACCGCTTTCCCCTCCTGAGACAACGGATGGTGGACCAGAATCGCCCCGAAGCTGTGCGGAAGTCATTCTCCATGGCCTCTCCAAACTCCTCCCATGCCCGAGTTTTTGCCTCAGCGACCACCCGAGCCGCATGTCGCTTGGACATGCTGGTACCCATCAGCTGCTTCCGGGGTCCCACAGACCAAAAAGGCCCGATAGGACTCCTCCTTCTGCCTGACAGCATCCCTCACCAACGGTGTCCACCATAGGGTTCGAGGGTTGCTGCTGCGACAGGCACCGACAACCTTGCGGCCGCAGCTTTGGTAAGCCACCTCGACAATAGAGGCACAGAACATGGCCCACTCAGACTTAATGCCCCCCACCTCCCCGGGAACATGTTCGAAGTTCTCCCGGAGGTGGGAGTTAAAATTCCGTGTCACAGGAGACTCTGCCAGACGTTTCCAGCAAACCCTCACAATACGTTTGGGTCTGCCAGGTCTGACCGGCATCCTCCCCCACCATCGGAGCCAACTCACCACCAGGTAGTGGTCAGTGGACAGCTCCGCCCCTCTCTTCACCCGAGTGTCCAAGACATGTGGCCGCAGATCAGATGAGACGATGACAAAGTCGATCATCAAACTGCGGCCTAGGGTGTCCTGGTGCCAAGAGCACATATGGACACCCTTATGCTTGAACAAGGTGTTTGTTATTGACAATCCGTGACGAGCACAGAAGTCCAACAACAGAACACCACTCGGGTTCATATCAGGGGGGCCGTTCCTCCCAACCACATCCCTTCAGGTCTCACTGTCATTGCCCACATGAGCATTGAAGTCCCCCAGCAGAACAAGGAGTCCCCAGGAGGTGCACTTTCCAGTAGCCCTTCTAATGACTCAAAAAAGGGTGGATAATCTGAACTGCCATTTGGTGCATAAGCACAAACGACAGTCAGAACCCATCCCCCCACATGTAGGCGGCGGGAGGCCACCCTCTCATTCACCGGGGTGAACCCCAACATACAGGCACCAAGCTGGGGGGCAATAAATATGCCCACTCCTGCTCAGCACCTCTCACCAGGGGCAACTCCAGATTGGAAGTGTCCAGTCCCTCTCAAGGAAACTGGTTCCAGAGCCAGAGCCATGCGTAGAGGTGATTCCGACTATTTCTAGCCAGAACCTCTCAACCTCACACACCAGCTCAGGCTCCTTCCCCCACCAGTGAGGTGACATTCCACGTCCCAATAGCCAGCTTCTGTAGCAGAGGATCAGACCGCCAGGGTCCCCGCCCTCGGCCACCACCCATCCCACATTGCATCCGACCCCTTTGGCCCCTCCCACAGGTGGTGAGCCCATGGGAAGGGGGACCCATGTCTCCTCTTTGGGCTGTGCCCGGCCGAGCTCCATGGGTAAAAGCCCGGCCACCAGGCGCTCGCCCCACCTCCAGGCCTGGCTCCAGAGTGGGGCCCCGGTGACCCACGTCCGGGCAAGGGAACATTAAGTCCATTTGTTTTTCTCATCACCGGGGTCTTTGAGCTGCACTTTGTCTGGTCCCTTTTACCAAATATAAATAAATATGGTAAAAAAAAAAAAAACTGAAGTCTGTGTATTTCATATTAGGTTAAGTTTTGAAAATATAGCAAATGTTAGAGCAATATGGTTAAAAGAACTGAAGTCTGTATTTTATGTCGAGTTAAAGGTTAATGCACTATGGTAGGCTGAAGTCTGTTTATTTTTACATTTATATATTTTGAATTATTTGTCTGTGATGGACTGGAGACCTGTCCAGATGTCCCCTGCCTCTCGCACAGTGATGGCTGGACATGGGCAACAGTGACCCCCATGACTCGAAAAGGAAGAAGTGGGTAAAGATGATGGACGAATTATTTGTTCCTAAATTGTTTTTTTGTTGTTGTTGAGAAAAAGCCAGGCAACTAAGATAACCTAATACTGGTAATTTAAGTTACAGAATTGTATGCACTCCTGTATTTGTTCCTGTTTTTGATATAAATATAAAAATGATGCAAAAAGATTTGATACAGTAAAGAACCTAAAATTATTATTTTTAAATAAATATTCTATTTGTTTACATAGTTGTTTTAGTTACATAATTGAAACAAAATTTATGACCATTTCAATGGAAAAATTGTTTCTAAATACAAAATCGTTTCTCAATCGAATCGTGACACCAAAAATCGGAATTGAATTGCCAGACACAGATTTATTCATTTACACCCCTAGTCTCCATTGCATTATTTTTAAAACCACATTTACTGTTAAATCAGTGCTACTTTCTACTTTGATTTTTTTCTCTCTCTAATTTGATCATTTATGGATCATTTTGTCAGTTTAACCCTAAAAACCAATGCAGCCTTAAAAAACGAGTAAAAACAAACAAAAAAAATGTTTTCAGGGAAATGGTAAAAGCCACATCTTACATAAAAAGAACTTGTGGTTGAAGAAACTGAAATACTCAGTGGACTAAGTTTATCAACTGTATAGTGCAGCATAAACATAACAAAAGATGCTTGCTATTCAAATGAGAACAAAGAGAAAATAAAAAAAAAACTGAAAAAGTATGTAATTTCGGTAAGTTTTGCACACTACAACTTACTTCAAGTTTAGTTAGGTTAATTATGCATATTTACAATATTTGACCTTTTTTAATTTAAACACATAAAAAAAGGACAAATTAATGAAAATGCTGATACAAACATGGAAATGTTTACTGCTCGACACAAACATGGAAATGTTTACTGCTCGACACAAACAAAAGTATTTTTAATACTCACCATTTCATCAAAAACATCAACTCCCCACTACTGTCTGTTGCTCCGATGATTCGTTCTGGCTCAAGGTTTCGTGCAAAGCCACGGGGTTTCTCAGCCTACACAAAAAGTCAACAAAATATTAACATATACAGTTACTCATCTATTTTCTCACATTTTTTCCCCCCTAATGACAGAATCACAAGCTTTTTAAGAACATGTTTTACCGGTCGACAAGTCCTTGAACATGTTATTTCACACTCAATAACTGTGATGTCAGGGACAGACATATAATAAAAAAGGTTTTTTTAAAAAGCAAATGCTGTTTGGAGGCACAATATATTTTCACAAACCACATCTGGGTTTACACCAGGTATTCTGGTTTCGTCCCACAGAGCAAAAACATGCATGTTGGGCTGACTGATAACTCTAAAAAGGTCCCTAGGTTTGAGTGAAGGTGCAAATTGTTGTCTCATTTGTCTCCATGTGTCCCTGCGATGGACTTGCGACCTGCCCAGGGTGTCTTACGCCTCACACACAGATAGCTGGACATGGGCACCAGAGATCCCCACGACCCAAAAAGGAAGAAGTGTGCAGAATAATGGATGGACTAACCATTTCTTGCTTTTTGGATTCTGACTCTGGCTCATCTGTGGATGCCTTTCTTTTAACAGCAGCAGGTTTCTCTTTAATGTTCTTCTGTGCATCCAGAAAGGCTTGAATCAACTCAGGGCAATCCAGGTTTTCTTCAGGCTCCCAGGTGTTGTCAGCTCTATGTGAGAAAGTGCAGAGTTGACATGTGCATCTTTAAACATTAATCAATCATCAATAAAAATGAAGGAGCTAAAACTAGGCTGCCTGGAGAATAGCAGCAGCTTCGTGTAACCACAAGAGAGAACAAAATATAGCACGACCCCATACCAGGGATGCACTTCCAGCCCTGCCAGGAGTGGGGTCCCATCCCTGGTAACTCACTCTGTAAATCCTTTCCACTTCAGGTAGAACTCCACTTTCCCATTAACCAACCGCTGGTCCAGGACTTTCTCTACAACAAATTCTTCAGGCTCCTCTTGTGTCTGACCGTCTTTCTTGCTTTTGGTGTTCTGTTTTTTGCCCATTTTGTTCTGTAAAAACAATTACGCAGGTGACGTGCTGAACATTTTTAAGAATCAAGCTCCTCCTCTTCCTCCGGAGATGCTAAAGCTAATGCTATTCAAAAGACCATCAGCGCAGTCGCTATAATTGCTATTTAACGAAATGAAAGGCCTAATAAATTACACAAAAACACAGTACATTTAACCTTGCCCATCTGCTCAGCCTTATTACAACAATTAGGCAGGAAAGCTCTTATAACGTAACAAAGTTAGCAAAAATGGCTAACCCGGCGGGCTTAAAAGTTTCCCTCGTTTTCCTGCGCAACATTAAAACAAAACTCGTGTCAAGAAAAACAGCAGAATTTTAATTAATGACAGAGTAAAAAAGGAAGGAGCTAGAGTAAATTTAGAAAAAGACCTTCCTATGTACGTACCTGGTAGCTAGTGCTCAAACAATAGAAGCTAATGCTGCTGATACAATTCAAACTCTTGACTTGTTATACCACAAGAACGTAAACACAAAGTTCGTGTTCCTTATTTTCCGACAGTTTGTCTTACTTAAATATTAAAGTTAAGCAACGAAGTAAATAATGATGCACCAATAAAAGAACAAAACACAAGCAAACGCAGATTACGTACCTTAACACGGCGGGAATAACTTCGTTAGCCACGCGCCACTCAGAACCTTTTTTCTGCAGCGGAGGCGGAGCTAAAGGCTGACCAAGCTACGGAAGCCGGAAGACAACGCAAAACGTGGGCCTGAGGTAACAGGAGGCCCCTGTTTTACAGGCTTTGGTTGAAACAACGTTTTAAATCACCTTTTAAAAAACACGAAAGCCCAACTGATAATGGCAAAAATCTGACATAAAAAAATGCACTTAAAAATCGAGTTAGCTAAACTTACGATACCAAACAAAAGCAGTGTAAAGTAAATATGGGTTTTAAACGTGATTCTTGAGTTATAAGTCAGATGTATTGTTAAGGTCTTGAAATGTGGACAGGTTTGGCCAATTTCAAAAATATGTATTTTATTATTACTGTTTCATTACTTTAACACAAAATTATTTCTTGTAAGTTTTTTCAGATGTATGCGTTTCTTCAAAATAAGTTCATATGTTTACTCCGTCTGATCGTTTTTGACATCTTTCACTTTTGCAGTCGATTAAATCTGGTGCTTTCCCATTTGTCCCTAACACTCAGCTTTTCTTTTGTAATCCCCCTCAAAAAGCAGATGTAATATTAAAACCAAATTTATCAGGTCTTGCTCTTACAATTGTGCTATCTCCTAAAACATGATTAATTTTTAATGCTCACTTTTGAAAACATGCACCTTAAAACACGTTTTAAATGGTATTTCTTCTTTACTGTGAGCCTAACTTGTCCAGTTTTCCCAGTTTACGTTTTTCCTTTTGTTAGGTATTGAGAAGCAAATGTTGCTTTTATGAAATACAGATTGTAACTGCTTGTTTGGAGCAAAAAACCTTAAAATATAATTTCAGAAGCTTTAAATAGATGTGTCTCTGCATTCCTATAACCTCACAGTGGTAGGAGTATAGCAACATTTAACTTGAAGCGATTTTGCAGGTATACCATCACCATTTAGGTCCCTTAAAAGCGTGGTAACAAAATCAAGACGATCAGCCAAGAAATCAAGTCATCTTTAATCAAAATTAAAATATGAACAATCACCCTGCAATCAAACAAATATCACTCATGCAAAACAAAAAAAAAATTGTAGAAGTTGTACAAAGAACCAAAAAAAAAAACCAGACCAAACCAGAACAGCAAAAATAAAATTACTGATCAATATAAACTACCAGTACTTCACTCGGATCATTTCACACTTAGCAAAGCAGTGTAGCAATGGATTACACAACAACCCATCAGATATCGTTCTCATAATCTCAAACATATAAA
Source organism: Nematolebias whitei (assembly GCF_014905685.2). Taxonomy (NCBI): domain Eukaryota; kingdom Metazoa; phylum Chordata; class Actinopteri; order Cyprinodontiformes; family Rivulidae; genus Nematolebias; species Nematolebias whitei. Next base: position 18,550,814 of record NC_056516.1, on the reverse strand, counting down.
TAAGCAACACACATTTAAAGATCTGTACAGAAAATTAAGTTTGTAAAAAGAAGCAAGTGCAATAGAAGGGATAGGAAAAATATATCCCAGAGTGAGTTTGTGTAAAGAACATTTCTTATGAGGAGTCAGTGTCCTACCTGCAGCAGGTGTGTTGTGTCAGTTTGGAGAGGAAGGTGGGATTCCTGACAGATGAGCAAACTGATAACTAACTTTTTGCAACAACTCAAACCTTAAAACGATTGTCATAATGGAACCAGTGAGCAGTAAATGCAGTTTGTCTTTCCTGCCAGGTACATAGACTCAATCTGTTTGACACAGTCCAGTTACAACGCACTTGTTCCTCCAGGTAAACGGTAACAAAAATGCAGTGTAAAATGATTTTAATAAAGTACCTAACACAACCTTCCTGATAAAAAACAAACAAAAAAAAACTTAGATCCTTAGTTAAACATGAGTTAAGAATTACTCTAAAGTTAAGCAAGTTGTAAAATGTAAATTTGATCAAAAAGTTCAAAGTATGTGAAATAAGTTAAGTGAATTTGAGCTTTGAAAATTCTTCATCTTACTCATTTTGTTGACCATATTCAGCAGTGTATCCATTAACATAACATTTATGATTAGGAACTCTGCAGAACTAAAAAAAAAACCCCATCCAACCATTCCAACACAGAGCTGTGGCTGTGTCCATGTCTACCGTACTTACGTCACATTTACAAGGACGTGCAGGGAACAGAAAAGGCTTGTTTAAATCTTTCCAAAAATGAACAAAAAAATTGAAGTGTGAGGTAGAATGCAATCATGTTAAAGGTCAAAATATTATAGTTTTGTTAATGTGTGCTCAAACACAATTTTAATGTAAAAGTCACAGAGGTAAACACTTATTCTTTTATTATCTGTTAATGCAACAATAAAAAACTAATTAAGGCTCCTTAATTTTAATCATTGGTATTCTGTATGTCATCAAGACAACTGTGACATCATTTTTTAAAAATTTCAATAACAACATGCTCGAGTATCTTAAACCTGCGTGTAAACATAAGAGACTTTAGTTATTTAATCACGTAGACCTAACATTTCCATTTTGAAAAAAAAAAAAGCATTATTCTTGAAGGTCTTATGATAAAAATGAGCACTCCAAGAACCTTTAAAACCACAACAAATACAATCTTTAACCTCCCACTTCAACTGAAAAGGTGTAAAAAGGCCAAAACTACAAGCAAACAAGCACAACGCCCCTTATTTCTCTATTCAGTAACGGTCACACCTTATATGTAGTTAAATTTTAACAGGCATAAATGCAGACCAACACTGTTGCCAGCAGATAACGGTTCCCTTAAACCCTGCATGTCTCACAAAATGTCCAGTGTGTAAGCTACAAATTTCTAGATATTTACAGATTGTTGTTTTTCGAGACTTTTGCAGCTTTTGAAAATTGAAGCGCTCAACAGTGGTGAATCTTCACACACTTTTACAAAAGAAGAAGCCCAAAACCAAAGTCAGTTGAGTTCATTAATATAAAAACCCCTGAAAGTTCAAGTCTTGGCAGGAAATAAAGCATCATTGTTTTTTTCCCTTCTTCCTCTTGTCTGTTTTGTTGCCTGCTGATGTAGAGACAGCAGGACGTCTTAAGGGCTGAATTACAACCCTTCCGTTAGCCCCGCACTGCAGGGTAAACCTCTCTGGGCTCAGGGGCCGTCCAGAATCATCTCTCAGCCGAGCCAGAACGTCTCTAGTCAGCTGTTTTATCTGGTGGCCCACAGCACCCATAGTCTTAGCTGTAAGCTGTTTCTCTCTCAGCAGCCTGTCTCTCTGAGCTTGCAGCCTCTCCACCTCCTCCTGGAGTCCTGTGATGGCATCAAGTTTGCGCTTGCGGCAGTTTTGTGCTGCCAGTTTATTCTTCCCGCGCCGGCGGATGTCCCTCAGTAGAGTCACCTGTTCAGGAGAGAAGCCATGACAGTCGAGAATCTCCATGAACTCTTCCACAGGCATGCTGACGATCTGCCGGACAGAGAAGGGGATGTACATGGCACGGGCGCGCAGCTCATCACGACTCAGCTCCTCTTCTTCCAGCTGTGAGCCATCATCATCATCATCATCATCGCTGAAAGCCTCCTCTGTTTTCTGGGGCAGTTTTAAAGATGCCTTGTTGAGGAAAGCAGGAGAAGAGTAGCTATGGTCATGCCAAACATTCTCCCTTAGATCAACAGGTGGCCACATTGTGGTGTGGTCCATTATGCCTTTTGAGGGTAAGGAATCCACATCACTGTTGTAGCCTGTGGCTCCTCCCTCATCCTCACAGTACGAACTAGATGATGATATCTCAGATGAGCCTGAAGGAATACAGGGTAAATGATTTTATCATATTTATAACAAACATTTTCTTGGTTTAAAAAAAAAACTGGTGTTTATTCTACAAGTGTGTGAAGATCGGAACTAACCTGGAGACGCTGGACCTCCATAGCTGCTCTCCAGGGATAGCCCTGAATCCGAGTCCAAGTCCTCATGGCCTTGTGAGTCAACTCTGCCCAGAGAATTCATCAGCTGATTGTCAATAGTGTCCAGGCCTTCCAGACCTAGCTGATTGATCTGGTCAAACACGGCCTCGTCCAGGCAGCCACCCAGCAAACTCTGTGATGTCACATTTCCAGTTAAATTACACACCGAGGCAAAAGGGAGTGCAGCAAGACCCACAGCCATCCCTGGTAAAACATCTGAGAGCGTGGAGTTTGTGGATTCCAGTCGTAAGAGTGGCCGTCGCTGCTGGGTGACTATCCTGGACTCTGATACTCCAGACCCCACTCCAAATGCCCCAGCACTGGTTACTGTAGCATCATGCAAACTAACATCATGGCTGATGGCACTGGTGATGTCTGCACTCAGCTCTGATAGATGCTCATTAACTATTGAGTCCAGTTCCTACACAACAGACATATAGTGCATGTTAGATGGTATACTTAACTCATAGCTGTGAAAACTCCTTTCTACAAAAATAACACTCAGGTTTTCCAACAGGTTCGTCTAACTGTCATTTTTACATGCTGATAAAAATGTTAATGTCCAGAACTTACATCCAGATCTGTAACGGAGAGTAAATTGCTCCAGTCAACATCAGTGGAAGTAGGAGGAGCGTAATGATGCTCTACACCAGATAATGTAGGGTTGCTTTCAAGAAGATACTGTAACAAAGGACAAAAAAAATACAGTAAACAATATTAAAAATAGATTTTACTGTCAAAAATGCCTTTCAGAAAATGCATTGCTTCTCCTTGATTAATGCAAAGGTTTGGATCTGTTGAGTCCAGTTGCTGGAATGTTGCTGCAAAACATTTACACTGCATTCAGCATTAATGGCGGCTTTAACATATGCACTATACCCATACTGTGACCTAATGCACACATCTTTGTCCACTGTATAAGGAACTATCACTATATCAAGTCCATGCTTGTCATGGTGTTTTTGGCATGCCCCCTCTTCTGCTGCTGACCTTCTTCCTCGTCGACAGGCATGTCAAACTGGTTCAAAACCAAAAAAGTAAAAAAAAAAAGGAAAACGGAGCATGGACTTTTTTGTTTTAAACCCGTTTAACATGACTGTCGACGAGGAAGAGGGCCGACAACAGAGGAGGGGTCGTGCCAAAGACACCATCTTAGCACCAACATAACTGGTTTGTTCCACTTTGGAGTAAGCTGTTTGGGAGAAGAATCAGTTTTGTGTTGTGTGTTTCTTTGTCTGATGAAGCCTTCTGGATGGAAGGTGAAATGTTTCAGCAAAAAAGAAACTGTCCAGATGACCTGACTGAAAATTGTTGGATATATTGTGAATAGTGAGCCAATAAAGTAAAAGGACATCATCGATCAATTATTTATCCTCCAAAAAACTTCTAGCTCACACAGCTACAACAACATAACTCTTAAGCTAGAAACAAGACACTGATCTGATGACAATCTAGTGTTATGAGACAACATTTCATATTAAGATTATAGTGTAGTATGTCTAGACTAAAGCATTAGTGATATTAAAGGCTAATAGCTACCAAAGCAAAACATGGGTTGGTCTGAGAGAAAGTTACAGGTACAGCAGGGAAGGCAAAAATATTTAGGGTGTGGTCTGAAGTGAAACAGAGGCAAAGCCAAAATGAGTGTTCAGTGAAATTCAGACTTTCTAGGACGTTTTATTCATATACAGTCTTGGTACTAACCTGCAGCCAATTATTTGTATTATTAGTATTTACAATGAGGGTTCTGACTCATACCTCTTGTTCCAGTGTGGAACTGTGAGCCAGCTGAGTGATGGGAACAGCATCTTCCTCTTCTTTGACCTTGGCCTCATCCACCTGGCAAATGGGGAGGTTGGAATGAGATTTGGGGTCACGGCAGTCAGAATTTAGTGCAGAAGATATGAGAAAATAAATGTTGTATTAGCTGTCACCCTAAATCCTGTTAAAGGTAAATGCAGTTCTAGTTCATTGACCTCAACTTGGTCATTCCAGATAATGAAGTAGAACATGTTTTTGTGTTATGTAATTCTGTTTATGACAGAGACAAATTGTGATTTAATTATGGTACCTGTTGTAACAATCAGATCAGAGATGCCCTGACACACCTCAGGCAATATGAGCCACAGATAAATTTAACACCTAGTCAAAAGTCGTGTTGATGCACATTGAGAAAAGATGAGGAATTCTGCTTTAACAGCAAACTTCAACCACAAAACTTTAACAAAATTGTCAAAAGCCACTCTCAGAGGTACTGTGTTCATGTGTGGACTGCTTTTGTAAGTAAACAGGGTGTGGATCCAAGGCTCATTTCTTCACCTCCAAGGCCCACAGCTGGTGGCTGCGTCTGAAGAAAGGTGATACAGTTGCACAATTGGAAACGTCAACTGTTGCCAGGACATATCTACCCAGCTGCTGTTTCTACTCTGAGCTGGAAAAACTAGACATGAAAGGTTGGGACCACATCTTTAAAACTACAGATACTTTAGATATGAAACATGACGGATAGTTTCACATATTTGTTACAGAGCACGTGATTTGAAAGTCGTTGTTTTTTTGTCAATAATTTTGACATGTTGTCAAGGCTGACAGCTGCAGCAAAGTTTGCTGAATGCTTGTGATGCTTGACTGTCATGGTAACTGATTATTCTGATAAATAGCTCAAGTCATCTAGTTATGAAAAGGTCACATATTGATAACACAATATCTTTAAAAAAAACTAAACAAAAAACTAAACAAGCTATGTACTTTACTTTTCCATATTTATGATGGTGTGCCAGAGCCATGCATAATGAAAATCAATGTACCTTCTGTCTTAAGTCAACAGCTTGTGTTATTATTTTGCTTCCTGGTTCACTGGGAAACAAACTAGCATTACTGCACAAACTGGGAGGACATTCTTCTTTGTACAACATGTGCTAGTCCGAATTAAACATGTCATAGCAAAAGATTTAACGCCATCTTAGTCAAACTTCTTCAATTATGCTGTAGCTCAGTCAGAAACTAAATGTTTTTTGTTGTTGTTGGTATAATAAGTTACACTTGCCTCTTGAGGAAACAGAAAAGCTCCAGCACCACAAGGCCCCTGTCCCAGTTCAGGACTGGTGTGGTCCACTTCTTGGCCTTGGACAGGCAGGTGCTCCCTGCCATCTCCTGCTTCATATCCAGGGTCTTCTAACTCATGGCTGGAGTCACTGTTCTCGCTGGTTGAAGGCCCATGCTCAGCCTTGTCAGTGGCAGACACTTGGTGTACCAGCCACGCGTTGAGCTGCGTGGGGAACCGCGGGGAACCAAGGCTCCTCACTTCATCCAGCAGGCGTCGGCTCGCAAAAAAATAGTCCAACTCAGGACATTTCGGATGCACACCGTTTCCGTCGAGGGTGTCTCTCAGAACGTGAAAGGGTGTCTGGATGTAGGCTGAGCTAGGACCCAAGTTAATCTCTGCCAGAGGCGAATAGTAGCCGGTTAAGTAACTGTCGATGTCTACTCGAACTCCAACTAAACTAAGTAGGATCGTCAATTGAATCAAGCTTTCTGAAAAGTACTTTTTCGCGATCTGCATTTTCTAAATACTTCCAGATTTGAAGTTGGCAGTAAAATCCTGACCCAACAGTTTCCTCTCCCCGACAGGACAAAAGGAAAAGCTAACAAAAGAGCACGCCTTCCCCTGTCAGACAAAGAGGTCTGCCTGCCCGGACCGGTAAAAAACCGTCTGCGTTAGCTCTTAGGCTTAGCTAAGCTAGCAGCATTATTTACCGGCTAACGGAAACCTCGGCGGATAAACATAGCAAACTGTTTGCTCTTTAATATCTTAAAGTGAACTCGTTACTCGTTGACGTAGCCTAGCTATCACAATCTTTCAGTACATAAAAATTAAACTGAAAATGAAAGATGTAAATAGCTCAACCCTTCCGACGGTAAAGTGTTGCAACTCTTTTCAGACTCAGTATAGCTTGCGCTTATTGGACGAAAGAGTTTACTAAAACCCAATCTGATTGGTCAGCGTGGCTGTCTATAAATTCTGACCAATCAGAGCAAGGGAAAGTTACCCATTCCTGCTGCTGGAACCAGCCCAGCCTCCAACCCAACATTATTTTTAGTCAGAACAAAGAAGAAATCAAAAAGTACACACAATAACAAAAATATTAAACTGGCTTTAAAGTTACGTTTTCAATTATTCTAAATAAATGAGAAAGAAACACGTCTTTACTTAACGTCCCTTTGGTTTGTGTTGCTGACCTGTCCAGCAACAACAAGGTAACTGATAGAAGGTAAACACATTCAAACAATTGACAAAATGTTTTTTTTTAGTCTATTTTATTGAAAATGAAAAGGATAAGCAGCTCATTTAGGGAGAGCTTAAGTGTGTTTATCCTTGACAGAAACAATATGACAATCCTGCTTCTTTTCATATTGTCATTTTTTTAAATGAACTTTTTCATTCATTCTTACAAAGTATTATTATAATATGAAATTGAATTTTAACACTGCATGTAATTTGTGTGATCTTTGAATCACACTATTTATGAGAAAACATGGAAAAACGTAACTTTATCAATATTTCTGTTGAATGATAATCATGTGAAATGGAGCAGCAACATGATCTTTGTTACGTAGCCACTACATGACTCAAAATGGTGTTTAGCTTGTGGTCACATTAATCAAGATGATCTATTATTTTCCTTTTCATTCATAAAAACAGCTTTACTCAGTCAACAATCGCATTGGTTTTGTTGACCTGACTGTGCAACCCGTCAAAATTTGGGTGCTTTCTGTATTTGTAAGAACCTTCAGCAGATTTAACCTCCATCGGATCAATAAATAAAGAACATGTTTGTTTTAATCCCTCTAATCTTAAGCCACCACAACTGCCAATGACAAACAGATGATAAAGGTTAAAATGGACGGTTTTGCATTCCCTTCAAGTCAGCAAGAATAGTGTTGATATTATATTCAGGGCTGGCTGCAGACTAACAGTAGTTTGTACCATTTTATCCAAGGTCTTGCTCGTGTCAGCAGAGTGATTACACAGCCTTGACTTATTAACAACCAATACTGTATTTAAACTGTGTTTGTGCCTTTTAAATATTTTAAGACACGTCAGAAATTCACAGATGTGGTAGGTTAAATAAAACAATTCAATCGCCTCAACTACATCTGCCCCTGCTATTTACTACTACTACTACTACTAATACAGCATGTGCAGCTTATACTAATACTATTACCATAAATAATATTACAACAAATTATTCATTCAATCTTTATTTATAGAGGTTAATCTCATTGAGCCTCAGGGACTCATTTACAAGAGAGACCTGAATTTAACAAAGAGTGATGACAACAGTGGACAACAATAGACACTCATGAAAGAAAGCATACAAACTGAGAAGAACAAATAAAAGAAAAATGGTATTAAAAAAACGAAACAACAACAGCTAGATTATAAGGCGGTGTAGAAAATTAAAACAGGAACACGTGTGTATTGGTTTTTGCCAGGAACGTAGCAGATGTTTAAAGCCACTTAGAGGTCAAGGTCAAGAGCTTCACGTCTTTTTGCAAGATATTCCAGGAAACAGGAGTGGAGTACGAGAAGGCCCTTTTGCTTCTACTACAATCAAACTACAACTACAACCACCACTACTACAACAACTACTACTACTACTAAAATTACTTCTTCTACCAATACTATTACTACAACTACTATTACAACAACTACTACACTATAATTACAGCTGCTACTACAATTACTACTTCCACTACTACTACTACTACAACTACTACTACTAAAATTGCTACTTCTACTACAACTATACTATTACAACTACTACACTATAATTAAAGCTACTACTACAATTGCTACTACTACAGTTATTATTTCTACTAATACTATTACTACTACTACTACTATTACTATTACTACAAACTACTACAATTACTGCTTCTACTAATACTATTATTACCATTACAATTACTACATATACTAATACAATTACTACTACTACTACTACTGTTACTACAAACTACTACTACAATTACTGCTTCTACTAATACTATTACTACTTCTGCTAATACTATTACAACAACAACTACTACTACAACTACTAAAACTACTGCTTCTACTAATACTATTACTACAACTACTCATGCAACTACTAGTAGTTACTACTTCTAATACTATTTCTACAAATACTATTACTACAATAACATCTACTACTACTACAGTTACTGCTTCTACTAATTCTATTACTACTTCTATTATTATACTATCCAACAAAGTTAAGTCAGGTCCTTTGGATACCTGATTATGCCTGAATTATTGAGCATGATCCTGATATATTATTATACTATATGAATAATAATAACATTAATATCAACAACAACAATAATGATAGCCCTTATTTTATTGATCAGTGCTAGATGTTTTTAAGGTGATGTGTTATGTTTAAATGTCACATGTAAAGTAAATCTTGAATTACCAATAACTCAAACTCGGCTTGATTCAAGCGCACAACAAAGAGACAAAGTCAAGGCTCCAAAACGCAGCACCTTTTTTATTTTGGTATTTATATTTAAGAGTTGTATCAAATAACTTCTCCCGGCTTTAATAAGACTCTTGTCATTTCTGTGCATTTATCTCCATGAAAATGTCATTTTTAAAGCTCCTTTTTTCCTGACTTTTGTGTCAGCGATCCACTGCGACCCCTGCTGTCAAATAATGGTAACTGCGAAACTAATTTTCTGTTTCATCACAGAAAGACGCACAAAATGGACATATTCCTTGTAGTTTTGCAACAAAGACGCACCAATCTTCAGAAACCAAGTGACGTTCTGTATTTCAAGTCATAAATTACCTGACAGGATAAGTTGATAATTGTTGTTGCATTGATCTGAAGACTTTAAAACTAGTTTAAGTTTTATACTACCGGTAATGTGACTTTTGCAGCAATGCACGAGTCAAAACAACAACAACAACAAAAAAAAAAATCAGATAATTTGATGTGTAACTTGGAAACAAATAAAAGCCATACCGTAGGCTGCAATGACTTAAAGCAAACATAATTTGAAATCATCAGTTGTAGACACACGATTACAGCATAAAAAGTACTTTTTAATACAATTAAAAGCATTTTTAGTGGAACATTTCAAAACATATGCTGCCAGTTCACAGACCCAAATCAAACAAGCAAATGTGATTCCAAAACCTTTATAAATAAAGGTTGCATTTAAAAAAAAATCCGGTTTATCTGTTTTCTTTTACCAAAACTAGAAGTTAAAGTCATTAATTTGTGAAAATCTTATTTGTAACAACGTCCGATATCATTTTACGCGGCATAGAGTCATAATAGGATTTAAAAAATAAAATCAAAATAATCCTGACAGCGACGATCGACTCGTGAAAACGTTACAAAATCCGAAATAAACGCTCCGAATCGAGTCTCTTTAAAGGATCTTAAACAGATCGAGTCCAGTTGATTGAAGTGCGCATGTCCGTTTGATTAATCCATAAGTATTTTCATAACAACGTGAAACACATTTACATCAACTTTGTTAACTTCGGACAGATTTATTGAGCTGCAGCTCTTAAATCACACCAGTGTGGCAATCTTAGGTCAAAGCTGATTGGTGGAGATGGACGTGACACGTAGTGGAACTGAACGCATGCGCACTCTGGTTCTTCAGGATTGCAAACTTGGAATAAACTGTAGCTTAATGTTTTTTGTTTGTTTTTTATAGTATATTTGAGTTCAACTTTATTACGGTTATGAATATAAATAATTTGAACTATGATTAATCCATGGATTTTCATAATAAAGTTTTTTGAAAAATTATAATAAAAACATTTACAGTCAAAAATATAAATTTGAAATTATTCCATGTGGAAAAACTAAAACATTTATGAAAATCCTCCCCTCGGAATTAATGGTAATAAAAACATGAGTGTAGCATTTTTTTATAATTGAAAAATATATATTTTTTATTTATTTTTGTAAATTGAACCTATTTGATTGACGATGCAACTTTTATAGTCTAATAAACTCTAAAAAATGCACGATAATTTACAAATTGAATTTTATTAATCACATATAAAATATTTAACTTAAGTATTTTACGTCATCTAATATAAATGCATGAAGTTAGCAGTGTGGTGAACGTGTGTGTGCGCGCGTGTGTGTGGCTCTGCAGCGGAGCTCCGTTCTCCAGAGAGCAAAACAACCGACTGGCCGCTCTTTGCCTTCTAGCCCACTCTCTTCTTGATTGACATCTACTTTAAACCAATCAAATCAAGAAGCCAGTATCCTGCTCTCCTATTGGTCGACAGCTCTTCCTGCTGTGACTCCCATCAGCCAATCAGAAAGAGGAGCTTCCGGCAGACTCCGTGGCGCCCCGCAGTGGGCGCACATGGAAAACATTTTACAGCCGCGTCGCTCCCTGCAAATTGACTCGTATTAATGAAAAATGCTCTGCTCTGTCCAAGTCTTTATTTTTTCCCCTTTTCAGCGCAGTTACGGTTTTTATCACTGATGGAATGAACAGACATTTTTAAGCTCGACTACGTGTCATTTTGGTCAGCAGGAGACTGGCAAGAACTGCTCCAGTTAGCGGCGGTTCTGCTTTTCTCTCTTCTGGATCAATAAATCTACTATTGATAATATTATGGGACTGCTGTCACTCATACGAGTTCCAATTATTCAAATTTTGTATCACATTTTTCCCACATGGCTTTTGACGAAGCTAATGATTTGCTCTAAAACGTGTTAAAATATATTTTACCACCAGATGTCGCTGTTGTCCAAGTTTTGTCTTATTCAAACCCTTTCTAGGTTTTTGTCCTCTATAGAAACTTGTATGGATATTTCAATATTTTGTTGATTTATCTGAATATAGACTAGTTGTAGCACTTTATTCAAAGCTGTATAAAACATTTACGCAGAATCTAAATCCTCATGTTCTCATTCCCATTTCCCTTTCTCTCACCATTTCTTATTAGTCCAAAGGCTGCAAAGCCAGCAACAGGAATGAGGCGTTGACAGTTTTTCTTTCTTTTCTCTCCACATCTTTTCAGCATGAAACAGCAGTTGTGGATTTGATGTCAGCGTCTGTGATGGCTGCTTTGATAAAGTTTGTCTGGCTCGCTGAGATTGGCATCCCACTCCCTGGAAAAGAAAACAGAAAGCCCAACATAAACAGAGTGAAAATGGCTCGGTTTGAAAACAGCCCTCCGTGAGGTGACCTGGAAACTCTGAAGGGGCATCTGCTCAGATTGAAGACATATATGTGCACACAGAATTAAGCAAACCTGTAGGAGCTAAAGCTTTTAATTCATTTCAGTGCAGGTTGCACATTTTTTTATTTTCAGGTATTTTCTGTGCTTCAAGTAAACCTTCCTGTGTCAGGTTTGTTCCTGTAGCTATTGTGTCTGCTTCACTAATGGACTCCTCTTGTCTCCTTTCCCCCGCTCTTTCTGCGCCTCCTTTCTCCCATATCACATCCATGTATTCCCCCGGGGGCTGATTAAAAGGCTCTCTTGTCCGGGGTGCAGGGAGAAGAGAAGAGAGGAGGGGTAGAGGAGAAGAGTGCTCCTTATTACCCCATATGTCTGAACAGGAGCGGGTGGAGTGGAAGACCATTTCCAGTTAATCAATAGAGATCCCGTCCCTCTACAGTCTCTGTGTCTCTCCCCCCCTCCACCCCCTGACTCTCCCATTAGCAATAATGTGTCTGATATTGATAGTGGAAGGTCTGGGATCCATGACAGCAACACTGCTCTGCCGTGCAAGGCGAGTTCCACGTCAAAACTCTGTGCTCAACCAAGCAAGCCGAGTCTTCGACATGCTGTTTAACCTGGCCGGCTGCGTGATACATCTTTATCGACTGTAGGCCTTTCGTTGGGAAAGTCACCAATGAATCAGTGAATTCCTCACCTGCTTTAATGTCTTTTTTCTGATCAGTAATCAATTTCTAAAAAGATTTGTAGACTGTAGATATTGCTGCAGCAAGCATAAACGTAACATTGTTGAGAGCTTTCTTTTTCTCTCTGTTAAAACTGATGTACGGAATTTGATCTGAACAGCTTCTTTTAATGAAGTGTATGAGATATTCAAGTATTTTCAGCATAATGATGTGTAGCTGACTGTTTTATTTGATCAGAACTGACGTTCAGATTCACTTTTATTTTCACTGAAATGCACAATGTTGCATTATGGGCTCAGATTCTTAACTTAAGTAAGGAAAACTGCAATATTATGCACGATTTTGCTTTTTTTACGGCAAATGAAAATAATCTACAAAAAGTTAAAAAGGCCCTATAACTCCTAAGTTGTTTAATTTATTAGATTAATTGCAGTATTGAGTTTTTTATGTGATATGAGTTAATATATAAATATATCCTGATACATGCTCAATAATCCAGGTTTTTGCTTTGTTTTTTGTTTTTTTGTTTTCTTGTTTTTTGAATGTCCAGAGGACCAGATTGAACATTTTTGGATATATATATTTTTTTTATTTTTATTTTTATTTTTTTTTTTAATCGGATGCAACTAGTTGACCCAACAAGGAAGAAGTGGTTAAAGATGATGGATGGATGGATGCAACTAATGATCAAATTGTTTTTATTCATTTTCTTCATTAAATAATCAAATGATAGATTTGCTCTTTTTTAAAAGCAGAGGGACATACCACCATGATTGTGCTTGTTTTGTATAACCAGTTGTGCACAACTCAAAAAGTATTAAAGATACAAATCAAATCATGTAAATAATAAGAAGGAAACACAAAAAAATAAGCGTGCAATGTGCAATCAGCAAATCAGCTTTTTATTTTCCAGAAAAATAATAATAAAACATAATCTGCAGGAAAACTAGTTCAGATACACTTGTCAGTTTATTCAATAAGGTTTAAAGGCTTTTTTTGCATTTGTTGCGCACAAAAAAATTCTGAACAAACTTTTAAATGAAGTGGCTTGATGAGCAACAACATGTACAATACTTCCTTCTGACATGAGGTTGGATACAAGTATATTAAATAGAAGCACAAGAATGAGGAACAGTTTCTACTCTGAAGCTGTTCATAAATCCCTAACCAGGAAAATCACTGTAATGCCACTTTAATTGGTGATTTGTGACTTATCTATGTTGCTGATTATCCATGCTGCTGATCTCATGCTGCTGATTAGACTCTGGATACAGCAGCACTAGACTCACCTCACCACTAGAAGAGGAGTTCCTCAGCATGACCTCAGCAGAAGTAAGGAGGACCTTCAAGAGGATTAATCCTCACAAGGCAACTGGCCCCGACAACATCCCCAGGAAGGTGCTGAGAGACTGTACCGATCAACGAGGTGATGGCCAACATCTTTAACTCCTTCCTCACCCTGGTAACATCTCCTACCTGCCTAAAGACCGTCACCATTATCCCAGTTCCTAAAAGCTCTACAGTGACTGGTCTGAATGACTACCGGCCAGAAGCCCTCAACCCGATAGTCGCTAAATGCTTTGAAAGACTGGTCATGGCCCACAACAAAGCTAACATCGACATCAGCGAGGACCTGCACCAGTACACATACTGCAAGAATTGATCAACAGAGGACGCCATCTCCTCTGTGGTCCACACTGCTCTCACCCACCTAGAGCAGAAGGACTCCTACGTCCATATGCTCTTTGTGGACTTCACGTCTGCTTTCAGTACCATGATCCCACAAACCTTGATGGGCAAACTACTCACACTAGAACTAAGCCTCTCCATTTGCAACTGGGTCCTAGATTCTTAACCAACAGACCTCAACCTGTGAGGATCCAGGACTTCTCCTCCTCCACCATAACCCTCAGCACTGGCTTCCCTCAGGGCTATGTGCTGAGCACTCTCCTTTTCACTCTGCTTACGTATGACTGTGCACCTACACATCCAGGCTGTCACATTGTAAAGTTTGCAGACGAGACAGTGGTGGTTGGATGCAACACAAACAATGATGAGTCCAGCTACAGGCAGGAGGTGGAAACACCAGGAGAGCTGGTGCAGGAAGAACATCCTTCACATTCATGTGAATAAGATGAAGGAGATGATTGTGGACTTCAGATGAAATACCCCCCCCCCCCCAAAAAAAAAAAAACAAACAAAAAAAAAACAACAACAAAAAAACATAGATCTGCGGTGGAAGTGGTCTCCAGCTACAAGTACTTGGATGTACACCTGAAAAACAACCTCAGCTGGGGCAACAACACCACCAGCCTGATCAAGAAAGCTCATCAGAGACTCTACTTCCTCAGGCGGCTGAGACGAGCTGGTCTGGGAAGCTCAGTCCTCACCTCCTTCTGCAGGTGTGCAGTGGAGAGCATCCTGTGATCCAGCATCAACGTGTGGCACCTCATGTACTACATGTGATGGAAATGACAATAAAATTGACTTGAACTTGATTTGAAGTATTATATACATGTACACACACACACATTTGTCTTTCTATCTTTACAGGGACTTTGTGTTGACTTCCATTCATTTTTCATTCATTTCTACAGCCTAACCCTGACCCTCAACCTAAACCTAACCTCTAACCCACCAACAACACTTGTACAGGGGACCGGGCTTTGGTCCTCAGTGCAGTTGGTCCTCACAGTGTAGTTTGTGTTGAAAAATGTGCCCCACAAAGCGACATAAACAAGCACACACACACACAAAGTTCAAATTTCAGTTTTATCTGCTTCCCAATCCATCTAGACAAGAACAACAAACACTTACAGGTAGTGGTCAAATGTAAATTAACTAATTTAAATACTCATACTCTTCATTTAATTAACTGTTCTTTGTATAATACATAATTAATAAATGCTATGTGTAGTCATCATTGTATGTTCCCATACAATTGCAAAAAATTAGTACTCTGTATTTAACCCATCGCACCTGGGATACACGGAGCAGTGGGCAGCTTTGTAAGCATCCGTGGAGCAATTACGGATTAGGTGTCATACTCAGAGACACAACGACATGTGGGAATGGCTGGGGATCAAACCTGGGACTTTTGGGTCCCGAGTCAGCTGCCCTTTCTCTACCCCATCTCAGCCCACGTGTGTGTGTTTGTGTGTGTGTGTGTGTGTGTGTGTGTGTGTGTGTGTGGGGGGGGGGGGGGGGTCAAGAGAACATTTAACAGAAACCTCATATGATTATCCTGATGCATGCTCAATAATCCAGGTAGAAAAATCTAAAAAAGTTAAATCTGGTCCTCTGGACATTAAAAAAAAAACAAAAAACAAAGCAAAACAAAAAATGTAGAAACGTTTCGTCTCTCATCCGAGAGACTTCCTCAGTCTGATCCTCATATGATTAGTAAACGAAAAGAAGATACAGTTTTAATCAGAAGTTACTTCTGGATCTTGACCGTTAAAGCTAAACAACATTTGCGGAAAATAAATAAAAACAGTTTGTCATGTTCTGCAGAGCTGCTAAACTCAAGACAGAAGAAGAGACAAAGCAAACAGCTCTATTGTGAAAACTACAGAGCAGATTTAACTTAAAGATACAGATACCTTTTCTTAAATTATATTTTGGCTGCTCTCTTCTGCAAGAGTTGCCACGGCGAGCAAACTCACACAGAACAGGATGCTCTTTCCTGACGCAACCTGGGCTTGAACCCACAACCTTAGATTTACAAGATGGCAGCACTGACCACCGAGCTGACATAGACACAAAAATTAGAAAACAAATTTATGGAGAAACATGAAAATCTATGCATATGTCCTTGCATGCATGATATTTAGTGAGAGACAAATTAAGGACTGACTGCACACGGTCATTGTTTGCAGGAATTGTGTGGTGTGGGGGTGTCTCCCCCCAGCTGCCTGAGGGTTGTGTGGGTGCTGCTCTGTGCGACCGCAGGGCTTCAGACGGAGGGCCGGAAACTTCTGAGAGATGCTTGGGTTAGCAGCGGGGAGAATGACCTTTGACCTCCATGACTTGGTAACCCCAGGGGGTCATGGAGCTTGGGAGGTGGGGGTGGGGGTGGGGGGTGCTAGGCAGTGGGGAAAGGGCTATAATTGATGTGGGGAGTGAGGGAGGCCTGCAGGGGTCTGAGAGGCAGGATCGAGGGAAACCTGAGGCCCCAGAGATATGGGAGAGCTGATGAGGGCTCTGGTCTGTGTCCGGGGGTTTGTGGGGATGGTCTGGGTCCTGTGAGAGGGAGAGTGGCTCTACGATGGTGGAGCTGATGACAAAAACAGAAATGAAAAGCAAATCTGTCACATGAAGACTTTAAAAGTACTTTACCTCTTTTACTTCTTATATTCAGTGCACCGCTTGTGTTCATGGAGTTGTAACTGGCACCAGGAAATAATTTGGGTCCGTTTTATCGGGTGTTGCAAAGACTAAACAACCCAGAGACTTTCCATGCTGCTGCATTGGGCCACAATCATACAGCTGCAGTCTCTTAAGTCCCAAACGTTGAATCTGGAGCCAAGCATCAGTCTTATGATAACACTGATTTATCCATATACAGCCGTGCAGATAAACCCTCCAATTTGAAAGTATTTGCCAAATAATTGAGATCTTTGCTAGTTTTTTTGGCAGAAAGTCACAGTTGCTCTTTCTTCAGCTGGGAGGGTCAGAGGCCAGGCGAACTGCTGAGGCCTGGGTAGGGATGGCGGTTGTGTGGGGGGAGGGTGGGGCAGAAGGAGGCAATGGCTGACAGATGTTTACTCGACTGCACTCCTGCAACCATGAGAAGGCAGCAAGATGTTTTGTGCACAGCTCTGGAAAACTTTCTAAACTCTCTCTACTCTCTTTATACCTGCTCCAGCACGAACCAGTTTTCCTGACTGCCCACTTTCTTTCCCAGGATTCCTCTGTGCTCCAAGCGCCAGCAGGTTACTCTCAAGTTACCATCAGCGTGGCGCAGATCGTGTCAGAGTTGTTATTTCAGAGAGAGCTGGGTGAGGAGAGGAGGAAAATGTGCTCACTGTTTGGGATGGAGAGCGGTTCTGAGTTTCCTGTCCACATCACTGCACTCTGGAGGATTCCAGTCCTGCCACGATGTCAAACATAAATATGTCCTTCTGTGGCCATAAAAACACACTCAAAGCAAATAGTTTCGAGGTGGAGGGAGGCAGAGATGATCAGAGTTGGTTTTAAGATGCAGGTCATGTTGAAAAAAATCAAAATTTTGCATATGGAGTTCAAAAAAATTAAGAAATTGAACATTTTTTCTTCTTTTTATACCTAATAATTATTTACTGTATTTTTCAGACTATAAGGCGCATTAAGTGAAATAAAACAAAACAACAACAGTCAGATAAGTTGAACTTTATTCAACTCATTCACAATAACCACATAAAATCAGTTCCAGGTCAGTAAGCACAAGCAGAATTAATACATAAGGTGCACCTGATTATAAAGCTCAATGTCAATTTATGAGAAAATTAAAGGATTTTAAATCTGTCTTATAGTCCAAAAATACAATACCTGTAAATCCAAACTTCTTTCATGATCAGAGGAATACAAAAGTTGGCATTTACCATTCATCATTTTACACTTTAGCTGGAAAGACTGAGCATTTCTTAAAGTAGTGCACATCACAGCCTTTTATGTCTTAAACTGAGATCATCCTACGACGAGGAGGGATGGGGTTGTAGCTTTTGGTCAAGTTTTGTAAATGATGTTCTGTGCAGTTGTGTGTGAAATCTCATGACATTTGTTTGAGTCTGAACTATAACCACCCCATCTTTTAGCTCAATAGCAGTAAAAATGACAGAGTTAGAGTACCGTAGTTTTTGCAGTACAAGTCACACCTTTTTGCATAAATTTGCATGCCCTGCGACTTATATGTCAAATCGACTTATTTATCTTTTTTTTCCCAGATTTATAACCCAGATTTTGGCTGCGAGATGACAATTTAATTCATTCTGACATGAAAAATATTAAACATTACCATTTTCAACCGCTACAGGACCCTCGAGCTTTATGGAAAGCGAAGTGTCTCATTAATAGGTAAAAGTGGCTATTAATGAGACACTTGGCTTACCATACAAACCACTTTCGTCTCGCTTCAGAACTCCTGGAGCAAACATCAAATCAGCTGCATTTCACTGCACCGCCCACACGAAATGCAGCTGATTTGACCATTAAAGTACATTTATTAAGAAAAACTTAGACTGAGACACACCTTTACTATAATTTTGAGCAAACGAATAATTGTTTCTAAGAGTTAATCTTGTTAAATTCTTGTTAAAGTCCTCCCGTGCACGCTCCTGCAGCCGCCATTTGGCAGCCAATTGATTTTTGGCACAACACCGGCCCACATTTCCGGGTGGTCAGCGGTGACGAATAATAGATGCGACTTATACGGCGGTGCGACGTGTACGGCGACAAATACAGTAATTTATCTGTTGTGTCTGCGGGCGTACAGCTAACTGCTACTTTCTGAGCATCTCAATCAAATTTGTCCAACGTTTCATGAGATATTTTGCTAACAGATGGGGGAAATTGTAAAAGTTATTGGCAAAGTTGTAAAAACAGATTTTATGTGATCAGTTAGTGTTCAAAATATGTGTTAGGAGTGACTCTCAGCTACTTCCACATTAAAGTTTTTAAACTTTGTTGTGTTCTCTGTGGTTGATTAGCTGTGGTGTCCATCTTGGATTGGATGAACTCCAAAAGTTAATCAGATGCACAGCCATTGCGGTACTTTCCGAAAAAAAAAAAATAATTGTGCTACACTTTTTAAAGCAATTTCGCTAACACTTCATACGGATGAACACACACGGACGGGTTGAAAAAACATAATTGCCTTTTTATCTTCAAGGCTGGGCAATAAATAATGACGGAGGCTTCAAACGAGGCTTTGGAGCTGGATTTGGTGCACGTTTTGATTATAATGGTGCCTCAGTTGCCACGTTTGTCTTTGCCAAAACAGTTATGGGAGAATAACAATGTTTTTTGTGTTTTTTTTTTATTCATTAAAACCATATCCAATTTCTGGAAAAGTAGCTAAAATAAACAAGCAAACATTATTTGAATGAAAACCATGTGCACAAACCTTAAATAAGCCTCGTTTAACGCCTTACTCTCTTCATTGTTTTATGTTGAGCGCTCCACATTGATTTAAACTCTTCTCCCTGAGATGGTAAAACAGCACGCCACAGGATAAGTTGTAAAACGAAACGAAGGGGAAAGAATGCTTCACACTTTTACAGAGCGCGGTGAAGATGCAAACAAAACAACATGATGATGTACACCTGGTGGTGATTGAAGTGCATGAAGGAAGGATGTCATGCGACGCTGTGCGCTCCCATTGTTGCTCTTGAAATAATAGTTTGAAAGAGAAAACAGGCTCAAACAAACAAAAGGCCAAACTTCAGGCCTTAATTATTTGCAGTTGTCAGGTGACAGCTACAAAAAGCACACCCCACTTCTCCTGTTCAAAGCAACTGATCCCCGTGGCTAACATCCATGATGGAGCATGCCTTGTGTCTCTTCTGCTTTCAGCGGGGACACTATTGTTGCAGGGGGAGGCAGGGTGTGTGTGTGTGATGAAGACACGGTGCTGGTTTCACAGGACTGTGACTGCAGGAGCGTAACGCCGATGAGGACTTCATCCAGTCTGTTTATGACGGTGGAGGGGAGGAACTGACCCTTATCCTTTCCAGACTTCCCCACCCAACAGCTTTATCTCCAAACTTTTCATCTCCTCAGCAACAATCTGAACACAAATCAGCTCCTTTTTATTTGAGTTATTGGCTTTATAACAACTTAAAGTCCACTTCAGGGACCTAGATGTGATACTTTCTCTGATGGGTTTGGGCTTTTTCATCATTAGTTCGTTATTAAGCAGGTAAAAGTACTAAAACTAATTCCAAGTACTTTTAAATAGTTTTTAACGCAAATTCTTAAAGGAGCTTCCAATCCGAATGGAATGGATCATTAATATTCTGCAAATACTTAAAAAATAATTACCAAGCATTCCTTGATGGGATGCATCACCCACTTTCATGCCAGAGTGTTAATTTAACATAATATATATATATATATATATATAAAAAATTAACATAATATTATCTTTAAAACAATTTTGGATTAATTTTTTTTGTTAAATGTAAAATATATGTTGTGCATAATTGCATGCATATTTATGCGCAATCATATAATGTCTTAGGCGTTACAAGCTTCTATTTTAGCTCAATAATTGTAGACATCACCAAGTTGCACCCTGCAGATGTTGGATGCTGTCTATCATGGTGCACTAAGATTCATAACTGGCTGTGATTATCGTACCCACCACTGCACCCTGTATTCACTGGTTAACTGGACATCATTAACTTCACGCAGACTCTCTCACTGGTACATTTTCATCTTTAAATCACTTCTTGGTCTGCTGCCTTCATACATCTCCTCCTACATGTCTCTGCGTGAGTGCAGCTACAGCGTGCGCTCTCAGGACATTATTACCTGCGGTGTTCCCTCGGTGCGGACTGAACTAGGCAAAAGGGTCTTCTCCTACTCCGCTCCTGTTTCCTGGAATATCTTACAAAAAGATCTGAAGCTCTCGACTTTGACCTCTCTAAGTGGCTTTAAGAATCTGTTGGACTCCTGGCAAGGACCAATGCAGACATGTTCCTGTTTTTAGTTTTCTACAGTCGCTTTATAATCTAGCTGTTTTTGCTACTTGTTTTGCCATTTTATTTTAATTTGTAAAAAAAATCTATATGCCTCTTTTATAATTGTCTATTGTTGTCCACTGTTGTCATCACTCTTTGTTAAAATCAGGTCTCTCTTGTAAATGAGTCTGACATAAAACTGAATTTTATTGGTTGTATAACAGCCCTGTGATGGACTGGAGACCCGTCCAGGGTGTACCCCGCCCCTCGCACAGTGATCGCCAGACATGGGCATCGGCGACCCCCGTGACCCAAAATGGAAGAAACAGGTAAAAGATAATGGATGGATGTTTAACAACAACTAAAAGGGCTAGTTTTAGCAGTTTTTCCTGTAATTTATTTAGCAAATATATGAATAAACATTACAAGGAGTAAAACATACTCACTTTTACTTTATGCTTTATTTCTTTAAAGTATAGGATACGTAATTTTTCTACAATTTAAAAAATCACATAAGAATGCATATAGTTTATTGTTTTAGTTTTTAGGAACTGGGCAAAAACTTTATTTTATTTTTTTCTTCTTTACAAGAATCCAGTTTTTTATTTTGTCTTAGAATGCAAAAATATTAATAAATGTTAAAAATCATTAGATATTTTTAGTTTCATAAAATCACCCCTACTGGCCAGAAAAGCACCTTCCAACAAACTTAAAGTGGTCCGTGGGCCACCAGTTGAGAGTCCCAGTTGTAGCAGGTATTGTGGCTCCGAACACGTTTAATTTAGAGAACAAAGGGGCAGAAACAGCTCTTTTGATCGTAAAGGTTGCCGACCCCTGGTTTAGCGTGTATCTTAGATCCTTGTATATGGTTTCTTTTTTTTAAATTATTTATATTGTTGCTATTTTGGGGGGTAAATGGGACCTTGAGTACTTAATTTCATTCTAGTTCATTCCACCTCATGTGCCACATGTGACACAAGTGACAATAAAAAACCTTGAACCTTTCCCTGAACCCAACCGTTCCTGCCTGCACTGAGCAGCAACAAGTAAAACTTGTGATGCAGCGTGCTTATTTTCTCCTATTTGTGCAGTTTGTTAACTCCCACAATCCCTTTTGATTTTCATCACGTTCGTGTGCTCTGCACATCTGTTTGCTTTTCTCTCTAAGAGATCCAAGTGATGCCCTGCTCTGCCCCTCGGTGTCTGGCACACTGATCCTCACCCCTCTGATGCCAAGCAGCTGCAGATACACGACGCTGTGCAAATACTACTGGACCCTTTCTGGGTTAAATAAATTTGGCAGAGCACTCTCACGTGTCACGTTCTATTACGCAGGGTGTTCATCTTTTGCTTGACATGTTGCTTTTAAAAATCGTGATAGATATTAACGGTAAATCCCCCTTTTATTTTTTTTAAACAAGCGTACTTGTGGCCTGGTTATCCATGCATGCACTTTGAGTTTCTGTCAGGCCCTTGTTTGTGAATAGTAATAGAGGAGCTCCTAAAGGGAGATGGAGAGGGAATAAATGGAGGATTTTCAGCTTGTTAAATGGGGCATTAGAGGGCTTGTGACTGGGAGTTGTAGGCTATAAAACCAAACTGTTTGGCTGCATTCATGTTTTAGTGCATTGGCTTGTTGGCTGACAGCTTTGCTGTTAGGGTGTCGTTTGGGGGCGATGCCTTGGGGCATGCTTTATGCTGCTCATTTGGCACTTTCAGGACTCACCAGAGGCAGATTTAGGGAAAGACCATTCACTATGTGGAGACTGGCTCCTCTGCACTGATCGGAGTGAAATCAAACAATAAGTAGAGGAAGAATGTAAAACAAACATTCAGTGTTTTCTGATCATTTCTGCCGTGGAGACTTGATGTCTGAGCTTGCCGTCTGTTTTTTATTCATCTGTAAGCTGTCAGGTCTGAGGCTTTTAAACCAGATGTAAAGCAAATTGGGTCTGAGCACGGTACTATGCGCTTTTAAGGTTTCCCAGAAACAAACAGACACATGTTCGAAATCTGCACATCTGAGCCTTGAACACTTTCAGAGACATACGTGTAGAGGTTTTATGCATGAGCACAGATTTATTATTGTTCTTTAGGGCCTGGGTGTAATTTCTGCAACACTTAAATGATCTAGGCAGCCATAATGATGTTCACATGCCGACATATTTTAGGTGAAGTATGTTCTTGCTATTTTCTATATTCCTACCAATGAGCCATCTGGAATAACAACATCCCTTTAAGCTGCAAATCAAGGAGGAAAACAGATGAGGAGAAGAAAGCTGGGGAGGAAAGCAACAGAGAAAACTCTATAAAAGGTGCTTTACTCGCTTTATTATGAAATATTCTCACTGAGGACTTCCTAAACTTCTGTTCAAACTTTCTTTGAAATGTCTGTCTTTTTATTTTTTCATTCTCAAAGGTCAACAATGTAAAAGGACAAACTATCTCATTATAGCTCTAGGTTTGTCATCAAGTGTTGGAATTATCAAGAAAATGTCATTTCAGGACAATAAAGGGTTTTAGATAGAGAGTAATTATTTAATAGGCTGTCAGTTTGGTTCCTGCTTTGTTTTCGTATGCTGTATAATTTTAAGATAAAAAAATAAATAAAACATAATTAATTTTAGTCTTGTTTAAAAGACAATCAAGAAAGATGGGCTAATGCAAAAATGTTTTATCCTGAATTTAAAAGAATGATACTCAAACATGGCTTAAATTGTTTATGGTCACTGATGCAGCTGCAGATGTCTTACAATCTTTAATCCCTTGTTCTGATTTTTGTTGTTGTTGTTGTTTTGTTCATTGTTTATTTATTTGGATCCCCATTAGCCTTTGCCGTAACAATGGCTACTCTTCCTGGGGTCCACATCATAAAAAAAAACATTTATTACAAAGACAGTTACACACCTTAATATAACGTTGGTAACATAGCGCAATATGACAATTAACTCATACATGTACAATTGTAACACTTTATATAATAAAATAATTTAGCAGGGCTCTTTTAAAAGCTCTAGCAGTTGTTACATTTACCACAGAGGAACGAAGAGAGTTTCATGTTTCCATAACGGTCTTTTGTCCATCGTTCCTGTTGCATGGTAGAAGAGTAAAACAACCTTTTAAAGCATGCCTTGCATTAAAATTGTGTAAAGTTTGGCTAAATAAAAGTCAGTTATATAAAACATTTAGTATCTTAGATACCACAATCTTTCTTTAAAAAAAAAACATAAAAGGGCAATTTCAACATAATTTTTAACCCAAGGCCAACTTAATGCTTTGTGCATGCTGATAATATTCAGTACCTTCAGTCGTAGACTGAGACCACCGAGGTGCTCCACAGAACACCACAGGAAGTCCTTCCTCCCTGTGGCTATCAAACTTTTCTACTCCTCCCCCTTCTGCACATAGGACAATAAAATTAATCCTGTACTACAATAAACTCTCATGTTTCTGTTTGCACCTGTTTAGAACTTAATTGTGGGCATTTTTATATCCTCTGTTACATTTACATCTTGTGATTCTTGTGTATGTTCCTTTGTACTGAAACTCTGGCACAATAATTTCCTGTGGGATCAATAAAGTTCCTTCTAATCTTATCTTATCTTATCTCATCTAATCTTATCTTATCTTATCTTATCTTATCTTATCTTATCTTATCTTAT
>NC_056516.1:18493909-18521085 GCF_014905685.2 Nematolebias whitei | reverse complement strand
TTGAAAAGCCTCACGGTTTATTATTTATTTATTATCTTTTTTTTTTTCAAACCCCAAGCACCACCTCACGGACCCCCATGGGTTTTTGAGAACCACTGCCTTAGCCAACATAGTGAACTTTTGCAAAATATCCATTTTGCCATAGATTGTATACTGGATGTGCTTGCCTGTCTTTTGGTGCTGTGTAATAAAAAAAATTATAGTGTAAAAACACAAACTGTGAGCATTCATTTTAATTACATAAATCTTGTGATTACCTGAAAGTGTGAGTAGCACCAGCTAGCACTTCATACAATAATTTACTGATATTTCTGCCTAAATAAAGCATAATGGTGACAGTGTAAAGGTTTATAGAATCGCTTTTATATGAACTGGTATTACTTTTTTTTTATTTTTTATGAAGCGCTTTTAAGCCAACTACGTTGGTCTTGAAATAACCATTATGAATCCAGTCAGATATTCTTCAAACTGAAGTTGCTCCAAACGCAGAAGCACTTAAAGAAACTGGTCCAGATGACACGAGTTAACCTTTTGTTTGGTTATCTACCCGGATGATTGAGCTTGCAACCCTTTTTCTGAACCACTTTGGCCTTGGTTGTCCTCAAGCTGTTCTGTGAGTAGCAAGTTGGCCATCTGGCCTAAAACATTTGATTGTTATACATGATGATTGATTGTTTTGGATGGATGGGCCCTGTTTGCTTGATTCCACAGGAGGTTAGGCTACCTATGGGACAGATCTGGTTGACAGGCGCAGACTGCCCAAGTCTTCCGGATGGGAGACGAAACATTTCTCAGTTAAAGTAACTGGTCCAGATGACACGAGTTAACCTTTTTTTGTTGTTATTTACCTGGATGATTGAGCTTACAACACTTTTCTTTTTGCTCAAAAAGTGTTTTCCAACTGGCAAGACGTTATCATTTCATGATATTTTCATAGATCCCCAATTTGAAATTTCTGAAATATCCCTTTTAGCTAATAGTCTTTTACCGTCTTTAATCAGAAACAACTATTCATTGCACTGATTTGTGAACAACGCACCCTCACCCATCATGCAAATACACTCACGCAAAGACAACTATCAAAAGCAATTACCGGTATTGAAGCACAATTGATGGAAACACACAGTATTTATTTGGCTTTCATTTTTGGTCTCTGACTGTCTTTCCTTTTTCTGTGTTCAAACAAAACAAAACAACGCACATTGTGCTGTATAAACCAACTGAAGTAAAAACAGTAAATCATACACACGAGCTGGAACAGTTCTTCAGCTGACAGTCCCTTCATCATTATTCACAGGACGGGCCTTTGTCTCTTTTGTTTTAGCAATCATGTTAAATTAGCTTGAAACAGAAGGGTGCTGTCTTGTTGCCAAGCTGTCTGCTTGAAGCTGTGCGTGTGTGCCAAGGTAAACCAGACAGGGTTTATTCATGTACTTATCTTCATCTGTGCTGTTTATGTGTGCCTGATTACATCCAAGATGTATGCATAATACTGGCTTTTCTCTTTGGCTGTCTTTCCTACTGTCTATTTGTCATACGTGTTGATGTTTGGGGTGGTTCATTTTCCCTGCAGATGCCCTACAGTTGGTTGATGGTATCAAGGACTTTTAGGGTGCGAAGTGGAAGGAAGGACATCGAGTGAATTAGCAAGAACATAATGTACAGTCCAAAGGGAATTATGTTATGCCTCAAGGTACTGGCGTGAGTTTACTCAGCAAAAGGTGTTGATGGAGTGTTATTTCCATCATCCAACTTTCCACATTTAATATGCACGTGTGTATGCTTTTTGTCACACTCACATTTTGTGCATGCGTGCTCCAAACCTGATCTTGGATGATGTCATGTGCAGCTGCTGCGTGGCTGACAGACAGTTTCCGCACCACAACATGGGGCCCTATGGTCCGCCTGTCAGGCAGACTGGCAGGTGAATGACACCAATGAGAACCAGCAGTCCCTCCCTCCTGGAGTCAGGCACTGAGTGACAGCCAGTAAACAGCCAGAAAAAGCTTCTCTGAACCTGAAAGTAATCTCTTTAACTCACTCTCTTTTGCTTTTTCTATGCTGAGCCATACTCTTTCTCTTTTCTCCTCAGACTCCCCTTCCTTTGCCTCTTTTTGGCGTCTTCTCGTCTTCTCACCCTCTTTTCAAACTCCTCTTTTTCTTTCCCTCTCTGTGGGTATTTTTTTTTTCTTGCTTCCACTGAAGGCTTCTGTCTTTTTTAACTGTCTCCCATTCGCCCCCTTTCTTTCTTCCTTTCCTTCTGTCTGTCATTGCTCTGTGCTGCTTTCTATCACAGTGTCACCAACTCTTAAGGAAAAGCTCAGACTTGTGCCTCTCAGTCAAAGTTCAGATGAAAAGTGTTTTAAACCGAGTCCAAATAGTAAAGGGTTGCATGAAAAGGACTTCAGATTGTGCATGTGTATACACAACCAAAATGGGGAAAATGCAGGACAGCTACAGAAGTTGTCAAACTGTTTATGCTGGCCGTAATTTTTCTCTCTCCTCTTCTCTTTCTCTTCTTCACGTTGAGTCACCTCAGGTTTGGTGGTTTTGTGGCAAAGATTTATTGGTGAGCTTCACATTTTGAAGACATTACATGGGTGGAATAGTTTGATGCTTGATCGGCTTTAGGAAATCATCCAGTTTGTATCTCCACCCTTACCCTCTACCCCCCCCCCCCCCCACGCTTGGCTCCATGTCCATGACTCCCAACAAATCTATGGTTAGCCCACCCAAGTGCCTTTCAGCCTGGCATTCTGCCCGAGGCCCACACTCCCATCTGACCCATGCGTACAAGACCCATTGCCCCAGCCCCTTTTGCACTCATTGACCCATCACCTTTTGACCGACTGTCCCACGCTCCTTCTGACATTTTTATTTTCCACATCAGCCCCAAACCACGACTGCACTGGCACTTCCAACTCAAAGCCTTAGAAAATAGTTTTTTGTCCACAGTGTGCTTAATTGTGTGTTAACTTGAAGTTCGGAGGTGTGAGGTTTATAGTTGCACTTAATGACGACTGGTAAATCTGCTTCCTGTCTTGGCAAGCTTCTTGTTATGGTCGACTCTTCTTCAACTCTTCCTCCCAACCTCTTTATCACAATGCGTTCATGTCTCATTTGTCCATCACGTTCATTCTATCCGTCTTCATCTGTGTGGCATCACACTCGCTCAGTCAGTCAATCTCTTTGCCTCGCAAGTGTTCATGTTGTCTCCCAGTAAATCTCTCGCTGTCAGTTCCTATCTTCCTCTTTGTTGTTTTTCTCTGTGTGCCTTCCTTTTGCCTTGTGAGAAACTCTTAAGGGTCTTTGTTGTGAGCTCAAGTCACCTCCATGGTGACCAGCACTGACTGACAGCTTTTAAAAAGATCTCTTCATTTCAGGGGCCAGGGAAGGGAAGGAGGAATGTGTGTGGATGTGTGTGTGTGTAGAAAGACTAAAACTTTTAGGTGCTTTTTTTTACATAAGAGCATGAACAAATCAACATGTGTGAGTGGTTTTTGCTCACCAGTGTCCATCCTCTTGTGGGTTCATTTTTCTTGTTGAAGTCTTGATGTGATGTTTAT
Source organism: Nematolebias whitei (assembly GCF_014905685.2). Lineage (NCBI taxonomy): Eukaryota > Metazoa > Chordata > Actinopteri > Cyprinodontiformes > Rivulidae > Nematolebias > Nematolebias whitei. The sequence goes on along the minus strand of NC_056516.1, from coordinate 18,517,519 downwards.
CTCAGTGACATACACAAATAAACCAGGGCAGAGCCAATCTAAGCTCTGCAATCAGCACCGAGCCATCTAAGCTTCTGCAACTCTGTTTGTTTATCCTCCATGTTTCCTTTGAACCCCTAGCCCTAAACACACTCAGATATTTGGTATTAGAACTTATATAACCCAAGAGAAAGAAAAAAACTGGGGTGAGTTAAGTTTACAGCAGAGAAAAGAAGACAAAAACAGAAAAAAAAGTTGATGGATCCAATTTATAAGCTGCAAAACACTAAATTTCATCAGCCGGCCAATGGCGGGGTTCATTCAGAGTCAGGTCACCATGTTAATTTTGTAGCTGAGCTTATTACAAGAAAACCCTGCAGGCACTATCTGATGGAGTCAAACAGAGGAAAGCTTTCATGTAAGCATTTTGCTGCAATTATTTCAGTCCTCTAAATGCTCAAAACAGCAAAAGACTATGCGCCGCACTTGGTGCACTTTATCTTGGCAGGACTTTTTCTAGCAAAGAGCCTCATTACTCTCTGTCAGCCATTAGAGGCGAATATCTGAGCAGTGATTTTAATCAAAACGATAACATCAACTGCTTTGCAGAATGGAAAACAGAATTGTCGAAATGAAAGGCTAAGCTATAACTAACTCGGCAATAACGTGAGGCGGGACAAGATATGGTCACAGCTTGACCTTCCGACTGACAGAAAGGCCAGGGGTGTGACGGACAGTTGTCATGGACCCATGGAGCTTGGAAAATGTCAGCTCGAGTTTAAACTTCATTTTCCACATTTCTCAATGTCTGGACAAAAAAAAAAAAATAGAAACATGTGTCCATAAACTTTGCATCAACCCAAGTCAAACATCGGCACCCTCGCAGCCTGAAACTTTAGGCCATGCAATAACATGGCTCATAGACATTCCATAGCACCCAGTGAGAGGAGCTATGAAAACACTCACCATACAAGGAAACCCCTGATAAGCACCAAGGTTTGGCACTAATACTTTTAAGAACATTGCTCTGAAAGTGAGCTTAAATTGGGGCGGTGTTGGGTTTTTGCCTCCTCTTATTTGAAACGTTCAAATCGATTAACAAACGATTAAAATACCCAAGTGCCAAAAGAGAAGATTATTCTGAGGTAAATATGTGACAACCAAAGTGTGTGTGTGTGTGTGTGTGTGTGTGGGGGGGGGGGGGTTGTCTTTGAAAAGCAGCAGGAAAAACCATCTTGGGCTTGTGGTGGTTACATACAGCAGATTGATGGTCATTTCCTTCACTGTTTCACTTTTCAGCAGCAGTTTCAACCAGTGGTGTAGTCTGTGATACGTGGGTTTACGGAGTATACCCACTAGAAAAGCTTAAGAATTTCAGTATACCCACTTAACAGTGCCCAATGATACATAACATATCATTAGGCACGTGTCATTGATATGTTAAATGGCAGTTAAATGCTTCCTTAATAATCTATCGGTGTGCAGCGCTTGTTTATTACATTTGCTAATTCAGCGAATTATTGTATAATTAATACTTCTGTACCTACTACTTAATACTTGAACATGTTTTCTTTGATACTGTTTTTTAAATTCTATAACGTTTTTAATACAAAGCCAACTGTTGTACAAAGTTTGTTGTTCATTTATTCAAATATAAGCATCAGAGAAATTTGGAAATGTTCACTTTGCTTAAAACTCTAAATTAATTGACGATTACATTGTACTAACCAGTGTACTTTGGTCTCTTAGCACAGTATACAGACCGACCATGGTAAATTTAGTTTTACGTTGGATGTTGGACATTTGCGCTCAGTGATTTCAACGGTGTCCAACATAAAACTAACTTTACCACAGTATACCCACTACAAAAATGTAGACAGCACCACTGGTTTCAACTCTAAACTGTCAAAGTAGTGTCAAAGTCTTTTAAATAATCATAAAGTCTTTTTGAAGTCAGCAGGCAACATTTTGAAAAGATCCAGTACCATGATTTTGACAGAGATGGAGTGAGAGGCCGTTGACAGTTTTTTGAATGTGACACCCCGGTGCCCCATCTTGCCCCATCTCTTAGAGTTATCAATCTCCGAGACATTCTAATTATCCGTAATTGGTCATAATTAGATTTAATTGGCTTTGATTAGCTGTAATTGGGCCGATGGACTAATCTGATTGAAGATCAGAGGACTAGGGGTCCTGTGTGGTTTGAAAGTGAGTATTCCCCGAGCCCTTCACTGACCCAAGATGTACACATCAAACATATTTGTTTGTAGCACAGTTGATTGCTACCGGTCGTTGCCGTGTGATTTGGGAATCAATTTACCAAACAAGCGTATGTTGATTGCTAAAATTTCCTTGGCAGTAAAGCATGTTTAAAGGGATTCAAATCTGCTCTTGAAAAAAAAAAAGAGTTTCTGCTTTGTGTATGTGTCTTTGTTGCTAGCTTGCAGCCAAACACTCACACGTGCACACACGAGAGGGCCTCAAAGAGAAACAGAGGAGGTGAGATGGCAGGAGACATCATGAGTAAACAGTAATGTAATACAGGACTAATTTGAATCAAGTTTTCTTGCCCAGAGCTGCTAAATTCCTAATTGTGCATGAAGCTGTCCAGAAGTCAGGCTAAATTATAATACATTGGACAAAAAGAGAAAAGTGACTCTGCAGCATTCGGATTTGTTCTGACGAGGGACGAGGGGAGCAGAGGGAGGAGATGTGTTTGTGTTGGATAGAAAAAAATTTCTCCTGCCCTCCTTCTTTCTGCTCATGCTCTCACTGTCTTTTGTTCCCCATCTTGCTCTGCCCGTTGGCTTGATAGGCAGATGGAAGCGATTGCGGTGTAATAATAAACCGTTGGAGGAAACCATGGGAGAGATGGAGAGATGACAGAGAAGGAGAAGGAGGGGAAAGGGAGAGTCTGCAGTGCACTCACGGGCCAGCACATGTGTTGATCGGGCTAGCGGATCAGCGCCTGTGTTCATTTCCATCAACCTTGACAGCTCCGACCTACATCGAACCACCAGGAAAGAAATGAGGATTATGTCCCCTCTTTTTAAAATATGCAGCTCCTCTCCAACAGATGTGAGATGTTTGATCACAGTTTGATTAGACTTGATGGATCTCAGAGATGCTTCACTCTTTGAGGCCTATTCTTAGAAGATGATCTGCGTTCTTAATGAAATGACAAAGCCATCTCTTTCTTTCCACTGTGTCATATCTCAACACTGATATGTAGCATTTAGCAGTAAGGCTCTGACAGTAGCCTTGTGCTCTGTCTGCATTCAGTCACAGTGTGTTTAACATCTGCCCCGCAGGCACGTACCTCTGCAACCTTTCAGCACCTCTTGCATCTCTGCAGTGTCCTGCCACAGCACATCCAAGATCACTTCTATTTCAAATTCCTGTTCAATGCTCATTTAAAAAAACATGCCAGCCATCATAGAAAACCCTTAGGTGTTGGTTAAATGTCAAGCCATGACTACAGGATAGATAAGGGGAAAAATAAGCACCTGTAGGAGGAAGGGTTGAATAGTCTTTGTTGGAAATAGAGAAAAGTGGTTAGAGCTGAGGGATTGAATGTGGGGGAGGTTGAGTGGGTTAATGTGGAGTGTGCTTATGCATGAATGTCAGCGTGTGTCTCTTTACATCTGCATCGCAGGCAGCTGGTGTGCGGATGCAGGAGAGAGAGTCGTCATCCAAAGGTATACCACCCTCCCTCCACTGCAGCCCTCCCCTTCGCCTGTAACCTTTCACCCCTCACCCTAACAGCAGCACAATATGTCTGTTGAGGGACTGTTGTGGGCAAGGTAGCTTTCTGCTCACATCAGCATCCTCTCTGTCCTTCAAATTGCCTGTGGAAGCAAAGGGTGCCATGAGTGGGCGGCTGGCTGGCCCTGTTTGCCTGTTTTTCATGGCCGCAGCATTTCCATGTCCGACTGGCAACAGAAACGTTTACTTGAATTGTTAAATTTTATAATTAGGTGCCTAAGGGTATGCTCAGAGTGACCATAAAAGGGTATATTTAAGATGTAAGATAACATGCCAATACAAAGAGTCCATGTAAATAATAATGGAGTTTCAGTAAATTTGAAATAAAACCAAGAACATGCAGTTAAAATATTGCTCATTTTGTTCAAAGTAAATAAAGTTGGAACAATGGCTCTCTCTGGCTGCCAGTATGTTTAACAATAGGCTTTAGTTCACAAAATGTTTTTGGAGTGTAAGGTCTAAAGTGTTCCAGACCGGGGTGGTGGTCCCCCTATTCAAAAAGGAGGACCATAGAGTGTGTTCCAACTACAGGGGGATCACGCTCTTAAGCCTCCCTGGTAAGGTCTATTCGGGGGTTCTGGAGAGGAGGGTCCATCGGATAGTCGAACCTTGGATTCAGGAGGAGCAGTGCAGTTTTCGTCCTGGTTGTGGAACACTGGACCAGCTCTACACTCTCAGCAGGGTCCTGGAGGGTGCGTGGGAGTTTGCCCAACCGGTCTACATGTGCTTTGTGGACTTGGAGAAGGCGTTCGACCGCGTCCCTCGAGGAACCCTGTGGGGGGTACTCCAGGAGTATAGGGTACCGGGCCCTATGATACGGGCTGTTAGGTCCCTGTATGACCAGTGTCAGAGCCTGGTCCGCATTGCTGGCTGTATGTCGGGCTTGTTCCCAGTGAGAGTTGAACTCCACCAAGGTTGCCTTTTGTCACCGATTCTGTTCATAACTTTTATGGACAGAATTTCTAGGCGCAGCCAAGGTGTTGAGGGGATCCGTTTTGGTGGCCTTAGGATTGCATCTCTGCTTTTTGCAGATGATGTGGTCCTATTGGCTTCATCAGATCATGATCTACAGCTTTCGCTGGAGCGGTTTGCAGCCGAGTGCGACACAGCCGGGATGAGGATCAGTTCCTCCAAATCCGAGGCCATGGTGTTGAGCCGGAAAAGGTTAGAGTGCCCTCTTCGGGTCAGGGAGGAGGTCCTGCCCCAAGTGGAGGAGTTCAAGTATCTTGGGGTCTTGTTCACGAATGAGGAAAAAATGGAACGTGAAATTGTTAGGCGGATAGGTGCAGCATCTGCAATGAAGCGGGCGCTGTACAGGTCTGTCGTGGTGAAGAGAGAGCTGAGTCAAAAGGCGAAGCTCTCAATTTATCGATCGATCTACGTTCTTACCCTCATCTATGGTCACGAGCTTTGGGTTGTGACCGAAAGAACGAGATCTCAGATACAAGCGGCCGAAATGAGTTTTCTCCACAGGGTGTCTGGGCTCTCCTTTAGAGACAGGGTGAGAAGCTCGATCATCCGGGCAGGACTCACAGTAGAGCCGCTGCTTTTTCACATTGAGAGGAGCCAGTTGAGGTGGCTCGGGCATCTGGTTAGGATGCCTCCTGGACTCCTCCCTGGTGAGGTGTTCCGGACACGTCCCACCGGGAGGAGACCCAGAGGAAGACCCAGGACACACTGGAGGGACTATGTTTCTCGGCTGGCCTGGGAACGCCTCGGGATTCCCCAGGAGGAGCTGGACCAAGTGGCTGGGGAGAGGGAAGTCTGGGCCTCCCTACTTAGGCTGTTACCCCCGCGACCCGACCCCGGATAAGCAGAAGAAATGGATGGATGGATGGTCTAAAGTGTGAATAACTGGAATATGTTATTTCACTTTTTTATCTTTCCTTTAAAAAAAAAGGTGAGATTCAATAATGCCAATTAAAACATAAAGATAAAAGCCTCTCTATCAGCTGATGCAGCTGTGATGGTTTGGGTTTGATGTTCACTATTGTCTTTATTTTTTCAATATTTGTGTTAGTTACTGTTTTAAATGTGTTATATAAATAAATGTGACTTGACTTGACATTTTTTTTACATGCGCCATAGGGAACTGGTCAAAACAAAATAAATGCTTCTGGTGTAGTTTCTCATGGAGTTGCCATCTACCAACACTTTGGCTTCTGAAGTCATTGGTGCATGGAGATGTTGATATGTTCTTAGATGTATAAATTTTAGCAAGTTGTCGGCTCAAATTTGTCAGCTCATGTTCGTGCTGCTGTTGTTCAGCATATTGTTTTTGTACTATTAGTGCTTAGCGTATTCTTAGTTTAGCGTATTTCTTAGTTCATACAGTATCAGATCTTCTTACTGTTTTTCTTCAGTTTGTACTTTTGTTGGATGTAACTGGGACCCTGTGTACACAATTGTGTTCCACCACATGTACCACATGTGATGTGAATGACAAATAAAGAACCTTTGACTTTGAAAAAAAAAAATAGCATGCAGTGTCAGTTTGAGTCCTCTGCCAAGTATAGCACAGCTCAAAATGTTGACCAGTAGTATTTACACATCAATTATATTCACATGTCCAAGTGTTTCTCCTCTTTGTTTGAAATTATTCTAATTTGAAGTTAAAACATAAGTTTTTAAATGAAGGATAAAGGTAGTATCATACAGGCTGTGACTGCTGGAGACTAGCTGGTGATTCAAAACTACAAGAAAATAGGCAACATTTCTGTTGTCTCACTAAAGTTCAAGTATTAATGACTAAGCAACCAGCAAGTTGTTGTGAGCAGGCAATTTTTGAAAATCACAAAATATTATAATGGGGTAGCTCAGAGGTTAGAGAAGGCAAGCCTGTGATCGGAAGGTCACCGGTTTGAGGCCCCAAACTGGTAAAATCGAAATGTGGGTGGGAATGGTGAAGCACCCACACCTGCCTCCACCCTCATTTACCCCGCTCTGGGCCATTGAGCAAGGCCCTCAACCCCCACCATCTGCTTCCCGGGTTGTCCTAGATGGCAGCTCTCAGCTCCACACAAAGGGCTGTGGTAGCTTATCTCCACCTGCTTTGTACCAACATTGGCAGCCACCTCAATATTTTTTTTAATCTACTGAAAAACACTTGAAATGAAGAAAATCAGATTAAGTTTTATTGATTACTATTAGGCTATTTAATGTTGCCATGGTTTTTAATTCTGGACATCTAGGGTTGTAATCTTGGATGTTTCCAAGAGACAGCTTCGGCACTTTATTACTGGAAAATAAATTGAGAAAGGTGTAAGATGATTTGTGACTTTTTTAACATGCTCTAAATTCATGAAACAACAACAACTCACACAACAAAACTGAGATTCCCTGTAAATGTTTTGAGACCGTTTGGAGACTCCCCCACAAATGACATTCACCATCTATTCCCCAAAAGCTTAGTGAGAAAACAGCTTAAAGACATGTTTGATTTTGAGTTAGAAAGCCAGACATTCAGCGCAATTAAAATCTAATTGGTTCTACATAAAAACAACTAATGTAAAATGTTCTTAGTATTTTTTTTTTCATTCAACCTTTATTTATACAGGTTAATTTTATGGGGGATGAGGACTCATTTACAATAGACCTGTATCTCTCATCCCAGCCAACGAAAGCAGCTAGCAATAGCTGCCAGTTGTGTTTTTCCCTTAATAAAATACATGGAAGTGCACTGATAAATATGAAGCATGTAGCAATAGCACTGATTTATCACAGAACCCAATGCAGTAACCTGGAGGCTAGTGCTAGCATGCTAGCTCCAGAAACAAACAAACTCACTAGTTCTCACTTTTAGAATATACAGTCACCTGAAGGTTTTTCACAAACAGAGACATCTACAAGTTGAGAGGCATATCAGTCCAAAATGGCAACATAGACATTAGATAAAGGGCTTTCAATGGCTTAAAGCCTACTTGCAACAGCTAGCCTAGCCTCTCTCACACATAGCCTGGTTGTGAGTGTCCACGATCTGTTCCGGACCAGGAGCACGATCCGAACTGTGCATTCAGCTCTGGGCGCAGGAGAATTGCGGCCAGAATGATCCTATATCTTGTAACGAAGAGGCGCTAACTGCGCATGTACAACTTTTAACTAGAGTCTATGGGCAAAGATTTAGCGCGCCAGGGCAGAAATATGTCATCACCAATCAGACAACGTTTTTGAAAGCAACAACTTTACTCATCATTAACTATAAAATATTTATCTTACACAACTAAAAAAATATATATACATACATTTTGAAATAGTTTTACTTTATTATTTCATTTTTATTTAATGTTTTATTGTCTTATTCAAGGTAATGTGATGAGTGGTAAGTGGTGGCGCGGTACCCTAGTGCTCTCTATTGGCCAGCGACCACTGAGCATATAAAAAAAAAGGTATATTTCATGACAACTAAAAAATATGCAGGTTCTTCTTTATTTCTTCTTCTTCTTTCAGCTGCTCCCTGCGTTAGGGGTCGCCACAGCAAACTAAGTTGCACGAAGACTTGGCAATTATTAAAAAAAAAAGTCAATTAGAAGATTTTTTTAGATGGACGTTAAACAGGTTAAGATATTTTATGATGCTAAATATAATTTTCTCAAGAAATAACTAAACCATAAAGATAAAGATGCATTGTAAATGTGTTTTTTGACAATAAATGAATGACCTAAATAAAAGAGTAAGAACAAAAGAAAAAAATGCAATTAGCTTAGTGTGACTTTTACAGTTATGCAGATGATGCTCCAAATTCTGTTGTACAATATGGACTTTGAGGTAAATAGCATTCTTACCAAATGAATAATTATTTTGAATGGTTTTAAGTTCCCAAGAATCAGAACTGATTAACCTAACATAAAGAAAAATACATAAAAAAAAAAACTTTCTCCACAACAGGAGTTATTGGAATTACCACAATTGCAGAGGTTTGGAAGAGTGAAACGTACTACCTGTGACATTCATTCTTGCAGTCTGAATTTCAAGAACTTATAGCAGTCATCACTTTAAAACAACTATGATTTCACCCAATAGTTCTGTCATGTTTCAGCATGCTGTTTATTAAAATCCTTTAGCCAGCCAGCAACCACACGGCACATTTTCTGCTACGGCGCCCAGAAAACTCTCTCTCACAGCTCAACTGTCGCCTTCAATCTCTGTCTTTTTGCCTGTTTTTCAAGCTACAGCTCTCATTTTCCCTCCTGCTGTCCCAGCGGTGGTTTTCTATGAATGATATCATCACTCAGCGCTTGAGTGAGGTCTCAGTGACCCATGATGCACTTTAGCATCAGAGCTTCACCCAAGTTTGACTTTCTTTTCTTATTTTTAGAGAACATTTAATGCAGGGGTGTTGAGACATGGACTAAAAGTTCTGTGTATTTTTGTCACACGTATCAGCAAGTTGTCCGTCACTGATGGCAAAACAAAATAGCAGAGCACCGAATCTATTCAGGACAGGATTCTATGGTAACTGGCTGAAGGAGCGGCTCAGGACAGCAGTATTTTCTTTTCACAGTTAAATAGATGTCCGACTGGCACAAAAAGCCTTCGAGGCCAACTACACAGCATCAGACAGGCACTTCCTGGAACAGGAATTCCTTCCGGCAATGGCAGCCTCTAGTCTGATTAAAGAACAGCAGGACAAGGAAGGGACACCTGACAGCAACACTATCTAATCAGATGGGAAACTTGGACACCAACACACAAGCAAGTTCACTCAGAGGGAAAGTTAGCATGTCCATGCACGCTGACAGCACCAGCAGAAACGCACAACAAGCATACAGCCTTTAATCATGATGTTACACTCCTCCTGTCAAACGTTTGTCAAACAATGGTGCAGCGTGTGTGTATGTGTGTGTGTTTCTGACTGGCCATTTGTCTGAGCTTGATTTTCCCAAAGCCTCAAAGGCTGCAGCTCCGGATACCACACAAACATAGCACTGCCTCTATTGTCTGCCTCCCAAGGAATTCCCTACCTCTCTCAACGCTTGATTAGCTGCTTACCCGTTTGCGTGGTCCTTGCTTGACGGTCAGAGTTTCCCCTTGTTGGGAAAAATAACAAAAACACATGTTGTTGTAACGCAGCCCAAATTACTGAACCTTGGAACAACTTGTCCTCACATTTTCTCCCCCACACATAAACAGATCTATGCAGGAAAATCCACAATTAAAAGAACAAGTCAGAAGTGGATAGGAATATTTAAATAAAGGAATAGTTTAGATCTTTTGAAGAGAGGTTATGTGGAAATGATATAAATAATGAATGTCTTACCTGTTGTAGATAGCTCTTTTAGAACTAAACTCTGAAATAGAGTTTACTTCTGACCAGACTGACAAGCTTATGGCTTGTTGAAGGAGGGTCAAGGTCAAAGATTGCAACCTCAATCTCTAAAATTTCAAAATGGTTCTGGCAAATGCTATTTTGTAAACATTATCATGGTATTCCTGCTGGAAGTGCTACAGCTAGCTGCCATTGTTTAAATAATTAGAGTTCGGTGTAAAAAGCTGTATAATGTGAAACCAGATGTTAAAGCTGAACTTCTTTTAAAACAGCAACAATCCACTTTGGTCCTGGTTTCACTCAGGGTGCATTCACACCAGCCCTGTTTAGTCTGCTTTAACCAAAATCTAGTCCATTTGCCTAGAAAGTCCGATTCATTTGGGGAGGTGTGAATGCACAAGCTAACTCTGATGCGGACCAAAAAAGTGAACTCTGGTCCTCCTAAGGTCGTTTTAACACCTGATAGTCTGGTAGACTTGGTTCAATTAGGGACCAAAATTCAGAACATTTGTTTACATTTTCAGCTGGTGCGGTTCTCAATCACACTGCACTGAGTCAATCGAGCACACATTTGAGTTCACTTCGACTGAACCGAGACCGAGGTATTCAGACGGATCAAAATTCGCTTTTTTGGTCCGCATCAGCATTCGATTGCGTATTCACACCTCCCCAAACAAACCGGAATTTCTAGGCAAACGGACTAGAGTTCGATTGAAGCGGATTAAACAGGGCTGGTGTGAATGCAACCTAAATGTCTAGGTCTCTGTTTGGTTGAAGTGAACTCTGGTGCGGTTCAAATGCGGCGTGAATGCAGGTGGACCGGAGACTACAGTGCAGGGCATTCTGTGTAAATACAACAAAAACAAACACGCATTTCTCATACCTCATACGGAGCCTTCTCAGCCGCCTTGTGTGAAAAACAACATTCTCCATGGTCTTCTGCCTCATCTTCCACTCATGCTGAGTCAATTGTTGAAAAAATGACAAAACAGAACTCCTAAAACCGCTTAAATTTGATGCCACTCCACTTTTGTTTTTATTTCCAGAAGAAGTGGCTTCTTCAGAGGTTTTGGTGTTGTTTCCGTCAGTAGTTCTTGGTGCAGCGCCACCACAGGCGAGTGGGGGAACAGGTTGGCTCGGCTGACTCAGTGCAGTGTGAATGTGAACCGCACCAGCTGAAAATGTAAACAGATTTTCCAAATATTGCTCCCCAATTGAACCGAGTCTACTGAACTATCAGGTGTGAAAACAACCTCAGACTAGCCATTAGCTCATCATTCTGGTTGGAATTAATTATTTTTTCTCCAAACTGAAGCCATTCAAAGAGCTATACACATTTTTTTCATAATCTTTCCATAGCCAGCAGTTTGTGTCTCTGTAAAACTACTGGATTAAAGCGATGGAAAAGCTGAACTTTGGATCAAATGTCTACTTTATTCTTCAAATTTTCAATGTTCCCCCATTCCGTTGACATTTATATTCGTCTTCTGTAATTGCAGTTTACACCATCTCCTTTCAACTCACCCATGTTCCATTCTGCCAGCCATCTGGTGCTATTTCTCTACAGAGTGAAGTTCAACGTTAACAACCCACAGCTGGGCTAACAGTCTCACATGCGCACACATTCATTTATTCTAAAGTTAGTAGAAATAGCCAACAGCAAGTGATTCCCAAACCTATCTCTCAAGTGTTTAGCTCAGGAGACAGGATGGCCTTAGGGTTGAGGTGGTGCAGGTTGGTGTTGTTGCACCATTACTTAGGGCTTGTCGAGCACTGATCGTTGGCAGATGCTGTTTGTCTAAAATGGCAGGAGGTCATACTAGGGTAAACCAGTGGCGACAGGATCATTGCTGATCTGCAGAATGTAGAGCCAACATCACCGTAGCCAAAACCAGCATGAATGGAGAACATAGAGCAGGTTTCTTCAGTCGCGAGCTGAGATCCGAGCCCTGGTTTTTTCTCCTGTCAGGACCCGAGGACTGGACACTGTCAGTCTAATGAGGCTCATAGAAAGAAAGCACATCTGGCTTGATTGAGTTCTAGTTGTGAACTCCCACACCTCTTTGGGTTGTTTCCACAGATCCAAATCTGACATGTCACAAGGCCAGAGGATTAATTGGTAATCTTACAAGGTATCATTATCTGGGACAATTCTAAATTATTGCACTTTTCACCTTGCCAGCACATGTGGCCTGTCAGCTAGCCTGCTGAAAAGTTTCAGAACACTTTCTTCCTCCTCGAACTTCATCTTTCTTCTTACCCTCCCGTTTTTTTCTTTCTTTCTTTAGAACTCTGTCTCCCATCTTTTGCTTCCTGCAGCTAATTTTCAGAATGATTTCATGGCCGCAGAATGTCCTAATTACGGTGAGCTGGTCTACTTTGCTGCAGGGCCATGTTTTAGGCCTGGTAATTGTGTGTGCGTGTGTGTGGAGAGGGGGTGTCTGCTCAAAGGAGGGAAACTAGGTTTTGGGGTGGGTCACAGAGTTTTAAGGCAGGGGTACCTGTCATTTTGATGGACGTCTGAGGGACCTGGCTGCCCTTGCGCCCCTGACCTCCTTCTGCAGCACTCCACCACGCCAACATCTCACTCTGTCAGACTGTTAAACCCAGGTGGCGGGACAAGATGTGTGTGAAAGTGTGCATTTGTGCCAAACAGACATAGAACAGGGGTTCCTTCATTGAGAGACCCCCAAAAAGGATGGAATAAAATACTCAAACCCTGTTTTTAATGTCTCAGTCATAAAAAGAAACGCCACGTTATTTTTGCATATTAAAGTTTCCACACTTGATCAGATAAGAGCTCTGACTATTATCTGCTGTTTGTAATTATGTTATTTAGAAGCAAGACTAAGTAATGAGTTCACTTGTACCAGTCAGTCAATTTGAAGGTAATGACTTTTGTCTTCTGGCTTATACAAAACAATATACGTGTGTTTGTACGTGTTTGTTCGTCTGTGTGTTCTCCGTGTTACACGCCATTATTTACAGACGCTCTTTCTAATTTCACACTTCATACGCTTTCTGTCATCGGCTGGAAACAGAAGAACGAAAAGAAGGGAAAGAAACAGGCGGCAGCAGCTGATGAGAGTGAAATTGAAAAATGAAAAGAAGTCAGTTTGTGGGGTGAGAAAGAGAGAGCGCTGTCAATGGCTAAGCCCTCAAATGTGTGATGGAAACCAATCGCCGTGGAAACAGCACGAATCAGTTGCACACATGCGGCATGGGCTGCGTGCACGTCTACGCACACACTAACCTCGGTATTGCCTTTCTTGAGATCTGTACTGTTAAATGAACATGATGGGTTTCCCCCAGCAGCTCCGAGGTTCCATTAAACACCCACAGTCAGTCTGACACTGAGACGCACACAAACATGAAACCAGTGCGCCGCATGAACCGCTCGACTGTACTCTGGCCTTCCATGGATCTCCCTGCGTGCCATTCTCTGGCTTGCCTTTCTCCGTCTCAAATCTGCCTAAATTAGTCTCACTTTTTCACATTTCTTCATCTCTCTTAGCCAACGATAGCCTGTCAAACTGTGGAGAGGGGGTCTAGCAGGCTAACGGTTTGAGTTCTGCGGTGAACAGAGAAAGGGGGGAGTGCCATGTCTTTTTTCCTGACAGGACTGGGGCCGCCTTTACACTGTCCAAACGGGTCGAGCCGTCACTCCTGATTAGCCCTCGTGCTGCACAGAGCTAGGCAGTCCGTGGATCTCTGGAAGCTATTACTCAGCCTGTGAGTGAGTACCCTGTCTCCTCCTCTCAACCTTCCACCCCTCCACTGCTTTCCCTTCAACTTAATCACTCGCAGCTGAGGAGAAGGGAGGCAGAGGCAGGGAGAGCTAAAGGGTGGAGTCAGGGTCTTAATCAGCAACAAGTGCGACTGATTCCATAACTTCTCAGTCCCATTTGTGGGAGGAACACACACACACTCGCTCACAACAGGCCCATTTGCCCCCCCAGCGGTGAGCTGCCATGTTCTGAGAGAGGAATGTCTGCCTCACAGGAACAGGAAATGAAGAAGTAGACACATATACAGACGGCCTTGTATCGCAGGGGGTGCTAGCCTAAACACACACACTCGCACAGACACACACTCATTCTCACAATGTCCACCCTCAGCTGGAGCTTGTTAAAACTGGGACTGCCGGGCCAGCTTGTCTTTGTCAGATCTCTGATGTCACATTCGAGCTGATGGCTGGGACATTTCCATATGTTTGTGTGTGTCTGTATGGGTGTGTGTGTGCAAAGACTTGCAGCAAGGACGAAGAACATTGAGCGATGGTGACACTCAGGCCCCAGGCCCCCATGTTTTCCCACTATCCCTCTCTTCCGCAAGCAGCTACCCAAGATGCCAGCTGGTGGGCCATGAGTCAAAGAAAGAAACCTAAGCCTTGACGAGGTGCGCATTAATCAGCCTCACAGTCATAAACAAAATCACAATTAATATGGATCAGCTCCAAAAGCCAAGTTAAGCTTTGTTAAAAACAAGAAAACTTACAGAAGAAACTGCACTTTGCTTCCAATTTATTTTCATTTAATAAAAGTGAAGGTGATTTTAGAGAAACTAAATTAAATTAACTGTATTTTTCCTTTATCCTTCAAGTATCAGCACCTTGCTATTAATGACTGGGCAGGATGTGAGATACTTCTGTTTTTTCATTGCATCCAATCAGCACTTTAAATAAATATTCCTTAATTAGGACATAACTTCTGCCATCTCTGATTGTGTTTATCATAAAAAGTACACCCACACTCCTTTGTTCAGATTATGTAAACTACTTTTTTGTTGTTGTGTACAACTATTTTAAAAATATATCTTTCAGCAAGGTTAGCAACCCAGCTTCTTGTGATGGATCAATGGGTACATCAGAAACAATGACTTGTTGTTTTGTGGCAGTTTTTATGTTCTCACATTCACCATACTGAATATTAGGTAATTTTCTATTTTTGGGGGAAAAACAAAACAAAACATTGAAATAAGACTGCAAAACTAAAACGACAAAGCAAATTAAAACGCTAAAATCCCATTGGCTCCCACGGCTGCCATTTGGAAGCCAATCAATTTTTAGTACAACACCGGCCCACATTCCCGGTTTGTCAGCGGTGACGCATAATAGACGCAACTTATATGGCGAAGCGACTTATTTATGTTTTTTCCATTTTATTAGACATGTTTAGACTGATGTGACTTATACGGCGGTGCAACGTGTAATGATGCAAGTACGGTTTAAAAAAAAGATTCTTAGCACGGCAACAGATTCTCCCAAAGCAATTACAACATTCATTTCTTGACATATTTGACTATTTTCTTACAGTTAATAATCTTTTTTTTTTTTTTTTTTTTTTTTAAGGAAATAAACACACAACTGTTAAAAGAGACAAAATCAGGACAATTTTTTTCAAATTTGATCCCTACTCTGGGTTCTGTATGTGAATGTTTGGATGTGAAATACACTATTTACTCAAATATTCTGTAAATGTGATGTTTTATACTCTGTGAGTGGAACAGCACCAATGAGATTTTTACGCACTTTGGTAATTTATTTGTAGATGCAACTATGTCATTACTGGACAAAAGGATGAACTGTCTTTTCTAATCAAGTTTCTTCGTATGAAGGCAACAGTGCAGCAGATTGCTTCTCTCATTTCTCCTGATCTGTTAATACCACGAGCTCTGAGGAGGTGGAAAACTTGACACAAACTGTGTGTACCAAACAGTGCTAAGCTTCAAGAATTAAATGTATTGGCAGTTATTTGCATAAACCTTCTAAATGTGTACGAAAATCCTTTATGTAAATGTGCCAGTTATGAGAAACACTCCTTGGTTGCTTAGGTTAAAGCACAAATTTCACTTTGCAAGAGTTCTGTGAATTAGACAAAATCCTGATGTGTGCCTACAAATGACTCAATTTGATGATAAATCCTAGCTTGTGGTTGAAAAAAATCCCCATTAAGGAATTACTGTAACGTGTAAATTCTTTGTTTTGGATGTCGAATAAATGTGGAAATGCAACAGAAAAACTTTGCTTTGCAAAAGAAGTCAATTAAGCATATAGCTGATTACTTGTCCTGTAATTGTTCTGGAGTATTTTTACAAGTTGGACGGTTCAGAAAACTAAGAAATGGTTCGTTTGATTTAACATCACTTTTGTTTGATCTAAAATATGCTACACTCTTACCAATTATTCAAACTTTATTTATACAGGTTAATCCCATTGAGCATCAGGGACTTATTTACAAGAGAGACCTGAATATATAACAGAAACATTCTGCCATTCTGAAACCACACGACAAAATTTAATTCATATTGTAAGTTAAAAAAAAAAGAAGCATTTTAATACTTTAAATACAATAAGTAGTATTATCAATATGCATTTTTACTTGAAATAAAGTAATTTGTCAGTATAAAGGCTGCATTTCTTTGTGTCAGGAGTCAAAACTCAAACATGGAAATAAAATCAGATCCAGTCTAACAGTGCATTAGTTACAAGTTAGAAAATTGGTAGTTTGATCATTTTTATGCTCAGGGACCAGGTGCACTACCATTTCTCCACAACCTGCATTCGAACACTGTTCACTGAGAGTGGTGTGAGTGTGCTGCTGCCACTTCTTCTCATGTGCCAGTCAGCCATGTTGGATATGGAGGACAGATCTGGGCAGGAGTTTCTGACCATATCTGGTAGTGGTGGTATATTAGTTCCAGCTAAATTTTTGGACTTGGAACTTAAAAATGTTGACTTTTGGATACAAACGCATGAAGCAAAAAGACAAGCAGGTGTAGAAAGATACACATTCGAAACTATCATCTCCAGCAGCATTTTGACAGGTGTGTTGCGTTTTTCTATTGTCAGTTTTTTGTTTCTTTTAAAAGATTACACTTTTCCATCAGTAGTTTTAAAACTTTAGTTCCATTTAAAAGTCCAGACAGGCACAAGGGTTGTAAACAAGTAACTGGCAATGCAGCCAAAACAACGATTGACCAATTTGATATGAAACTCTGTTTCCATTATTACAATGACCATTTGAGAAAAACCAATGCAGACGTGTCCCTGTTTTTAGTTTTCTACGTTGCCTTACAATCTAGCTGTTTTTTTAAATACCATTTTATTTTCACTTGTTATTCTCAATTTGTATGCTTCCTTTATGAGTGTCTACTGTTATCATCACTGTTTGTTAAAATCAGGTCTCTTTTGTAGATGAGTCCCCGAGGCTCAATGAGACTAACTTGTTGAATGAATGAATGAATGAATGAATGAATTAATTAATTTGTACCTATACCATATTTTTCGGACTATAAGGCGCACTTAAAATCCTTTAATTTTCTCAAAAATTGATAGTGAGCCTTATAATCCAGCGCACCTTATGTATTAATTCTGGTTGTGCTTACTGACAAACCAATTTTATGTGGTTATTGTGAATGAGTTGAATAAAGTTTGACTTATCTGACTGTTTTGTTTCGCTTAATGCACCTTATAATCCGGTGCGCCTTATAGGCTAAAAAAATACGGTAACCTATAACACTGGAGAGTCGTTTAGCAAACTAATTTCATCATTTGTACAATAGTTTGGAAATCAGACAAATGCTGGCCTTCTTTTGATAAAGTTAAAGAAAATCCTACGCCTGTTGTTGCTTTCGTTTGCTTTGACTTTGAGACACTCCACAGAAACAAAAGATGCTCCTCAGATGAAACAAAGACAAAAAAAACCCCTCAGTGTGATGATGGATGATATTTCCGGCTCTTCACTGCCTCTCATCCTCTGTCCTCGGCTGTCCTTTTCCTTTCATCCCTAAAGTACTGAGCCCAGGCGCAGGAAAAAAAAAAGTTGAGTTTAAGTATGTATTGTATGAGTGAGCGGGGGGGAGACACCCACAGAAGGAAAACATTCTTCACTTGTTGGGACAAGAGCACGCTTCAGCTGACCACAGATCAGTTTGGTGCTACGGTTGAGGAAACCAAGAACTGTGAGCTGTAAACCTTTAAAAGGGAGGCATCAAAGGTGGCAAAGAATATAGAAGAAAAACAATCACGAGGATGTAGTAGAGACTGAAGAGCATCTGAGAGTACTCTTCATCTTCCAGTTCCAATTATTGAAAACCACGGTTGCATCACCCACTTTTATGTGTTACACTTTATTATCTTTAGTGCCTGGTCATGTCCGTATCCATTTAATTTTAAAATCCATCTGCAGTTTGCCTTGATAAATATTTATGAAAACACATATCTGCCCCAGAATATAGGCAAATGTTTATCCTCTTAGATGGAGAGTCATTTATTCAGTTAGCCATGCTGAACTTTTTACACATCTGTAGACTCTTGGAAAATTAGCTTAAAAGTTATTAAGGTGAAAATAACAAAAGCCCTCTGTCTGTTTCTCTTTGGGGGGGTTACTGGGCAGACAAGTCCGTGACTGCCAAGGGACTCGCTGGCCAATTAGTGCAGAATTTGAGCGTTGTAACGAGCCTTGGAGGAATAAGGGGAGCTTGATTACAGCACCTAAACCTTCCTGTCACCCCACCAACCAGTGGGCCAAATGTCTCACTGACAGCCAAGTCACAGCTGGGGACAATGAGGAGAAAAATCCAGCCCACACTGCACTCTCTGTTCCTTGCAATTTGTGAAAGAACGGGTTCTAATTAAAATATTAAAAAATCCGGGCGAAGTAATCGTCCGCCTTTCTTTTAGTCATTGTGTACATTTGTGACTAATCTACGTTGTCAAAGTTGAATTTATCTTTCAGACAAAGAGATTTATTGAGGAGTCTACTGGCAGAAAGTGGGAGCAATAAATACGCAGAGCTTAAGTGGCTGGTTTTTCCTGCGTGCCTGTTCGTGCTCAGGCCCTCATTTGGAATTCATGGCGTAAAAACCATAATAAACGTTGGGACTGAATCATTCAGCAGCGCTGATTTGCTCGGCAAAATGCAGGTTTGGAGTTTATTTGTCTCTGTTGTAGTGAATCACGGCCTGGGAGAGGACTGGATTCAGTCATTGCTGTCAGGAAACAAAAGTTCAAACAAACACGTGATTCCGGCTGTTTGGACATCTTTGGAAACATCATTCAAACGTTGAGTGGATTGGCACATCGCATGTGTGTGTGTGTGTGGGCTATACCAACACGCTTCCTGGTGTCTGGAAACTTCAGAATTCAGAAACACGCCACAGAAATACTGCTTTTGCGAAAAGAACCTAAATGAAGGGTTTCATTTCGTAGCTTTTCTTCAACTAGCTCAGACAGACCACATGGTTTTGTCTCTTGAACGCTGCCCAAACCCTGGAAAAACCCAGAAAAACATCCACGGGATCATTGTGGTACGTGGCCTGGATCCTGCTCAACCCGGCCACCTTAGATGTCATCTTGTTCCTCTGCAATCGCTATGTGATACCGACACCAAAGGATTCTTTTGATACCAATATTATCCCCAATGTCAGCTCAGATCTCCCGTCAGCCCACTCCTAATGCTCAGTGACATGAGCCCCACTGTGAGGACCCCACTCTGTCGTCAGAACGGGCAACCAGATGGACAGCTCAGCAGCAGGAGGGGACCTGATATCAGTGTCAGCAATCAGATCTCACCCACTGAGAACTTGTTCTGTGTGTGTGTGTGTGTGTGTGTGGGGAGGAAGAGAATACACAGTGCAAAGTGATTGTTAGGAGCATATGTGCTGACGGCAGCCGGAGTGTGCGTTGAAATGAAGATTAATGAATGAGGACCTGGTAAAGTGTGTGCAGACGAGACTGAAGGGTCAACATACGCGTCGAGCCGAGCACAAACACAAGCTTGTGTGTACGTGGTGGTTTGTAAAAAAAAAGAGTGTGCGCAAGGTTATATTGTATCTTTTGACTTTTCACCACCTCACATCCCACAGCTGTGAGGTGGTGAGTGACATGAGAGAGACTCGTAAAGCTTCACTCTAACTGCGTTCAACAAGTCTGAAGAGTTTCACTTCTGTTCGTTGGATGTGTTTCTTTTATGTGCTCCATTAAAGAAACAAGTATTCACACATCTAATTGTTATATATTTTTTTAACACACTGGCTGTCAGTTATTTGTTCTTATTATTCATTCTGATCAAAATGTACAGATTAGGAAGTGTGATGAAAAATAACCCCTTTAGTAATTTTTGTTAAAAACAATTCTGAGAGAAAGATGCACAGTCTTTAACTATAAAGTGTTTCTCATTGAGCTGCGACTGTGGGAGACACACAATTGTGAGGAAAAATTTGCCAAACTCTTCTTGGACTCAAACTATTCAATTCAATTCAATTCACTTTATTTATATGGCGCCAAGTCAAAACAGAAGTCATCTCACAACACTGAACAGAAACATTCAAATATAAAAATTATAAGTTAACACTATTTGTCTGAGGAGCAGGCTGCTTTGAATTTATCTCCATTGCAGAACTCTCATCTTGAGCAAGCATGAAGGTGACAGTGGAAAGGAAAAACTCCCTAATGAGGAAGAAACCTTTGGCAGAACCAGGCTCAGGACAAGCGGCCATCTGCTTCGACCGGCTGTGTTTGGTAAGAACAAGAAGGAGGAATAGATACACAATGGCAGATCAGGAATCACAAGATAGAAATAGTATCAAATGAAAACTATTCAATTTTAACAATTCATTTAAGGAAATGTGGTCATTTTGTCCTCTAGTAGTCTAAGCCTATGGCAGCATAACAAGCCGACCCTAGCTATAGGATTTATCAAAAAGGAAAGTCTTAATCCCAGTCTTAAAACTGGACAACGTGTCAGACTCACAGACAGAAACTGGAAGTTGGTTCCACAAGAGAGGAGCCTGATAACTGAAAGATCTTCCTCCCATTCTGCTTTTGGAAACTCTAGGAACCACAAGTAAGCCTGCAGTCTGAGAGCGAAGTGTTCTGTTAGGAAAATATGAAACAATGAGATCTCGAATATAAGATGGAGCTAGGTTGTTGAGAGCTTTGTAGGCTAGAAGTAAGATTTTGAATTCAATTCTGGATTTGACAGGGAGCCAATGGAGAGAAGCTAAAACTGGAGAGATATGATCTCTCCCACCATCTCCAGTTAAGACTCTGGCAGCAGCATTTTGGATCAACTGAAGACTTTTTAAAGAAGTTTTTGGACACCCAGATAATAAACCATTGCAATAGTCCAGTCTAGACATTTCTAAACTAAACAACACATTTCCAAAACTTCCAGCAAAGTTTGGACCAAACTATCCAGAGAGTTTGCAAACATGAAGTCAAAAAAATACAGCTTCAGCATTTTGGAATTAAAGAAACTAAATTGGGAATGGCTTGAGAAGAGTATGAAAGGAGTTCCAGACACCTGCAACGACTGTAACAATTTTGAGAGAATCCAACATTTTTCAGTCAGGTCATCTGGACAGTTTCTTTTTTTTTGGTGCTGAAACGTTTCGCCTTCGGTCTGTAAGGCTTCATCAGTCAAGGAAACACACAACAAAACTGATTCTTCCCCCAACAGCTTACTCCAAAGTGGAACAAACCAGTTCTGCTTGTGATAAGATGGTCGCTTTGGTACGCCCCCTCCTCCATTGCTGGCCCTCTTCCTTGTTGACAGTCTTGTCAAAATTTTGAGAAAATATTTGTCCTGCAGATTTTTCAAACATGTTCAAATTTTTAGTGACATGAGAGTGCAGGCCCTTTGGCAAAAGTGGAAGTCAAATAAGAGACAAGTTATTTTAGATCGCCACAACAGTTTTCTATATACAGAACACACACTCTGCTCCAGAGGAAGGTGTGTATTGAGTTTCAGATTAAACTGGAAGTAAAAAAAAAAAAAAAAAAGTCACAACTTCACAGAACTTTTTTGAAAAAATATGCCCCATAATAAAAGTTTGATCAGAAACATGTAAAGACATGAAAGGTTCACTCTGTGCCTGCATACTACTGCTCAGTCACTGGGGTGGGGTGGAGGGGGATTCATCGTAGTAGACCAGTGGCAATCTGTGACCATTATAGCTGGTACTTAAGGTGGGATAAAATATGTCATCATCTAATCTGGGCTTCAGTTTACTTTAAAAAAAAATTGTAAACTTTTTCTGGGAACACCGAAAGTGAATTACCTTCACGGTGTATTCAAGTACAACATGTAATTTTAATAGTCCACACTGACATTTTTACAGTGACACACATAACTTACTGCTTTTGTCAAATTTTGTAATGTAATGAAATGAAAATATTATTATTATTTTGAAAATTATCAGTGTAAACCTAAATGGGACATTTTACCAAAACTTTTTTTTTTTTTTAATGAGAGCAACAATAATTTCAGTGTGGATTATTGAATTTACAAGTTGTGATTTTTAGCTTCATGACGTCTTCACTTGGTACAAAAACAAACAAATAAACAAAACAACTATGTAAAAGCACAATAATTATATTTAAACACAGGTGGGGCTTTAATATGAGGACAAAATTAAGCATAAATCATCATAAACACTATGCTTTCTCTTTATTTACATGTACACACATCTCAGTACTCTGCTCCTGATTCAACTGGTCCTCATTGATGGAGTCTGACCGTTTTCTGTCTTTGTGGTGGTTAGGAAGTCTCCGGTGTGGAATCAATAAAACTGCTTGTCAAATTCCTTATTTAGCAGAAACACTGAGTTGATGTGTGCAGAGAACAGAACTCAAAGTTGACTCAAACTGCTGACAGCCAGCAGGACATGCCAGGGCGTTCCCTAAAGCTAAGCTAACGTGGTTTTGGTCCCACCTACTCTAAATCCATTGTGATTGGTTAATTTTCCTGTCTGTTAACAAACTCATCCTGCAGATCCTCACACAAAAGGGTCCAGCATACTCATCTGAAGCCGAACAGTAGACTCGCCTTCACGTGGTTGCAAGCTGTTCGTTTTTGCACACAGCTTTCATAGTCCATGAGAGACAGATGCAGAGCTCTTGGGAAACCCCTCCTGCTGCAGTATGCATCTCCTCATGGGTTTCTTCCTGCCAGAGTCTCCCCTCCATCCCTTGCATCCACCATTTGGCCACAAATCTGCTATTAAGAAAGCACCAGACTTTTCAGCAAATAGACTCCTCCAAACATGATGTCTGCACGATCTCCATCAGGAATTTGTGACCATTTGACTAATTTAGTGTGTTTGAAGAGTTGTATAGCTGAATGTCCGGGCACATTTCCGCTTGACAATAATGCTCATAAACATCTGATCAATCACACAATACATGGTGCATACACCAGTGAGAAAAAGTTCAACCTGGGTCTCGTGTTGAGAAGGGACAGATGAAGGTACTCTGAGAACAAATGTCACAGTTACGTCAATGATAGATGATTTTGCCACTTTGGATGGAGTATGCAGGGCCTTTAAGATCCATCCATGCTGATTATCCATGCTGCTGATCTCATGCTGCTGATTATTTCATGTGTACTCATCAGCTCAAACAGACTCATGATCATGCTGCTGTTGTTCAGTGTATTGTTTTGCACAATTAGTGTTTAGAATATTTTTTAGTTTATATCTTAGATCCTTATTACAGTTTATTTTACAATTTGTATTTGTGCTGTTGTTGGATGTAACTGGGACCCTGTGTACACAATTTTGTTTGACCTCATGTATCACATGTGATGCGAATGACTATA
>NC_056516.1:18479227-18493509 GCF_014905685.2 Nematolebias whitei | reverse complement strand
ATCACATGTGGTACATGTGGTGGAATGAAATTGTGTACACAGGGTCCCAGCTATATCCAACAAAAGTACAAACTGTAAAGAAAAACAGTAATAAGATCTAAGATATGAACTAAGAAATACGCTAAACTAAGAATACACTAAGCACTAGTAGTACAAAAACAATACGTTGAACAACAGGAGCACAATGTGGGTAATAGGTAAGAGACGGTGCACCCTGGACAAGTGGCCAGTCAAAGCCAAACTACTACACATGCACAAACTTATATTCAATTCAGTTTCAATTCAGTTTATTCATATAACGCCAAATCCCAACAAAGTTGTCTCAGGGCACTTTACAGAAACATTCACATACATAAAAGCCAATTAGTAAAGTTCTCTATCTAAGGAATCCAGCAGACAAGTTGAATCTTGGCTTCGTTGCAGTCTCTCATCCTGAGCAAGCACAGTGGCAACAGTGGAAAGGAAAAACTCCCTTTTAACAGGAAGAAACCTCCAGCAGAACCAGGCTCAGGACAAGAGGCCATCTGCTTTGACCGGCTGGTTGAGAGGACAGGAAGGAGAGACAGACGAACACAGAATGGTAGGTCCAGGAATAGGTCCAGGTGTATCTGAAAGACAACCCCCCCCCACCCCCACCCCCACATGTTAAGGATAGAAAAATAATTACAAATACAAAACAGGTTGAGCAGAGTAAGTAAAGACAGTAGCAGAGTGAAAATTGTGGTCAGTTTGTCCTCCAGCAGTCTAAGCCTATAGCAGTATGGGACAGCTCAGGAAACCCAAGCCGACCCTAACTATAGGATTTATTAAAAAGGAAAGTCTTAAGCCTAGTTTTAAAACTGGACAATGTGTCAGCCTCACAGAAAGAGATTGGAAGTTGGGTCCACAAGAGAGGAGCCTGATAACTGAAGGATCTGCCTTCCATTCTGTTTTTGTAAATTCTAGGAACCACAAGTAAACCTGCAGCCTGAGAGCGAAGTGCTCTGTTAGGAAAATATGGAACAATAAGATCTGTTGTTGAGAGCTTTGTAGGTTAGAAGTAAGATTTAGAATTATATTCTGGATTTGACAGGGAGCCAATGGAGAGAAGCTAAAACTCCAGCAGCAGCATTTTGGATCAACAATATAATTCATATCTAAAATAAATTGAGAATTTCCTCCTCACTTACATGACTGTTTTTGGAACAGAGGATGAAACAGGAGTACATCTGGCTTTCCATTTTGTTTCCAGGTGCTCTGATTTAGTTCTCACACTATGTGAGAAAAACGTAAAATTCACTAAGAAAAGATGCAAACTACTTAGAAGGACATAAGATTTGTTCTTGAGACCTTTCTACTGTTGGGCTGCAGTGCTAATCACCACAAAGTTCAGCCCCGCTCAGTTGGGTGAACGTTCATGGAATTTATCGAGTGATCTGTTGGAGCTTAGAGTACGTGTTAGAGGTGATTCTCAGCTACTACCTCACAATTCTTTACCACACTGTCTGTAATATTGACCATAGCCATTTTTGCATTTGCAAAAGTTAATTAGCTGTGGTGGCCATCTTGAATCAAAAAGTCGGTCGCTTGTAGATCTATATCCATAAACATTCATTAAAATCTGTGTACTAGTTCATTAAATATTTTGTTAACAGACAGACAGGATTCACTCTTAACATTTAATGGCAAAGCTTAAAACAAAGATTTTGCATTATCTGATCCCATTTTATCTGATTGGGATGACTCAGCTATTATCATATCAAATATAACGACCCCCCCCACACACACACACACGCACACCGCCCACGCACACACAATTACATGATCAGCCATCATTCACCGTGAAAGGGGAAATAAAAGAAAACAAATAGGTTTGGCTGGTTTTAAATGGTTTTAAAGTTGCTATAGCCAGTTTGGTAGATTATCACAAAACTGACTTTTTGGCATAAAAAAACTATTTCAGGTGAACATAAAAGGGTCTAAAGGTGGGTTATGAGGGTTTTCAAGAGTTCTTATAATGGATCCAATACTGAAACCCTTAACTGACACCCAGATCATAGCAAAAAATATATAAATAAATGAAATAAAATCATTATAATAAAAACAACAACAACAAAAAAACAGAACAACTAAGGATTACTGCAACAAAGAACGCTCATATTAACTATTGTGGTTCTTTGAATTTATTTTTTATTTTTTTGTCAGCGACACCAATGCAGGCGGACATGCTGAGATGTCAACTCAGCTGTCAGTAAATGTCAAGTGAACATAAAAGGATCATAAATATGATCCTCAAAGCCAACTTTACTTTCCTTTCCAAAAATATCACCGTGTTTGATGTCCAGATGTGGAAACTGATCTGCCATAGAAAGTAATGTTACATCCTATTTGAGAAGCTTCACTCAAACAGCTGCAGATCCAGACCTGTTCTGACTAAAGCCACTTTGTTCATGTGAAGATTTAATTTTGCGGCCCTGCTTTGAATCGGACAGACATTTTTGTACAGTTTGACCACCATTCTGCTCAGAAAGCTTCAGTCCGTGGACCAAAGTGAACTTGTGTCTGAAGTGCAGACAGGTGTGTTTTATTGGCATGCCTTGTCTTCCTCAGTATTAATATTCAGTCTCAATAATTTTAAGCTTTCATGAGAGCAACAAAAGTCCCTATATGCGGTGCTGGTATTGGCAGTATTTAGTTTCTAGGAAGTATCTAAAAAAATATGTAGTATTTTCTGTCGTACTCGTCGCACCGCCCTACAAGTCGCATCAGTCCAAATATGTCTAGAAAAGTGGAAAAATCCATAAATATGTTGCTTTGCCGTATACGTCGCATCTATTATGCATCACTGCTGACGTGTCGCGTTTGTTACGCGTCACCGCTGACAACCCAGAAATCTGGGCCAAACCCAGAAATCTGGGCCAAACCCAGAAATCTGGGCCGGTGTTGTGCCAAAATCGATGAGCTGCCAAATGGTGGCTGTGGGAGTGTGCACAGGAGGACTTTAGCAAGAATTTAACAAGATTAACACTTAAAAACAATTATTTGTTTGCTAGACATTATAGTAAAGGTGTGTCTCAGTCTAACTTTTGCTTAATAAATGCACTTTAATGGTCAAATTAGCTGCATTTCTCTGGGTCGGTGCAACTGTTTGGACGGTCAGTCTAAGCAGCGATCAGAACGAAGATGGTGAACTATGGCAAGCCGATTGAGTCATTAATAGCTGGTGAAGATTCTCAGTCATCCAGGATATGGTACATTCAAAAAAGTTCAAGACAAAAACAATAAAGTATAAAGTAAAGTATAATAAATTAACTCCAGTTGTTTTTGTCTTGAACTTTTTTGAATTAGTCATTTAGCCACGTTTACCTATTACATGATACAATGGCATGCCTTACTGCTACTACTACTCTGCTGCCATCTAGTGGCTGAAAATGGCACTGCTCAATTTTTTTTTAGTCAGAATGAATAAAAACTGTCTCAGCCAAAAATTGGTTTATAAATATGGAAAAAAAAAAAAAAATCCATAAATACGTTGCTTTGGCCTATAAGTCGCAGGGCATGTAAATTATGCAAAAAACTGCGACTAATTGGCCGAAAAATACGATAACTCTTAGTTGCTTTCGTTTGGGTGGTGAAATATGTCAGATTGGACTGAAGTTGTGGCAACGTGTGAATCTATGGATTTTTTTGGAAATGAATTTAAACATTTATAATCAATTTGAAAGAGCAGAAGTTCTGATTGATGTTCGTCTTAGTGTTGCTCATTTGTTTTTGCACAAGCTGCATGAAACCACACAGCTGAATTATGAAGAACAGATGATTAAAGAAACCTCTTTCTTGTCGTTTTTCTTTTATTTTCAAAGTTTACACAACTTCATATGGAGCTCCAAAATTTCTGGATAAATCACTTCCAGAAAAGTTTGCTTTGTTTCATTCCTTCTCATGACTGAACATGATATCTTCTTCTTTCTCCTGATGCTTTCATTTTTCTTTCTCCCTTTGCTTTTGTCACTTTACATCTTTATGGATCTGTCTGCCTCTCCATCGATCTGTCAATCTATTCATTTACCCGGCAACATCTGTCATTTCCCTTGTCACTTAAATCATCCATCCATTAGGCCATCCGTCTTTCAGGCGACACACTCAGCTCATCCCTCCTTCATTCATCTGTCCATCCTGACTATTGTGCATCGGGCTGTTGTTGTGACTTCCTTCTGCTGAAATATGGTGACAGATTTGAAGTAGGAAACGAGTCAGATGGCGGCACGCTCACATGTTTTCACACAGACAGGGCAAACACACCTGTGCACCCTGCAACACACAAAGCTTTAAAGAATGGAGGTAGCGTTCCTGGAAGTATCACCCGCCTCCTTGTGTGCCAAGATTTTATTAAAGACATCATCAGCTCAGAGTATGTGTTCGAGATGATTCTTGGCTACTACTACACAAAGAGTTAGCTCAGTATCTGTAACAACAAGTAAGTTAAACCACTTTTTGTGTTTTCCAAGAGTGATTAGTTAAGTCAATCATCTTGAATGGGGTTGGCCCCAAAAGTTAATCAGTTAGAATCATACACCTATTAATGACTTTCTGAAAGTTTTGTTGAAATCTGTCCAATCGCTTGTGAAAAATTTTGCTAACAGACCGGCAAAGGAGCACAGACACAAGCAATTGCCCACGTTTCTGGGTGAAGGGCAATAAGGATGCTATTTTTTTTTTATATTTTGAAGCATGCGTTCTTGTAGAATTCATTTTAGATCGTTAATCTAAATGAAGATGAGGAATAATTTCGTCATCTATGTATGTGTGTGAGCGCGGGGGTGGATTACATGAGTGTGTAACAGGGAGAGTGTGTGTGTATGAGTTTGACAGAGGTTTACAAACCAGGGGCCTCTTGATCTCTGAGTGAAAAACTGGGCTGGTTGTCAAGGTGACAAGCCCTGACAGCACACTCCAACTAAACCATCAACAGCCTCTCACCGAGGAAGCACACGCTCACTCTTTTTTTTTTTGCACACTCCCTCCACACTGCACTGCATTTTACCTGAAAGCTTGCTCTGTGCTTCCTCCCCTTCCATCTGACGCTGCATCTGTGTTTCCTTCCACTACAAGTTCAAACTAGCAACTCTTTGCTAACACAGATCGCCTTCCCTCAAGCTCAGGCCCGTTTCAACACTCGTAGCGTTTGCATTTGCCCGTGCGAAGCGACGTCTTGCTGCAGTTTCGTCCACTCGTCCAGGTGAGGGCCAGGTGTTGAGAGATGAGGGGCCAAAGTGATAAAGGGAGGAAAACTGACATGTGAGGAGCGAGTGACGATTATTTATTATTCTCGTCTTTTGTGTTTCAGTCATTCTCACACACCCATCCCAGTCTGAGCAGCCATCCATCAGTCATCTTTTTAGTCAGCACTGTTTATCTCTGGTTTCATTGGTTTGTCTGTTTGTTTGACAGCTAGGAGGTCTGCCACCATACCAGACCTGTCAAAGCCTGTCAAGAACCCCTTGCTGCCTTGCGGGTGCACTCACACTTTTACAAACAGAAGCTAAACAGGGGATAAGAAAGAGGGAGAGTTTTATGAATGACTGGGATTGATCCAATGCTGCAAACATAAATTAATAATTTAAAAGTCACGATGGGTAGTGTGGAGACGATGAGCTCGTAATGATTTCCACAAAGCATCTTTACTCTTGATGCAAAGTAAACTGAAGGAATTGGCATTTTCTGTGAAAATGCAAATTGAGCGTTGTTGAAATATGTTAAAGGAGCAGAAACTAAATTGTTAAAAGTAAAATTATTAGAAAAAAATCTTTGATTAGCGAAACAAAAGCTAAACGTTACATTGAGCAAAAGCAAAACGATCAAAACAAAAGCTAAAATCAGCAGAGCAGCGACTAGAAGTTCAAATGAAACGAGAACGCTGGGTAAAAGTTTCAGGTTTTGCTGAAGATTTTAAAAAGCACAACAGTTTGTCAAGGATTTAAAGAGCATTTCTATGAGAAGGAAAAAAGTTAATCAAGTTAAGTTGTAGATACTAAAAGTCTTAGTTGTGATTTTCTGAACAAGCTGAACATTTTGATATCTGAATGGGTATAATAGCTGAAAGTATGCTGAAGTAGATAGCTCAAAAAACATACCGTATTTTTCTGACTAAAAGGCGCACTGAAAATCTTTTAATTTTCTCAAAAATCAACAGTGAGCCTTATAATCAGGTGCACCTTATGTATTAATTCTTGTTGTGCTTACTGACCTTGATCCAATTTTATGTGCCTCAAAAATCTGTCAAAATGTTTTAGTTTTGCTTAATGCGCCTTAAAATCCGGCGCACCTTATAGTCCGAAAAATACGGTACAAGAGAAGCTAAATAGAAAATCAGTGTGAATGCTGACGACACTCACACTGATGATCCTGTTAGTTGTCATCACAGGAGCCTTTCCTTTATTACATTTAGTTCTTGAAGTTTGAACTACAAAAATGGGTGGACAGAGTTGCTTGTTGCCTTATTCTGGACTCTTGAAGATTTTCTGTGTGGATTCTTCATCAGTGTGTTGCCGTTTCATGTGCTGAGGTTGGTTTTTTTTGGTTGTTGCAACTTTCACACTGTGCCCCGTCTATGACACAGTGTGAGATTTTTTTTTTTTTTTTAATACCTCCACTCCCCCTCATGTTTCTTTTTCCTTATCTGAAAAAAGGGCGGTGCCTCTTGAGGTCGGCGGCCTCAGACACCTCCGTCTCCCCATGTCTGTTTGTTTATGTTTCAGTCGGACGGGCTGTACTGAAATATAATTTTGTTGCGCTTCCGTGCAACGACAATAAAGCTGATTCTTATTGTGATTTTGATTCAGCGTTGACTCACTGGGATTTTCACAAACAGGAACTAAATTGCAGAATCACTGGCAGTCAGAGCAGATAATAACTGAGGAAGTCGCATTAGCATGATTCAAATCACTGACACGTCTCTGAATAAAACATGATTGAGGAAACAAAATGTACATGAAGCGCTGTTTGCGTAATCTGATTACTCTACTTGGCGCCGTACACGTCGCACCTATTATGAGTCACCGCTGAACACCTGGAAACATGTGCCGGTGTTGTGCCAAAAATCGATTGGCTGCCAAAAGGCGGCCACAGGAGCGTGCGCGGGAGGACTTTAACAAGAATTTAACAAGATTAACACTTAAAAACAATTATTTGTTTGCTCGACATTACAGCAAAGGTGTGTTTTAGTTTAACTTTTCTTTAATAAATGCACTTTGATGGTCAAATCAGCTGCATTTCAAAAATCGATTTGCAGCTGCGGAGCGCGCAGAGGGAGGGCTTGCTGTGCATTTCTTGGACATTTAACAGGATAATCACCTAAAAACAAATATTTGTTTGCTCGACATTAGACAACTAGAGCGGAGTGAATATGAGTTTTGAGAGATTTGTGATATTTAGCATGTATGGATTTTATAATTAGATGTAGGAGATCCAGTAATTGTTTTAGAAAAGGAAAGAGAGGAAGCATTACACTCCTGCAGTGTCTGAGCCCTGGCATCAGCCTTCAATAATTATCATTCATGTTCTTGGGTGTTTTCTTGACTGGTTTGTTGGTTTTAAGTTCTTGGTTTTTTTTGTGGGGTTTTTTTCACTTTCATGGTCTGAATGCAAAAGAAAAAAAAACCCAACATATAACTTTTATTTTACAATAATTACCCCTTAAGAGCACTTGGGACCATAATGATGAGTGTTAGACTTTCAACATGTGATAGAAATCATTTAAACATCTATACATTTAAATGGCTGTTTCTAATTAAATGAACATTTAGTTGCAATATTTGACAACTAAGCTTTCACTTTTAAACCAAATTTAGCCTAATTTTAACGTAGACGTGAAGTTGACATCATTTAGACATCTTTGAAAGGAAGCCAACTTCCACTCAAAATCACTTATTCCCCATAATTTCAATTTTTGCTTTTTATTAAATGTCCAACCTTGAAAGTAAGAGTATTTGTTAGTAATCTACCTTTCATGGATAGAACAGAAACCTTGCTTTAAAAACTTGAACTGCTTTTGTTAAATTTGACTCTTACATCAGTTTTCAATGTTTTAGATTCAGTTCCAACTGTGTTTTTATTTTCTGAAATTTTCTGTCTTTCATAACATTTGGACTCCATTCAGACTTGTACTTTGTAGATTTAACATTATTTTCAGATTTTTTTGTCTGTGGCAATCATGTTGATTTCAAATGTTAATATGTAGTAGATGAGAATTCAGGAACTACTCACTGGGAGATTTATTAGTATATACAGAGTCAGAGACTCTACTTCCTCAGACAGCTGAGGCGAGCTGGTCTTGGAAGCTCAGTCCTCACCTCCTTCTACAGATGTGCAGTGGAGAGCATCCTGTGCTCCAGCATCAACGTGTGGCATGGAGGCTGCACAGCTGGAGAAAGAAAAGCTTTGCAGAGAGTGGTGAAGGCTGCACAGAAGATGTTGGAGTCAGTCTCCCCACCATCACAGACATTTACACCTTCAGATGCAGGAAAAGGGCCACCTGCATCATGAAGAACCCCACTCACCCAGTACACAAACTTTTTGCCCCACTCACCTCAGGCAGAAAGTTGTAGAGCATTAACTGTAGAACCACTAGACTGAGGAACAACTTCTACCCTGAACCTGGTAGACTCATAAATCCCTAACCAGAAAAATCACTGTAATGCCACTTTAATTGGAAATTTGACATTTTATCCATGCTGCTGATTTCTTACCCATAAGCTGCTGATTTCTTACCCACCTGCTCACAACGGACTCATGTTCTAAATGCTGCTTATTATATTATTATTATTCAGCCTATATCTTAGATCATTGTATACTGTTTTATTTTATTTATTTTTTTATTTGTAGTTTATATTATTTCTATTTTTGGGTGTAAATGTAACTGGGACCTTGAGTACACAATTGTGTTTCACCTCATGTACCACATGTGACGCGAATGACCATTAGGTCACCTTGGACCTTGAACCTTATTATAATATGTCTTGTGGTTTAGGAGATATGCTGCTAACAGACCCCCCCCCCCCCCCCACACACACACACACACACACACACAAGTAATTGCATTAACCATTACAGCAGGTCAGTACAGTCTAAAACAGAAGAAAGAAAACCAAACTCTTTTCTGGAGACTTCAGTTTGCTCAAAGGTTTATTTATATTTTCATAAACTGGTATTATTCCTCACATTCTAGGAAGATTCTTTTTTTGTTTTTTGTGCTGAAGAGTGTGGATTAGCACCTGTGCACACCTGTGGGATATATTTGCATGTACTGAAATGTGCACACAAATAAACTGAATGCCACGGCATGGGACCTTGAATAACGATTAATACTTAAGTTGCAACTAAATGAAATCAAAGTTTGTAAAAAAATAAATAAAAGGCATCTGCTTTGTATAATGATGCAAAATAACACAGTTTTAGCTAGTGCTAAATTTGCATAGTCTAACATAATGTTTCAGAAAACAATTTTCCACTGAGAATTCTTTGTTTTCATTGTGGTATCTGTTCAGTATTTTTTACTCCATTCTCTGGAGGGTCATTCGTTCATTTCCTCTGTTGGACTGACAGACCATTCTGACCTTCATGTTTCACGGGGGAAATATGAGAAAATTGAATTAAAACATATGAGGCACACATTTCTTCCTGCCTTCAGTGCACTGCACCCTTCTTCATGACTTCAGACCAGTACAAACGAGAGAAGACACTCCCACTGATAAATTGTACACAATCAAATGTAAGGAGCATCAAAGGGTTGAGTAAAATTAGTTTGAATTGATCTACATGTATTTAAAAAAACACACCATATTTGCAGATACTGTCTGCACATTGTGTGAACACAACCTCAAACCACTTGAAGTGAAAGTTCAGATTTATTTTCAGTGGACATTTGTGGAACTGTTTTGAACAATTATTTTGTTGTAAAAACAATAAAAACATTTTAATGCCCTGTGTTTGAAGAGATGGAGCCTCATTCTGACCAGACTGATCACCTAACAGCTTGTCTCATCATGGCCAAGACCAAAGTGGATTAATGCTGTCTCAAGCCCGGGTCAGCTGTGTGATTTCCAGCCATCGCAGACTAAATCTGTTGTCATCAAGTAAAATTTAAAGCTATAGTCTGTGGTTATTCAGTGTGGCAGGGCCACTGACAGCCATATCAGGACTCTCATGACCAAAGACAACAAATTTCCAGCACTGTCAGAGTTTCTGGAAACATTAATCAGAGTGAAGCTGGTGCCACCAACATCTTTTTCCCCATGACTGTATTAGCAAGCAGGTGTTTCCTTCATCCTCATCCTCCTCTCTTTTTATTGTCTAATTAAAATAAAACAAATGCCAACTCTTAGTTTCCATTTATTATTGGACTAACATCTTTGTTGAATACTTCTGATGTATTCAATGCTGCCGTGGCAAGACGTCATCCTGTCCAACATCTATTAGATCGTGCATTGACCAGTGACACCTCCAGATGCAGGAAGAGAGCCACCTGCATCATGAAGGACCCCACTCACCCAGCACACACACTTTTTGCCCCGCTCCCCTCAGGCAGGAGATTGAGGAGCATTAAATGTAGATGTTGCTGTGTTCATTTGTACTCATCTGCTCACACAGACTCATGTTCGTGCTGCTGTTCGGCGTATTGTTTTTATACAACTAGTGCTTAGTGTATTTTTAGTTGATGTTTTTCTTAGTTCATATCTTAGATCTTATTACTGTTTTTCTTTTACATTTTATACTTTTGCTGGATGTAACTGGGACCCTGCGTGCACAATTTCATTCCACAACATGTACCACATGTGATGGAACGACAAATAAAGAACCTGGAATCCTTGAATTGAACAGTGAGCCGGTCATTGAAAGGTTCTACTCTCAAAAAAATTCAAAGCGGTTCATTCAAACACTATTTTATAAACCTTTACAGAACATCCAGTCAATTTGCATTATTATCACTGCAGATATGTAATATTCCTGTCAGAAGGTTGAAGGTTCTTTATTGTCATATCCTGATGCATGCTCAATAATCCAGGTAGAAAAATCCAAAAAAAATTAAGTCAGGTCCTCTGGACGTTCAAAAACAAAACAACAACAACAACAAAAGATTGTAGAAACGTTTCGTCTTTCATCCGAACTCATTCATTCAGACAGAGGAAGTCTTTCAGATGAAAGATGAAACGTTTCAACAATCTTTTTTGTTTGTTTGTTTGTTTGTTTGTTTGAACGTCCAGAGGACATGACTTAACTTTTTGGGTTTCTTTATTGTCATTCACATCACATGTGGTACATGAGGTGGAATGAAATTGTGTACTCAAGGTCCCAGTTACACCCAAAAAGAGCAAAAATGAATAATGGTAAAAAAATATAATGTTGTGAGCAGATGGGTATGAATAGGCTATATCAGCTTAAAGGCATGAAATCAGCAGCATGGATAATCATCAGCAGCAGAAGTGTCCCAGGTCATACTGCTGACTGCAGCAGCTATTTGTTCTCGCAAATAGCCAAATAATTGTATATAAATAATCATGTGCTGTGAAACTGAGAGTGATTCAAAGGTGTTAGTAGGTATCACTATATTGGAAACTGAAGTTGTTGTTTTTTGTAAATAAAAGTAACAATCCATCTCGGCCTTGGCTACATTTGAACTAGCCGTTAGCTTATCAATTTGGTCAGAATCAAACTCTATTTCTCCAAACGGAGGTAATTCAAAAAGCTATCTCCAACAGGTAAGATAGTCATTGTTCATAACCGTTCCACAGAACCGTGCTACAAAAGATCTGAGCCTCAGCTTTAAGGGCACCTAAGCCCCAGGGGTGAACTGATTGAGCTATTTTGGCCTTTTCGACTCGGCTGACTGAGAGACGCCTTCATTAATCTGAGGCTTCTGACAACTGTCTGTCACCAGCGGAGGGGGATTTCCATACATTCAGTCTCTGCTTGTGTTTGAGAACAAAGCTGCTTGTTCTCTCACAGCCATAAATTTTGTCATGGCATCTCTCACCAGAGCCTGCCTCGACGTCTGGTCTCAGAGCTAAATCAGGTGCTTCCCTGTCTGAGCGCAACGTTTAGAAACTAAACTCTGACGGATACATGGTGGCAAGCATTTCCCACTCCCACCTCCACAGCTCCAAAATCCTCCTTAAATCACTTTAAAGTGAGGCCTAAAAAACCTGCTAACCTGTCTGCACAATCTGTTCTGTGTAAATAGTGTTGGTGAAGAGAGGATATACAAAGGCTTTGAGGGTTGAAGTGTTGACACTGAAATAATAGGTTCTGCAAAAACTATCCGCTGACAGGTTGTCACTGTGTTACAGTTTAACAATAGCTGCTGATGACAGGCAAGTGTTGGAGCTGCTCTATGAGTTTCACCAGGCAGGGATTGTTGTGTCTTCTGACTTTTATAGTAAATCTGTTCTTGATAAGAATCTATCAGACGGTTACATCTTTTAGCAAAAATGTGACACAAATTATTAAATACTTTTTCTATGTTTTCATCATGTACACATTAGACACTATCAGAGTTTGTTGCTGTGTTACTTGACAATTTGCTGTTGAAGTTACAAAATAAATTAATGAGATGAAACAAAGCAAAAGAGCCTAATGAGCAACAGGGGGAAACAGTAGGACTGGTGGAGTTAAAGGTGATCCAGTTGGCGTTGCCACTGGCTTTATTTTTGCCCAGCCTGCTCCGAACATCACAGGTCTGATGCTGCGTTGCATTTGTCTTGAATGTTGGAGCTCAAATCTGGAAATTACATCTAGAGTTTAATGCAAGTTGTGCTCTGTGACCAGGCTAACTACCATTAGCAATATATGCTTATGATAAACATGGATTTTCTCTGCATTTTATGCATTTAAGCCACTGACTGTAAAATTAAATCCAACTGGAACCTGGAAGTCGAAGCCAGAACAGGACCAGCGTCCCTCTGTACTAATTACAGTGCATTTTCAATTGAAAACCTTTTGCTTCCCATTTGGGGAACTTTCTCATTCCAAGCTTTAAACTGCATGAGATGCTCTGTTATTGCAGCTAAATTCACCTGCAGATTAATCTCACCCCCTCCCCCTGGAGGGTCGTTAGAGTCTGTGCATCTTAGATAATGTATTTCAGTTCTTGACTCATGTTCACAGTGTTCCTACAATACTGCTGTATGTTCAGATATTCATCTATTTAGCAGGCAGACACAGGCAGGAAAGGCCTAACACTGATGTTGCTCAGAGAAAATATGATGATTTTATTGTTTGAATGGTTGAATGTCCTTAAGTTATGGGATTGTCCCTTGCTGAGGAGGTGCTTGTTTAGCTGTAATTAGTTGTATCATACTGAAAAGAAATTCATGTGACACCATGACTGTGTGTGGGGGGAGTAGGTGGGATATTGCCCTTTTTACAGTTGTAAATGCTCCAAGTCCATATTATGCAATGCTTTGTGGTCTAGATAGTTTCATACCTACTTCTGATTTGTTGAAATACACTTAGTCTAAACGATGTTCATATCTATGTTCTAGCTGTGTTCTGCAGTCGTTCAAACACCTGGCAACATTGCATGTCGTGCTCACAATGTATAAAACCCCAACAAAAGTACCTTGCAAATATGTTTGTATAAAACTGTCAATAAAAACGCAGGTGTAAAGGACCAAAACTATAGAGATTAATGCGACCGGAAATGGCTAAGAAGCTATTTAGGGACTTTTTGCCCAATTTTATCAATGCAACTGTAAAATAGTCAACTCTTAGCGAGTCCAGCTGGCTTCAACTTTGAACAGCAAAATGAGGTGCAGACTCTTGTACATTTTTTAAAAATCAAGAGACACTTTCACCAAACACTTCAAGCTGGGACTTCTGTATATGTTATTCATGAACAGGTTGAGGAGGCAAGGGGGTCTGATGCCAACCTGCATCTGATGCTTCTTTTAGCCACAACGTGAGACACCGTAGTAACAGAGTCGAAACAGTCACATTGTGAAAAGGTCAACAGGATTTGTGTTTCAGTAATGTAATGCTAATTTACTGGAATACAAACCATCAGAAGTGAAAATAAATTGTTACTTAAGCTAAGTAAACTTTTCATGTGGTAGCCATGTTGAATTGTGGATTAAGAACTAGGAATATTTGAGTCAGAATTCCAACTTTGACAAACCATTTCAGTGAATTGATAGATAGATAGATAGATAGATAGATAGATAGATAGATAGATAGATAGATAGATAGATAGATAGATAGATAGATAGATAGATAGATAGATAGATAGATAGATAGATAGATAGATAGAT
>NC_056516.1:18466467-18478827 GCF_014905685.2 Nematolebias whitei | reverse complement strand
TTATCTGTCTATCATAGTCTTATCTGTCCATCATAGTCTTATCTGTCCATCATAGTCTTATCTGTCCATCATAGTCTTATCTGTCCATCATAGTCTTATCTGTCCATCATAGTCTTATCTGTCTATCATAGTCTTATCTGTCCATCATAGTCTTATCTGTCTATCATAGTCTTATCTGTCCATCATAGTCTTATCTGACTGCGTGAATGTGCAGTTAGAGGTGGTTCGTTCATAAATCACAATGTAATAAAACTCAAAGGATTACCTTTTATGTTGGAATCTGAAGCAACATCAGAAATTATGTCGGTGTATTATGGCGGCTGTGGCTGTGTGGTTAGAGCAGTTGTCCTCCAATACAAGAGTTGGGGGTTCGA
The DNA here is from genome assembly GCF_014905685.2 of Nematolebias whitei. Taxonomy (NCBI): domain Eukaryota; kingdom Metazoa; phylum Chordata; class Actinopteri; order Cyprinodontiformes; family Rivulidae; genus Nematolebias; species Nematolebias whitei. The sequence goes on along the minus strand of NC_056516.1, from coordinate 18,478,453 downwards.
TTTCACCAGTCATGCCGAAGTGTCCCTGGGCAAGACGCTGAACCCCTTATTGCCTCCGATGTGTGTCCCATCAGTGTAGGAATGTGATAAAGCACTGATTAGTCTTTGTACAGATCCAGTAGAGTGCTGAATGGGTTAATGAGAACACAGGTTGTGTTGTAAAGAGCTTTGAGTGTCTTGATAAGACAGAAAGGTGTATATAAGTACAGTCCATCCATTTATCATGTGATAACTGAATTTGGTAATCCAATAACATTGAACTGAATCAGATGGACATGTGTTGGAAATTAAATCTTTGCTGTCCAACAACTTTTATTGTTGTTCTCTGTAAACTGTGTCCAAATAATAAATAACCATCTGTTGTTTGCTCTGCATACTTTGAGCAAAACAACACGTTTCTTTCAAAGACGACTACAGAGTAATCAAAATATCCTGTATCTATTTGTAAAATCCCTGAACACGATGGTAAAAATTGGACAAAATGCACGACTTTCAGGCACATTTGTTCCACAGAAGCTTTGTCTCTGTGTGGATTTGCCTCTTAATGTTTCGTTTGCAAGTTTCAAACGTTTTAGTTGTCACACCTTAATGTGACATGATTTATTTTAATAAATATGCCCCAACTACTGATTCTAGCTGCAGAGAGCCGCTAGGATCATCGTAAATCACACTTGAGAACTCAAACAACAATTAACGAAGCACTTACACATTGGGACAAAAACAAACAAAAGAAATCAGACTCCTCCAAATGTCTATTTTTCCTCCTCTCACTCCTTTATTTGTTCATCTTCCACGTCATGATGAATGGCTGCTGTTATGATCATGTGTGCATCTGTGCATGCATGTTGAATGTCTAAATGTTTGCATAAATCCACACTCTGTCATTTTCTCCCTGGCTGATGCAACTATTTCCTTCTTTTCTCTTTTGTTGCACAAGAACAACACTGCACATATTCTCATTTCCAATTTCTGAGGCACATGCGGCTCTGCGCCCTCCTATCAATTCCCCACCTTCAGTGTGTTAGCTCATGTTGAGAAGCGGCTCATCTGCATTCATATTTTCATATTTCAGCACTAATATGCTGATTTCAGACTGCCAGGCTGTTGTTCTCTGCAGCTCTAGGGGTTCTGGAGGTGCCGGGTGCCCCCTCGCCCACTCACTCTCACCAAGAGCAGATGGCCCTGGCTGGGCTGGACTGTGTGAATGAGCCCCTTTTGTTTCTGGATGTAGCGTAGCCGCCTAGCCCAGATGGCCTTTGTACCTTTTGTGTCTGAGCTGACTTTCTGCAGAGTGAGGGTGTGCTGTCTGCTCCAGTGGGTGGTAGCTCTCCTCTCGCTTTCATCAGATCCACCCTGTCTCTCTGTCTTTGTCTTTCGACCTTTGTTTTTGTTGTTCATCAATTTGGTTCACTTCAAATGTGCTTCATTGGCATTTGTTTCATATTTTCATATCTCACTTCTCAACTATTAAAATTATAAAGATGCCATGACAACATTCTTCTGGAAAGCTTTTCTACAAGTAAAACTGACTTCTATTTGATCTATTTCTCTCTTTTCATTCAGACAATTTCATGGATAATGTTTGATCACGTACTGTCATTCACTTGTGGATTAATTTACTTAGTAGACTACGGTATATTAGTACAGGGGTTCCCAAACTTTTCCATGCCGTGGTCTCCCAAACAGCATTACCTTCTGGCCGAGGTCCCTCTTGCAAACCCACAAACAATGCAATAAAATTTGTAAAGAAACATCAACTTTTAGAATGTTTTAACTTGTATTCACTATATACAGTTAATTATTACAGCTGCTGAGCATAAAAATGTTATTAACTAACATGCTTTAAACACTGCATTACATTCCCACTCAAGTGGCGATGAAGTTTCGAAGGTTTAAAACACTTGTTTGCGAGGGTCTCCAGACAGAGGACACATTTCTGGCAATTTCTGTATGACTGATTTAATAATCTAACCTCCCAAACCCCTGGACTTCTATTGTGCAATACTACTGATATTTCATACTCTCAATCACCTTACGTCTTTATTACCTCACTAATATTCATAATGTGCAATATTCAAATTTACATAATTGTGAAATAACTTGTATTTTTTTTACTTTCATAGTGCTATTATATCTATATTGCGTTATATTTTTATATTTTTGGTGTGTGTTTTTCTTAAGCATGTTTTGCACTGAAAAAAGTAGTGGCTCTTAATCTCATTGTACTTGCGTATAATGTCAATAAAGGCATTCTGATTCTGATTCTAAAGTCATACTTAATGTATGCTTCCTTATATATTCAAATTTTAGCTGGCCATGAGGTCTTTTTTTCTTTCTTCTCCATTTCGTGGTCTTTGCTATGTTAGCTTGCAGAGTAAAGCAGCTTGATACATTTGACTGGCAGCCATTCAGAAAGTTCAGCATAGTGACAAATATTTCAATATATTATTATAAAATATATTTTTAAATATTTATTGACAAACAGATTCGATTTTGTTACATTAATTAAAAAAAATGTAATTTAAAAAAAATTATTTTAACTTCTTTTTTAAAAAATCTTCTAGGCCCTTTTAGCGCCCCCTGGCGGCCCCTGGGTGGACTGCACAATGCACTGCAAAACACTGACTGAGATTCAGAGTCAGAGACTCAGAGAGATTTATTTGTAATTCGCATCTCATGTGGTGGAACAAGATTATGGACACAGGGACCGAGTTACATCCAACAATAAAATGTAAAAGAAAAACAGTAATAAGATCTAAGATATGAACTAAGAAAAACATCAACTAAATATACACAAGCACTAATAGCATAAAAACGTTATGTCGAACAGCAGCACGAACATGAGTTTGTGTGAGCAGATGAACACGCATTAACACAGCAACATGAAGCAGATCAGCAGCAACATGAAACAGATCAGCAGCAACATGATGTGATATTTCACAGTGATTATCCTGGTTAGAGATTCATGAGTTTAACAGCCTCAGGGTAGAAGCTGTTCCTCAGTCTAGTGGTTCTACACTTAATGCTCCTCAACCTCCTGCCTGAGGGGAGCGGAGCAAAAAGTGTGTGTGCTGGGTGAGTGGGGTTCTTCATGATGCAGGTGGTCCTCTTCCTGCATCTAGAGATGTAGATGTCTGTGATGGTGGTGGTGATGGTGACTGACTCCAACAGACTTCTGTGCAGCCTTCACCACTCTCTGCAAAGCTTTTCTTTCTGCAGCTGTGCCTGTGTGACTGAGTATGCACAAATGTAAAAAAATGTTCATTTTTCAGTTTGTTTTGCTCATGTAGGAGTCACCAAATGGTAGATCACAGTCCTGATCTGAACCAAAAGAAGTTTTAAATGGTCCTACTGTAGATTGGTGGTTAAATTTCAAATGAATTAATAGTTATACCTGTGCATGTTTTCTAGCATCTAGTGGTTTTTTTTTTTTTTTTGGCAGCAGAGCTTTATGCTGCTTCTTCCTGTTTGTGTCTGTGATGTCACAACCTTTCCTCTAGAAAAGTTCCTTTATGCAGACCTTGCTGTATTTATTATCAAACTGAATGATCAGTTTTTGCTGTGACATAAAAGTAAAAGTTTAATTTTCAGTAGGCATTTGGAGTATACAGTATATCTATTATTAGAAGAATGTGTTAATACTCATAACTATGTTTTCATACGTTAGTGTGAAAATAAGAAGCTTTTGCTCTCAGTCTGCTCTGCATCAATACAGAAAATAAAAACTGTTTTTGTGTTTCCCTTTGCAGCAATGACAGTTTTTCCGACACAAAGTGATTTTTTTTTTTTTTAGTTCAAAACAATCAAAGTTTACTTGGAGTAAACTAAGGTACTTATTTAAAGTTCTGCATGTGGACTCCTTGTTCCACCTTTTGCCCTGAAATCTATATTTTGTCAAGCTGGAAGCGTGTCTATAAGGAGGAAAATGATGATTCGGTGATTCAAATAATATGATTTCATTAACAGAACAGCAGTAACAGACTAGAAATATGCCAACCAATCTGTTCACCTCTGTGTTTTTGCATAAAAAAAAACACCAGTCACCATAATAAAAATAATAAAATGATTAAAATAAATCCTAAATTACAGGATATCATGAGATGTTTAGTTGTACTCATCTGGTTGCCATATTGTGTGTTTGTTCCTGTGGCGTCATGCAGTTTGAAGCTGCCCAAACATTTTGCTTAGTTAAAAGGATTTTGTGGAGATCTGTGTTTGTGGTTGCATGTTTTGCATTCAGAACTGATCTTTTATTTTCCCCAAGTGTTTAAAGCCACATGTGTCTGCTCACACACAAAGATCTCATTTAGCTTTTTTTGTGTGGTTTCTCATGTTGTGGACTGGTTTTGATTATTGTGCTGATCAGCCCATGTGGGGATCTGCAAGCTGAGAAGAGATACAGACACAAATTGCATAACATAGGTGTGTGTGTGTGTTCCCATTTGTGTCATCTTCACTGAACCGCAAGAAGTCACATCAGCACACCACCTCTCAGCTGCTCTTGTTTCCATGCAACAGCTAATTTACTGCTCAAATCAAGTCTGATGTCTAATGAATCTGCACAGCTATGCTAACACACACCTTACGTGACCTCTCCATCTCGAACATATGCACACACACTTCTGCTGGTGCGATCTGATCTCGTTGCAGTGAGGCATGGTGTGTTGCTCCATGCCCTCAGGAGCCTCAGACAGAATGATGGTGGGCTTGGGAGCATTTCCCAGCCAGCTTGTCCGCCCGGCAGGCTGGCACTCCGACAGACTGTATTTACAGCAGCCTCTGGAAGAAAGAGATCTGATTACCACACTGAATATACACAAGTCATCAATCAGCAGGGAGGGAGACAACAAGAGGCAGACAGAACGAATGAGGTGTGTGAATCGGTGTTGTGGTTTTATTGGTGCTTTTATACCTGCAACACACAGAGATGTGATTAAAATCACACACACACGGAGACATCCGTGCAGCTTTCTGGCAGAGGATGTGGGTCCAGAGAGCAGTCTGATGTTTCACTTTCAATCTCTCTCTTTGGCCAGATCAAATACACAAGGCAGCAACTGAAGATGATGTCACTATCCCACAGCTGTCTCGACCACTCAGCGCTTCACTCCCACACTGTGCATGTGTGGGTGAAAGGCTCCACCGAGGTCAGATCTCTCTCTGTCTCCCACCCTTTAATTCTGTCTTCTCTCAAAACCCTGGGGATTCTGTACACCGTGCTGAAAGCAATGGTCTGGATCATGTTCCTTCTGTGTGTGTGCAACACACACACACTTGCATATGGGCTGTATGCCCCAATTTGAGCTGCCGGGAAAGCTGTGCAGGGGAGAGTGGGAATAAGAATGGAAATGAAAGAAAAGTGGGGATGCTTTCACTGCAGCACCATCACAAATAATCAAAGTGTAACAAATAATACTCAGTGTGAGTACCGAGAGGAAATATAGAGAAACTCAATAAGATTCAGTTTGAATGTTTTAAACTATCTGACTTCTTCATCACATTGTTTTGATCTTTGTTCGGCAGCTTGAAAAGGGATATGGACGCCAAGCAAATCACACACCAAGGAGCTGTGCTTCTCCATGTTCTCTTTAGTTGACTTTATTCAAGGATGAGAAGCAGGTTTTGTTTCTTATAAATAAACTAAAACAGAAAAATAAAATAAAATCTGATCACCGTTTGCAACATGCAGTTTTAAATCATCCTAGCAGTTGAAAAGGGGGATTGTCACAGTGCGTGCTTGTTAGCTAAAGTTTATAGTCAGCCATAAAAGTTTAGCCAACACATGGTTTATGATGCAGCTCTGTTCATTGAATTCATCAAATGTTGGCTATTAGTTTTACTCTTAGCCTTTAACTCTACAAACATCATCCTCTGCATCACTTCTGAATGTATATTTTAAAGGTAGTGTTCTTCCACGTAAAGGTGATTATTGACTTAGCAGCAAAACGGAGGCCTTAATACGGCATTAACCACTGTTTAATCTTTTGGACACTTTTATCGTATCAGAGAGTGAGAGCTTCCTGGAAGGGAAACATGAGTGCTCAGACTGGAACAGCGAGCAGCTACAGTAAATGCACTTCAGCACTTGTGTTTAAACTTTTTTTATGTTTTGAATGGAAGTTTTGGAGACTTGTTACGTTATATAATCAGTGATTTTGCTGAGAGTTTTTCCTGGTTTATCCATCACCTCACAAAGCTGATATCTTGTGATGAAACTCAAGTTAGGAACTACAAATGCACATTTGACTCGTGCTTTCAGCTTCTGTTTTCCCATCAAAAGGACATTTGTGCACACGGAAATGCAAATATACATATTTTGAACAATTGTGTAATTTTTGATAGAACTGTTAGAAAATAAATAGAAAGCAAAGATGTGTTTGACAAAAATCACAACCTTTAAAGAAAAAAAAAACGGTTTTGTTCATTTCCATGCATTCTCCTTTCCCCTCAAATAAAAATATATTTCTTACAAGACTACAAAAGATGCATTTTGGAGTAACTTGAACATATTTTGTCTTCAAACGTGCAGCAATCCTGTCTTCTTTAGTTAGGCAGCAGCGTTCAGCTGCAGCTCAGGGATCGGGTTGGAGGTCACAGTGTAGATTTCTGTGTGGGTGTCTTTGGACCTTTTGACCCCTTTGACCCGCTGAACAGCAGCCAAACTGGCCGTCCAACTGGGAGTATGGAGAAGGACCAAAGGTCAGAGGGAACAATCAGGGAAAGAGCTTTTTTCTAAACCAGAGTTTCTACTCGTTTTGTTTTTCTGTCTCGCTCTGATATGGTTTCTGCGTCTAATTCCCACCTCATCGCTTGTCGTACAAACAAGACCAAACGCAGGCCATACATCCAGGAGCAAAGATGGGGTGCAACTGCTTATTTTTCTAAAGACGGCAGAGTTTTTGGAATTTATGTGCCAGGCTTTTAAAAGGTTTCCAAAGCCCAAGGATCATGAAAGTCACTCAACATATAAATGACCATGTAAACATTCAAAGCATCTGAGAGCAGGGAAAGCAATAAAACGAACTGTTATTTTACCACCCGAAACAGCAGGCATCTCTAAACCTCGTTGAGCATTAATCGCTCGGCTAGGTGTCGTTAGCGAGAAAACTGTCATGCATCTTTATTTTTACACATCCTACACGATCACTTGTTCTTTTGCTTTAATAAAACATCTCTGTCTTTCTCTGAACAAAGCTCATTCATTCAACTCTTCCACCAGTAATACATTATTTATCTCTTTGCACTCCAATGAGCCATAAACATTTGTTGCTGGGGACAGAATTATGGCTCAAAACGCACAAGACAAATGGAGGATATGGCAGATTTTCTCAACCAAGCTTTTCCTTTTAAACACACACTCGTTCACCAACACACACACGTACTCCTTTCCAGGGCTCCCCTTTGCTCCCTTCATCCCTCCCATCCTCCACCTCCTCTCCTCATCAAGGGTCATTTCCTGCTGCCTGCCCAGGCTCTTTCTTCTCTACTTCTCTGATTGGTGGGTTGTTTACTTGATTTTGATTGGTTGGTGATTTCTGTACCTCCCCTCATTGAAATCCCTCCCTTTTTTTTGGACACTCCCTCTTTCATTAGTACAGCCTCCTCTCCTAGAGTCTCCGCCTCTTTTATGGAGCCCCTCCTCCTCCACGTCCTGACATGAAGGGTGTTAGAGCGCCACCTGGTGGGACTCGTCTGTCACTATCATGTGGAAAAGACTTAACTGCCGTGAAAATCAGCACAAAACAACTAAACTTGTTTTCTTTAAAAAAAAAAAAACATTTAGTTTATCTTAACAAAAAGACTGCAAGAAACAAAAGAACAGAAAATATGAAAATCATGGCTGCAAAGAAAGCTACACAGCAGTGTCTTCAATTGTTGTGTTCTTTGGTGCCATCTTGTGTTTTTTTATGTTGTTTTTTTTATCTTTATTCAAACAAATAAGTATACAACAAACAAATAAATGGAGTATACAGAAGAACACAACGCTTATATGAACAAACAAATATTTGCAAAGATTTACAGATATAAATTGTCCTAAGGGCCTTTTTGTTGGTAGAGTCTGTTATTAATTTTACATATAGTTCCACATCCTTAATAAAATGAAGGAAACATGGCGTTTTATTAGTAAATTTACATTTATGAATGTACAGAAAATGAAAATAGAGCAGAAGATCATTGATACACCTCAAAGTTTACATCATTACTGCCAATGTTTTTTTGCACTCGAAGGAAAGCCAGTGAGCTGAAAGTGTTGTGTTATTGCTGCTTTAGGGACTCCCGGGGAACTTGACACCATAAATAAGCTTTTGTTTTATGAACCCAGTAAATCACCTAGTACTTGTGTTTTTAGGGCTTAAAATATTGCCGGTGCTCACGTATCCAAAATCCAGAAAAAGCATATGAAATGTGAGTCCACCACTTCAAGATCACATCAGTTTAGTAACACCAATGCTCAAATAATCTTCCAGATCATATAAAGTCTGAAGAGTTGAAACATAAACATTTTAAAGACGTTGCCTGGCGTCTCCTTGTTTGTGTTTAGAAGATGACAGAAAACGGTGATCATCAACTGGCAGCCTGCGGCCCAATTTATTAATAAAGAACGTTAAACTCCTGGTAGAAAGGTGGTAACCACACAGCTAATCCTGTGATGTCACCATAATCTTTAATTAGGATTGTTTAATCAGGCTGTAATGTGTTGCTTATTAATAGTATTGATGGGGGATAAAGCTCAGTCTGTGTTTTTTATTGAAAAGCCAGCCTTTTAGTAATATCCATGGCCACTGAGTGTGTTTCTGTGTTGTATGAGGAGGCCAATGACCCTCTCAGTAATACCTGTAGAAACAACAGTGCATAAGTTAATATGAATAAAACTGTGCATTAAAAGCTGACATCAGTCTGGGAACACTTACAGAAAACAAGGAAAATGTCTTATGTTGGATTATATTCCTGTTTATGCCAGAGAATCCATTAAAAAGATCATAAACAGTAACATATTTGCCGCCAAACATGTCACACCGCCGTATACGTCGCATCAGTTCAACTATGTCTAATAAGGTGGGAAAAAGCATAAATACGTCGCTTCGCTGTATAGGTAGCATCTATTATGCGTCACAGCTGATGCGCCATGTTTGTTATGCGTCACCGCTGACCACCATGGGCTGGTGTTGTGCCAAAAATCGATTGAAATGCGCCCGCGGGAGCATGCACAGGAGGACTTTAACAAGAATTTAACAAGATTAACACTTAAAAACAAGTATTTGTTTGCTCAAAATTATAACAAAGGTGTGTCTCAGTTAAACTTTTCCTTAATAAATGCACTTTGATGGTCAAATCAGCTGCATTTCACCTGGGCGGCGCGGTAAAATGCAGCTGATTTGATGTTTGCTCCAGGAGTTCCAGAGCAAGACAAGGTGGTTGTATGGCAAGCCAAGTGTCTCATTAATAGTCACTTTTACCTATTAATGAGACACTTGGCTTGCCATATTACTCTAGGGCCCTCTAGTGGCTGAAAATGTTAGTGTTCAGTATATTCCATGTCAGAATGAATGAAATCGTCAACTCTCAGCCAAAAATTGGATTATGAATATGGAATAAACATAAATATGTCACTTTGCTGTATAAATCACAGACATGCTAATTTATGCAAAAAACTGCAACTTATACAGAAAAAAAAAAAAAACGATAATTTATTGGTTCCTACAACAAGTTGTGTTTTAGGCCCAGATGAACAGTTTAACATGTATGTTTTCCAACAGACAATATTCCAATTTGGCAATATTTTTCATAATTTAAGTATGTTGTTCATTTGTAGGTTGAAATCACAAGTGATTTGTAGACGGAACAGAAAGTTTGGAAAATCAATGAAAAACACATGATTTTTTTAAATTTTCTTAGACGGCAGACAAAGTTTGCACCGATGTCTCCCATCTTATCTTGATTTTGTACAATTTCACTGCCTTTCATGATGGGGAAACCAACCAGGATCATTTATTGTCACTTCCTGAGATGATCACAACAGGAGACTGGGTGGGTTCAGTGCTCACCGCCACAAAAACAGTCTCTGCTCTACTTTAACAGGAAATCTTTGTTGTTTTCTGGTTGCACTTTGTTCTGTTTCTAGGACAACTCCGTGGACATTTTATAACTTCACGCTCTTTGTTTAGTCTTTTATTTTGAAAGGTTTACTACTCTGTTCACTAACCACACTTTGCAGCTTCCTGAGTGGTGTGGCGGCATTAAGGATCACCAGCTGTTCCTGAATCTGGCTGATGGGATCCAGTATTTAAATGGTAAATGGACTGTACTTATATAGCGCCTTCCTATCATATCAAGATACTCAAAGTGCTTTACACTTCAATCTGTTCCCTCATTTAAGGCCTTGTTTACCAGCTTCTCACCACTGGAACATTTCATGCCATTCTCTATTGTAGAACAACCTTAGTAAGATTTACTAGTCTATGAAAATACTAATCTTTGCTTCTTGGGCTCTTCAGTTTCTGGTTCCCTGGGTCACCTTCATTGAAATCTGATCCCTCGGTGTCCAGTCTCCTGGTGACGTTACCACTTCTGTTCCACGTCAAGAGTCTACACGACAGCCTTTGAGTCCATCCTGCCGCGCTCCCATCTACTCGTCTTCCTCCACCATGGTTTGCTGGCCGCTTCTGGAGACCTCCATAATCTCTTCAAGCCTGTGAACATAAAACAAAGTAAGATTATACAACATCCTAAATCATCAACTCGAACACTCTTGTAGAACCAGATCCTCGCCTTCATTGCGCTCCCATCTTTCCAGATCCCCGTGAACCACACCACCAGTAAATAAAGCCCTTACTATTTTACCTTCCTGAGTCTTTGTTTTCTATGGGTTTGCAACAGAAATCATGTTTTTAATCTACAGAAATTGGCTCATTATCTGCAGAGATCAGGAATTTCACGGACCACACATTGTGTGTCCAGCGTGCCATAAAGTATAACGTGGTCCAACAGAAATGGTTTTGATCGCTGACTGAACCATCACCAGTCACAAGGGTTTGATACATGAGCCTGTTTGCGGAGTGTGGAGACACGTGAGGCCTTCTGACAATGACCTGGCTCATGTTAGTGAGAGGGGAGATAAAAGTCCACATAAATCAGCTCAGCAGAGCAATAACAGCAGACTCCCACAAATCATGTCGGGAACCTGAGGGTGTCCCAGTCCTGGGGAGGAATTCTGGGATCACTGGCCAAGTTTAAACAGCGATAAGAGAGAAGTGGTGGTCCTGCTGTCATGTTCTCACAATGCCTTCTAGTTTTTAGTACAGCTTGTTCTCCTACTTGCAAGCTGGAAATTGCTGGAAACTGGGAAAGTTTACCTTCTGAAAATAAAGCAAAAAGGATCGATTATTCAAACATTTAAACCCAAGGTATCCATAACTTTTAATCAACTGTGTCTTTTTTATTGTTCATAAATCTACACAGACTATCAGTGACATTCAAGTTTGAAAAGTATCGCCGAGTTATAAACAGTCAAGTTAATAGTTACATTTACTATATAAAGTTACTTAATAAGAAAAGGAGCAAGTGTTCATTCTCTCGGGGACGTAAAGTCTATGTCTTATCAGTCATGTTGCAACGGACCCACACAGAGGAACAATAAACTGCTACTTTGTTGTTTTACTGTAGTTTTTGTGTACTGAATGTTTTATTTAAAGCAAAACACCTTCAAGTGTTTCTTCTGCACTAAATGGCTCAAGGATATTTCAATTGGATCAAATTTGGACTAAAGTGTAGAGAGGATTCAACAAATGACACCGTCTGACTCTGCTCTTGATTTTGAGACTCTGCTGAGCAGTTTTCTGAGCGCAGCAGTGAAAGCATGTCTATCCAAGAGATCAATAATCAACTCCTGGAAAAGATGTTAACTACTTTTTTCTAAATTTAACTAACCCTTAAGTTACTTTTCATCTTCCTTGTTTTGTTTCAAAATCATTCTGGTTATATACAC
>NC_056516.1:18464474-18466067 GCF_014905685.2 Nematolebias whitei | reverse complement strand
TATGAGCTTGTCAAAAACGGATGATTTTATTTATCAAAGGCTGTGCTCTATAATATATAAAGGAGGCAGCAGGGGGAGGAGGCCCCAAAACATGTAAGTGGAAAGATGAAAAGGCCGCAGGGGCAGCGAAAGATGAGCACTAAAAACATTAGGAAGAGAGAATTACAGTGGCAGAGAACAAGGTCTTGTAGGGAGTGCTCGTAGAGCTCGGTGAAAGAACAAAGGGAGAGGTTTATTGAAGCTCTCTGCAGATAGGACTCAGAAAGAGGGTCCGACACATGATCGTAAATCCCAAATCCCATAGTCTGCGAGCTGGGGCCAAGGTCAGAGATGGAAAACACGAACAAAAGGTGGGAGGTAAACGATGATGCAGAAAAAGTGAAACTGGCCCAAAAGCCACGTTCCAGGCTAATTCATTAAAACCAGATGTGACTTTGATTTTTATTCTGTCTTTCTTTACTGACTTTAAAGAATATAAACACCCTCTGCGGTCAAGGTGGGGCTGGACACGGTAAGAATGTGAGGATGGTGGCGCACTGATCAAATTAAAATTCCCTGCTGGTTGTCATCATCCCCTCATGACACTCGATCGGATGCTGATGCAAATATAACAGCAAAAGTCATTAGTGTTTCCACGCCCTGGAACAAAAATGTTCAGTGACGTCGTCCCCACTGCTGTGGGTCAAATACCTGTATCTGATGAATACAGAGACAGGTATGAACTAACTGAACGAACGAAAAGGAGCCGAAGAGGAGTAAATTTAGCTACTGTTCATGACAGCAGCTTTATCTAGGAGTTTCTAATTGGAATCAAAACTGACTGTAAAGCACTAAGAAGGAGCACTTTGGTGCACGTGTGGACCGACACTGAACATGCAGTTGATCTGATTTACAAAGATTTGGCTCGTCTTGAATGAGCAGAGGTCATTAAATGTACCAATCGTGTTATCAGGCAGTTGCTGGAGCATCCATTAGTCATTCAAATGAATGAGTAAAGGCCCTCAGATACAGAGGAGGCCTCAAAGAAGCGGCAGCATTAGCAGCACTCAGAAGACTTTGATAATAGCTGGATTGTGGTTTTGCATGAGACTGGACGGTTGTATTGTGTGAGCAGTATGGAGAGAGGATAAGACATGTTAGTTTATTTATACAGCACATTAAAATAAAGTAGACCAAAGTGACTTATAAATCAGTCAAACACAAAGGCAAAACAGCAATATGAACAAAGAAACACAAGAAATGATAGAAGAGCATGTGGCTCTCAAATAAAATACAGAAGCACGTCCAAAAAATCATCACCTCCAGGAGGATCTCAAACTCTGCTTGGATCAAATGCCCAGGAAGAAAGATGTGTCTTGATCCTAGATTTAAATGAAACACTCAGCACGAAGAGGTAAATTATTCCACAATTTGGGAGCAGCAGCTGCAAAAGCCTGATCAGCTCTACATTTTTGGTTTGGATCTTAGAGCATCGTAGAGAAACATGTAGTGAAGTCGTAAATTGTTCAGTGGTGAATTCCAGTTCAGCGTTACCATGGATGACCAATGTGTGCATGTATGGATGACCACCGTGTGCATGTATGGATGACCACT
>NC_056516.1:18445198-18464464 GCF_014905685.2 Nematolebias whitei | reverse complement strand
ATGACCACTGTGTGCATGTATGGATGACCACTGTGTGCATGTATGGAAGACCACTGTGTGCATGTATGGTGGCACTGAGGGGAGAGGAGCGGCCCTGCCAATGTGTCCAGATACGTCAGCTCCTGGTATCATGGTGTGGTGGAGCCATGTAGTATGACTTCAGATGGTACCCTTGAGACGGCACGCTGGTGCAGTCTTTTAAGAAGCACTCACCCGTCCACGCACCATGTACCTGCAGACCTCCTGCAGCACCTTACAATCCTCTGATTCTTTCCCAGTCAAACAGATGTGGGATCAGCTTGGACATTAACATCACCCCAGTGACAATCTGACAAGTTTCAAGTGTCCAGCACAATACAGACAGTACAGTAGTCCCTCATTTATTGCGGGTGTTAAGTTCCGACCCCCACCAAGTAAAATTCTGCGAAGTAGCGACGTTATATTTATTTTAGTTTGTATATATATTTACGTGGGCAGCACGGTGGCGCAACTGGTAGAGCTGCTGCCTCTCAGCGAGCAGGTCCTTGGTTCAAACCCCGGTCTAGGGCTTTCTGGGTGGAGTTTGCATGTTCTCTCTGTGCATGCGTGGGTTTTCTCCGGGTGCTCCGGTTTCCTCCCACAGACCAAAAACATGCATGTTAGGCTGATTGGTAACTCTAAATTGTCCCTAGGTGTGAGCGAGCGAGTGAATGGTTGTTTGTCTCGTTTGTCTCTATGTGGCCCTGTGATGGACTTGCGACCCGTCCAGGGTGTACCCCGCCCCTCGCACAGTGATTGCTGGACATGGGCACCAGCAACCCCCGTGACCCAAAATGGAATAAGCGGGTAAAGATAATGGATGGATGGATGGATATATTTATGTATATATATTTATGTATGCATATTTTAAGGTTTTAGAAACCCTTTGCACACTCTTGCAATGTTCTAAACTCTTAAACATACATCATGTTAACAACATACATACAGTACAGTATGTGTAGCTACTAAATTTTACTCACCAGCTCTGCAGAACAGGAGCGGTTCTGGTCCGACTCTGTTCTGTTTCTGCAGACCTACCCTGCAACAAAGCCCACAATTAGTTTTCTAAACTCTTAAAACTACTAATTTTAACAAGATATTTATATGTGTAGTAGCTTCTACGTTTTACTTACCAGCATGTCCCCGCTCGGAGGTCCTCGTGGGCTGGTGGAAAGATATGAAAGGCGTGGCCATGGGCTCTGGATGGACCACCAGATCTTGGGCATGTCCCCGCTTGTATGTCTATGTAGACTGGTTACCAGCTCTCAGAATTCACTGATGGGTCTGGAGGTCTGGTTCTGCTCCAGTTCTGCTCCGGTTCTGTTCCGGTTCGGTGGGTTACGTGCAGCTTCTCTGTATCCGCTCAGATCAGATCAAAACTTTACCTCTAGTTTTTTAGCACAAGGAAACTGGCTTCTGGGCGGGACCCTGTTGCCTTCTGGGAAATGTGGTCGTTATGAGCGGGAATACAGTGTAGGCTTATTGAGAGAAAAATGGTGGCGCCTGTCTGAAGTATTTTGTTTTTCGTTAACTTTTTACTGGACAGTACTGTATCCACTGTCTCAATCACATGAATAATATTAAAGTTGACAATCGTGTGTTCTGTACAAATTATTATTGTTTTTTGTACAATACGTTCACAAACCGTGACAGAGCAAACCCACAAAAGTCGAACCGTGAAGTAGCGAGGGACTGCTGTAGTTGTGGGCTGGCTTGCCAGAGGAAAACATCCTGATTCACTTGTATCTCACCCAGAGGGGGTCCCCTACCCCACCCACCCAGAACCAGCAGCACCGTGTCCAAACCACTGGCTCCAGCTCCATGTGCCCTGACACTGAAACCATCATAATCAGTCATGCTTGTGGATTATGTGTTAATATACTCAAATATTTCTTTTGCTATTTTCTCAAGCTTTGATGGACCTAACGTTCATCTGAGGCAGCAGTACAAGATTAAACTTTAATTTCAAGAATGAAGCAGGAAGGATAGAACTGAAATGGTGATTAAATTCAATTTTACCTTTTAGAGTTTGACTTTAAAAACAGTGTTAAGTCACAGATAATTAATTGCTAATATAAAAATTAGTATTTGTTTTATTTGCTCTATAGTTGGTATGATCAACACAGTGAGTAAAGGTTATGAAAAAGTCAATTTTTATTATTTTTTTTCAAAAAGCATTTAGTTTTCAGCGACTTCGTCTTCAAATCAAACAAAAGGCACCCAGTTCATCCAGCAGCCCAATTAGTGCACACATTCCTCTTCAAATTCTATTTCCTGAGCCATATAATTAGTGGACCAGTCAGGAATGTTTAAATGAAGCTAAAAACGTAGGTGAGCGTGCCATCTGCTGCACCAGTCTTTGTTGTGCACCTCTGGTGACGCAGGTTTCCAGGAGTTTTAAATAAGAGTAAGGAGTGCGTCCAAACCCTGACCAGAGGGTCAGACAAAGTTTCAAACATGTTGACGATGGTGATACTGCTGGCGCTGCTGATGCTGGGGCGTCTCGGAGGGACAGCAGCGTCTGACCTTCATGTCTTTGGTAAATCCATCCACAACGATGAGGCCTTGCAGAGCAGCAACGACGACAGACACTCGGTTAGAAAACAGCCTCGTCAGCAGGTAAGAAACAAACAAAGGACGAGGTCGATGCTAAAAACAGCTTCTGATGTGTTTAACAGTTGATTAGGAGTCTATTGATTAGGTGGATCTGAGGAAAGATGACGTTTTAAATGATTAAATGAGGAATTACTCATTCAGTCATGTGTGAAGTGTAATATCCGTCTTTGTTCTGCTTTTTAAACAGAAAAAACAACAAATAAAAGTGTAATTTTGTTTAACTTTTTCTATTTCAGCAGCAGAAAACTGAAAGTTTCTCCAAATGTCAAACTAAAATTCTCTGAATTTGTTCAACAAAACAACCGAAATTATTCTGTTCTTAAAGAAACACACCAAAAGAAACAACATTTTAAAAGACATCGTCTCCTCTGAACAGATGACAAGTGGAATCCGCAGAAGTCTCGATCTGGAGAGCTTCAAAATCCACGTGACGCCGACCACCAGCAAGATCAGCCTGCCGACCATCATCAAGCTGTACCCCCCCACTGCCAAACCCCTCCACATGCACGTCAACATGCCCCTGCGCTTCGGCAGGGACAGCAGCGACGACAGGGCGCCCAACTCCAGCCCCAACATGCCCCAGAGGTTCGGGAGGTCCTGGGAGGTGCTCCAGATGTGCAGAGAGTGCCGCGACATCAGAGACGCACCGAGTCCAATGCTGCCACAGAGATTTGGAAGAAACGTTCCCTACTGGAGCCTGCTCAGGACTCTGGCCAGCAACCAGTTATCAAACACTGGTTTGCACTGGTAGGCACCTATTTGTTCTTTAAATGTCACTCTTTACTCAGGCCAGATGTTTGAGGAAGTAAGATTTTGTGTATTTTTATTCTGCAGGACTGAAGATGTTGACTTTAAAAGAAGTTCAGAAGAAGATGATGAAATGGAAGAAAAAACTTTTCAAGAATGAAGGATCCATGTCGGCCGAGCATAAAGTCTGTGTCAACACGTAAAACAAGCATTTAGTGTTTTTATAACTGTAAACAGCAAGTTTTAGGTTTAATATTAAAGCAAAGGTTCAATTCTACAAGTGTTTACATTTTGTTGTAATCTGTAGGAATAAAGTCATCTTGATTAGAAACACTTCCTGAATAAAAATGACGTTTTGAAATAAAAGCAAAAATAAAGCTTAGAGCAAAGTGATGTATTTTTTGTTGTTTTTGTTTTCTTAAAGTCTGAGTTCACCTTTGACAATCGGACTATCTGTCAATTTACATTGAACCAGTGACAAAATGTTTTAAATGACAATTATCACAACATTTTTCATGTGTTATTGGTAGTTAAACTATTTTATTTATTTTATTTTTTTTTTGGTTTGTTTGTTTTCTGAGGGGGGGGGGGGGGGAACAACCCAAAACTTAAATCAAAGCATTTGTCTTCTGTATTGATCACATCAAAACAGATTTTATATTTACCTTAAACTAAAATATGAATAAATAAATTAATGAACCTTGATCATGAGATCACAGATTAATTTTAACCTCTACATTATTTATTTATCAAAAACTGAATTACTGCTTATTAATGCTTCTGTCATTCCACTAGGTGACCACCAGAGGGAGACAAATACTCATAAACTGAAGTTTTATTTTTTTATTTTATTTCACATATTTATTTTGCAAAAGCTGGAACATTTTCAGGTATTGGAGAAAAACAAATGTTTGATATATTTAAAAACACTGTCCTTTTAAATAAGCATTCTTATCTAAAAATATGTTTAAAAACAAATGGGGGCTTGTAGAACCTAAACCTCGACCTGATGAAACAATAAGATGTTTACTTTTACACTGGTTACCATTAATAGACAAAGACACAAGTGATATTGTGTGGATATATACAAAAGTACATGTTATATGTGTATTTGTCCCAACTCAGTGAAAAACGCTAGGCTGTTATTAAATTGTTTACCGTAGCTGAAAAAAGAAACAAAGATTATTAAAGGCTTGTGAAAGTTATATTCCTGCAATTATTTTTAATCAGAAGAGATTCATTTTTTCATTGTACTTGTAATAAATGAGCATTAATTTGCTAAATAAAAAAATGTAATGGCTTCAATCAACTCCAAGATTCAAAGCAGTATTTTCAATTATGTGTTCATTTTTGATCAACACAGAAAACTGTGTTTTTCTGGAGAAACCCTTCTCAGCAAGGTTTTTATGAACAAATAAATAAATAAAACATGTTGATATAATAACAAAATGACTGTAGGGTTATGCTAATTTACTTCACCTCAATAGAACTGGCAACCTTCCTATCACATGCAGGCCCACCTTCTCTAACCGCTGCACCAGCACAAAAAATACAGCAATTTCATAAATTTAAAGAATGAACATAAAAAAGCACACATTCTTGACAAAATATTGATTAAAAACTTGTTTTTATTTAATAGTAAGCCTTGTGCGATCGTATAAAATATATATTCTTTAGATTTTTTTTGTTTGTTTGTTTATTGTTTGTTTGTTTCATAATTACTGGTTCAGATCTCATTTTCTCAATAAAACAGCCTGAATCTGGTTTCCATTTCGTGAAGTCTTCAGCAGCTGCAGCTGCGTTATTCAAACAGCTGTTTGCTGAATCATTCAGCAGAAAACAAAATAATTCATTGTTTAGGGATTGTTCTCAGCAATCAAATTCAAACTTTGTGTAACGGACCTGATCTAATCTTCTTTTTTAAATTATCTATTTCTAGTTCATGACTGGGGGAACATGTTCATCAAAGCAAAAAAAAGCTACAGATACAAGAAGAAATGGGATAAAATAGTATTTTCCTTGTTAGTCATGGATGGCAGATTGAAAAGTGCAAGTCTTTTCACATAAATGTGGTGTTTGATGGGAGGGCCCAAAGGAGAAATGCTGGAAATCAAGACTGTTAATAATAATCACAAACAAAACGTGAACTTTCATTTGAGCTAAACTAACAGAATAATCTACAGTCAATCAACAACAAAATATATTTACTGAGGATGGCAAAGTGAGATGGAAAATCAAAGCAAAGAACAAAGTTCTTGAAAACAAAACAGGAAGTGAAGTTTCGTCCAGAACAGATCTGACAAAAAAAACCTGATCCTTAAAAGTCCGGCTCAACTCCCACAAGACACAAACTTCAAAACAGACGATCTGCAACATCCTCCCTGTTCTCACTGTGGACTGCCCGCAGTGCACGAGGAGGTTCACTTCTTCTTCGTTGGTGTTTTACGCAACAAACACGTTAACGCTGATAACCTGGAAAGCTCAATGACAGTTAGAGGTGAGTCAGATGGTGAAAAGGACCAATCAGCTGCAGCTCCACCTCAGTTTCCACAGTAACCAAGAGCTTTTAACTTCCTGCTCCCATGTCTGCTTCTTGTCCTGGTGGGAAGCTTAAGAAATAAAAACAATAAAAAAATGACTCATCTCTTCAACTTGTTCATCCTGCAGCTGTGAAATATCCTTAAAACGATGCATTTTAAAGTAATTTACCTCTGCATTAGCAGCATACCTCACCTGGTTTGTGCTTTGTTTATATTTTTATGAAATGGGTGGGACTTGGATATTACAGCTTACTCATCCTGACTGAACAGATCTCCTCTAATTGCTCTGGGCTTCAGAAACAACAAGACTCTGCTGCACAAGCGTCTGGCTGTAGAAGAAGGAAGCATCTGCCTGGAGGTGTTTGAGCCACACAGTCCTGTCTGACGGTAGGATTCACCACTTGTACGTTCAAAAAGTTTATTGCTTTAAGCGTCACAGCAGCAAATCTTGTTTTATTTAAACTCTGAAGATAACTTTTTACATATGACTCAGGAAACTGGAGAATAAACATTTTCCACTGATCGTGATAACTGTGTTTCTCCTGCTGCTTCTCCCCATCAGCTGCCAGCCATGGGGGATTTAAATAAAGGGAAGAAGGTGTTTGTCGTGAAATGCGCCCAGTGTCACACGGTGGAGCAGGGGGGCCGCCACATGCAGGGCCCAAACCTCAGTGGGATGTTTGGCAGGAAGACGGGACAGGCACCAGGCTTCTCCTACACGCAGGCGAACATCGACAAAGGTAAATAAAACATGACAAACTGGAGGAAAATCAATTATAGTTGAACAGACAGCATACTTAATTGTAAAGTGATATATATTTCTATGTTATTATTAAAATGAAGTCATACCAACACAATAAATAGTTAGTAAAGTTAATATAAGGGACTGAATTTGAAGTATGACTCCACTTGTCTGACAATAAAATTAGCTGCTTTTCTTTTGGGCTTTTGGGCAAATCAACATCTTTAGCTTGGTTTAACTTTTCCACCTGTTTTAAAAGTTTCTGGTAGGAAAATTTCTCAATGATGTCTGTAGAGCTAAGAAATAATGTTTGATTCAAACAAATACAAAAACTAAAAGTTTACCTCCACTTTTTTTTACCAATAAACTGTTTTTTTTTTTCTGAGTTGATCCACTTTTGCTCATTAATGAGATGCAGTCATCAGATGAAGTCCAGTGGTTCTTAAACTGTGGTGCTCCCTGGGTGGGTCACAACAAGGAGGGTGCATGTGACCACTCTTATTTCGTTCTTTTTTGATTCAGTCCTAATAAAGCTGCAGGCTGAACTAATAAAGTATCCACTTTTTCATCCATCCATAGAAGTCAGTGCAGCCTTGAAGACTGTGATCATTTCGAGCTATTCTGTTCTATGTAGTGGGTTTCTGTTAATGCTAAGGGAGAGTTGGTGTCGTTATCAGAAAGCAGTTAAAGCTGCTAAATCTAAATTCTTCTTTGAGTTAATTGTCTCCAACTCCCACAACCCCCGAGTTCTTTTTTCCACCCTGAACGCAGTTCTACACCTCAGTGAACCTTCATCTCTGGAAGCCTCAACTGAACTGTGTGAGAACTTCCTCCATTTCTTCTTAGAAAAAGTTGCGAACACCCGGGCACTTATTTCTCCACCAGCTCACGATCCTTCCATCCCATCTCAATGTGCAGCTGTATTTGACCACTTTGAGCCAATCTCTCTGTCCTCTCTGGAGCAGGTAATGTGCAGCATGAAGCCATCTGGTTCCTCCTTTGATGTGGTCCCCCATCAACTTCTAAAGGAGGTTTTTACTACTCTGGGTCCTTTTATTCTTGCTATTGTGAATAGCAGTTTATCCTCAGGTGTGGTGCCAAAAACTTTTAAACATGCTGCTGTACAGCCTCTCCTGAAAAAAACTAACCTTGACCCCTCAGTCGTGTCCAACTTCCGGCCTGTCTCCAGACTCCCATTCACCTCTAAACTACTGGAAAAATAGTTGAGTCTCAGTTCAAGTGCTTCTTGAAGGATCATGCTATCCTAGAGTTATTCCAATCTGGCTTCAAATCTCTCCACAGCACTGAAACTGCTCTACTGAGGGTTTTTAATGACATTTTCCTAGCCACTGATGCAGGTGATTATGTGCTGCTTGTCCTATTGGACCTTACATCTGCTTTCGACACCATCGACCATGGGGTCCTCATTTCTAGGCTAGAGCAGTGGGTGGGCATCACAGTGTCAGCCCTCAGTTGGTTTAGGTCCTACCTCTTTGACAGAACCTTTTGTGTCAGTATCAAAGATTTCAGTTCAGCATTGGCAGCGCTTCAGTGGGGGGTACCGCAGGGGTCCATCCTCGGTCCCCTTCTCTTTTCTTTATACCTGCTGCCACTGGGTGCTATTTTCCCCAATCATAACATACCCTTTCATTTCTACGCCGATGGCTGTCAAATTTACTTCCCCCTGAGGCACAGAGGCACACGCTCTATTCAACCTCTTCTTGACTGCCTGGCTGACATCCGGGACTGGATGGCTTTAAACTTCTTAAGTTTCAATGAGAAGAAGTCTGAAGTCATCTTGTTCCATCCCAATGGCACGTTCATGAACCACTGCATTGACTTTACCTCTCTAGCTCCATTAGAGAAACAAAGGGTCACCAATTTGGGAGTGATAATGGACCCTTCCTTAAAACTTAACAATAAATCAGGTCTCTCTTGTAAATGAGTCCTCGAGGCTCAATGGGATTTACCTGTATAAATAAAGGTTGATTGATTAACAGTCATGTAAACATGATTGTTAAATCCTGTTTGTTTTTTTTCAGCTGAGGCGACTGTTTAAGCTGAAGTCCATATTGTCCAAAAAGAATCTTGAGACAGTGATCCATGCATTCATAACGTCCAGGCTCGATTACTGCAATGCACTTCTGTTTAGAATTTTGTTTTGCATGTCTACAATTGGTCCAAAATGCTGCAGCCAAATTTTTAACTGGTACAGGCCATAGAGAGCACATTACTCCAGTTTTGGCCTCCCTGCACTGGCTACCCATTCACCTTCAATTCCAGAAACCTATCATAAGCTCAGATGTGACAGGGCTTTCTCTGTTGCAGGTCCAATACTGTGGAATGAGTTGCCACTGCGTGTCAGGCAGGCATTCACACTCACAGTCTTTAAGTCTCACCTGAAAACCCACTTTTATTCCCTTGCCTTTGACACGGTGTGATTAGTTTTGATCCTGTCTGGCAGCACGGTGGCGCAACTGGTAGAGCTGCTGCCTCTCAGCGAGCAGGTCCTTGGTTCAAACCCCGGTCCAGGGGCCTTTCTGGGTGGAGTTTGCATGTTCTCTCCGTGCATGCGTGGGTTTTCTCCGGGTGCTCCGGTTTCCTCCCACAGACCAAAAACATGCATGTTAGGCTGATTGGTAACTCTAAATTGTCCCTAGGTGTGAATGAGAGAGTGAATGGTTGTTTGTCTCTATGTGGCCCTGTGATGGACTTGCGACCCATCCAGTGTGTACCCCGCCCCTCGCACAGTGATTGTTGGACATGGGCACCAGCGACCCCCGTGACCCAAAATGGAATAAGTGGGTAAAGATAATGGATGGATGTATTCTACAGTGTTGGCCATTTAGTTATTATCCACTGCTATTTGTATCTATATTTTTATTTTGTTTTCCTGTCCGCTGTGCTTGTTTGTTTCTATTGTACAGCACTTTGGTTGGCCTTGTTGCTGTTTTAAGAGCTCTATATGGTATGGTATTTTTTATAGTTCAGAAAGTGATTTCCTCCTCCTTGAATTGGCACCTTATCGTGGTGGAGGAGTTTGTGCACCTGAATGATCCTAGGAGCTATGCTGTCAGGCAAGTATAACTGCCCCTGGTAGGGTCTCCCAAGGCAGACTGGTTCTAGGTGACAGGCCAGACAAAGAGCGATTCAGAAGATTTTTAATCAGTTCTATTTCTATCTATTGTTCATTAATCAGACACTTGTTCTTCTAAAGTGCATGGTTCTTTTTGATTGGTCTTTATTTAAAAAACTAAGTTTATAAGAGCAACCTGAAGAAAAAAAAATGACACATTTGTTCACTTTGTTTTTGAGAGGATCGGTGTGTGTGTTTTGTGATCCGTTAGTTTTCCTGCTCTCCCTCATGTTGCTCCTGTCTCACCTGTCCTCTATCCCAATCACCCCAGGTGTTCGTCATTGTGTCTCGTTATTGTCCTTATATATTCTCCGTCTCCTTGTCAGTCCCCTGTCCGTGGACTGTCTTGTCAAGGTGTCATGCTCTGTCTCCCTCCATGTCTATAGCTCATATATGTAACATTTGCTGCCACATCAGCCTTTTTTTCTGTTTAATAGAAATATTCTTATTTTTACCATTGAGTTCCTCTCATCTGTCTGCACATTGGGTTCAACACATACCACAGATCATGATAGCTTTAATTGACATTAATGTAGTAAAAGAAAACAATTGTGTAAAAATATGATCCCCACCCTCCATTACTGTTGAGCTGAACTCATTTTGCTTTGGTCTTGAGAACCACTCATCTAGTGTATGAGAAGTATGGGTAAGTATGAGAAGATTTCAAGCAGTGCACTAATGTTTAACTGCTGTTTTAACACTGAAATGTCTCACATCAGTCATTTCTTATGTGTAAAAGAGTCAAAGACAACATTACTCACAGAATGACCATTGTACTATAATGAGCTTTAATTGTGTATCTGACAAGTACATTCCTGTTGTAAAACCATGTCCTTCTGGGAACATCTCCAGTTTTTGAACATTTCTGGTGTTTCTGCTGCAGTAAACCCAGATTCTGCACCAGAACTGTGAGAACTGCAGGTCTGAACAGGCAGCTGCAGTTTTCCTTCATGACATTCGAACACGAGGCAATAAAAGTTCATGCATGTGAGAGAATGTAGCTGAGGCAGTTTTTATTTTGTTTTGTGTGTTTTAGAAAAAAAAAATGCAGCATCTGTGTTCAGTTGTGATTTAGGTTTGTTGTTTTTTTTTCTTTCTTGTGTGTAGGCGTTGTTTGGAATGAAGAAACTCTGGACGTGTACCTTGAAAATCCAAAGAAGTACATCCCGGGCACCAAGATGCTGTTCAGTGGAATCAAGAAGAAAAGTGAAAGGGCAGATCTGATCGCTTATTTGAAGGCTGCAACTTCCTGATCCGCAGGTCCAGACTGCACGAGCAGAGGCGTCTTTGATCCTTTTCAGTCTTTACTTCAAGATTTCCATGCTTAGGTGTTGGCAAAGTGCTAAGTCATGATGTTTTATGGCTGTTTTTAATTATCATGAGTCATCCTTCTTGCAGTTTTGTAGATTTTCTAGAAGGTTCACATTTTACTTCCTTGTTCACGCCATCTGCTGCATCTCTGCTCAGTGACTTTGACTTTCTTCTGACAGCATCTACACTGTTAGCTTTATTGTGGTGTGTAAACATGATTAGATTGTGTTAGATTTATTTTTATTCATCTGAAATGATCGAATCTGATAGGATTTTATTCAATGTTGTAGTTCAAGAAGGTAAAATGTCCTCTTATGCAATTGTTCATTTATTTTTTTTATTTTTTCATCCCTCCTCTGTCATTTTTCTAATGTATTGCCTTACAGCCACACATTTAGTTGGGTTTTGAATTTGATTATAAGTAATTCTTCTAAAAAAATAAAAATAAAAAAAAATTAATGAAGAGGGTACAAAGATTTTAAAGAATTCTAATAATAATAATAAAGTGTTATAAATGTATCAATCTGAAAAGTGATGAGTGAAAAAGGGGATTCTCCATCCAATTGTCAAAGTTCTGGAAAACTCCAGTTTTCGTCAAGAATTCCAATTTGCACCATCCCCACAACATGATGCTGCCACCACCATGCTTCACTATAAGGATGGTGTTCTCAGGGAGATGTCAGATTTGTGTGAGGCTTGGTGTAATCTTCAGTCTCATCTGACCACAGAACGTCTGCCTCTCTTCAATGACGTCCAGCTCTGTGCAGCTTATAGCAGTCATATGGACAGACACGCCCATCTGAGAAGAGCTGCAGCTCCATCAGGGTTATCGTTGGCCTCCTGGATGTTCAGATTAATGCCATCTTTATCTGATCCATGACTTTTGATGGACTACATTGGTTTGTTGTGAATGCATCATCTTTCCATTCCCTGATGGATTTAATGGTGCTCAGGGTTTAGTATATATTTTATAAACCACACCTGATCTGCAGTTCTTCACAACTGTCTCAGACCCATGTAGAAAGGTCCTTGGTCTTCATGATCTCGTCATTATCTCTCTTTCTCTTGATGTTGAACCAGTGTTGATTCTGGATATGTACTGGGATCATCTGGTCTTTAGATTGCTTACAGATGGATCAAATTTAACGGATTGTGTGGTAATTATTTTTTATAGTAGTTTTGGTAAAAATCATGACTTGTAATCAAATTAAAAGTCCAATTAAGCTGTTGTAAGAACGAAAACAATACAGTAAAGGGTGGTGATTACTCGTGCAACCCACTGTAAAACATTTTCAAGGACTCAAGACTCTATTTGTCAACAAAACTGTGTACACAGGGTCCCAGTTACATCCAACAAAAGTTTAAAACGTAAAAGAATAACAGTAATAAGATCTAAGATATGAACTAAGAAAAATATTAACTAAAATACACTATGCACTAGTAGTACAAACACAGTATGCTGAACAGCAGCACGAACACGAGTCTGTGTGAGCAGATGACCACGAGTGAACACAGCAACATGAAACAGATCAGCAGCAACATTGAAACAGATCAGCAACAACATGAAACAGATCAGCAGCAACATGATGTGGTTTTTCACAGTGATTATTCTAGTTAGAGATTTGTGAGTCTAACAGCCTCAGGGTAGAAGCTGTTCCTCAGTCTAGTGATTCTACACTTAATGCTCCACAACCTCCTCCAAAAAGTGTGTGTGCTGGGTGAGTGGAGTCCTTCATGATGCAGGTGGCTCTCTTCCTGCATCTGAAGGTGTAGATGTCTGTTATGGTGGGGAGGCTGATTCCTGCTGGAGCACAGGATGCTCTCCACTGCACACCTGTAGAAGGAGGTGAGGACTGAGATTCCCAGACCAGCTCGCCTCAGCCGCCTGAGGAAGTAGAGTCTCTGATGAGCTTTCTTGATCATTTTAAGTGTGAACCAAAAATTATTTTTGAATAATCATCATAATTTAGCGGTTCAGTCAAACTGGATCCAACAAAATCCATGCAAATCAAATCAATATTTATGTATACTATAATATTCTTTACTAGTCAATACTATATCTTGTTATACCTTCCTCAAAATGCCTTTGTGAATTAGATTATACACATTTAACATAGATAATTAAAATATTTCAGGTGTGTTTCTGTCTCCACAGTATTACTTTTCACTGCTCGTTTCCAGTTAAATCCATTAAGACTTGATACAACATGTCTTCCTTTCAGACCTGAAGTGACATTTATGTCAAAACGGAAGCATCGAGTCACTAACATAATTAATACATTTTTTTAAATTGTTTTGGAATAAATGTTTTTAAATCACTAAAGGTAATAATAATGTTTTTTTTTTTTCTCCACCTGTCATGTTCAGAACATTATCAACGTTCAAATCAATGTAACAAGGAAAACAGATTTAATTTATATTACCAAAACTATCCACCAGAGGGCGCCATTATTCCTTTAAAGTGGCCACCAGCATGGACACAATCCGTGCCAGGCCAGTACGTTCGGAATGTCATCCAGTTCCAGCGATCCAGTTGTCCTGAAGTCGGTCCAGATCAACAGTTAATGCTGATCCAGAGGACCCTCTGGGACTGAGTCCGCTCAGTGGCCTCTACAGGACAGTGACCACCAGGGGAGGAGGAAAAGCAGGCTCCATCATCCACAAATGTGTTGTCATTGACCGGCGAAGGGGAAAGAAGCTGGTCGATAAGTAGATCCAATTTATTATCCTCTCAGGCTGCATGCCTCGGTCCTTCACTGGGACTGCTGCACATTTTATTTAGGTGTGAGGAGCACCCCCAGTTTAAGAAGAAGGTAAGGAGGGACCTGTTTGTGGTACTTCACTTTAATCTGCAGGACATGATGTGCTTCTTTAAGATTGAAGGACAAATGAAGACATCACAGCATCTGCGCTGCACATCCCAGTCTTTAATGATGGACGTGCACTGACCAGCTGAGCTGAAATCTGACCTTACTGTGTGTGAGTGAATGAAATCTGTGACAGCCTCACTATTGTTGGCTTGGGTCAGTGGAGTGGTCTAATTCTGTCTCGGCGGCTGGAATTACAGCGGTGGCTGCATCTGCTGCTGCAGTGTGGAGCCTCAACAAGTTCCTCCTGCTCAGAGGAGACGCTCAGGGAGCAAAGGAAAAAACGACAGCGTTGAGCTCGGAAAGCAGAAATAGTGTTTATTTTCTTTATGACTGCTTGTGCTGTGTTTGCAGGGAGTAACAAAGGAAGCATGATGGACCTGGTGAAGATTGCCGTGTCTCTTCATATCCTTCTATGTCCTGTATGGACCCGGCATCCCTACTTGGAAAGCATCCTCCCAGCCCGCTCGGGTAAATAATGAGCATGTGTTGCAGAACGGTTGCCGGTTACGTAAGAGGAACATGTTGAAGTGTGTTTCCCTGCAGTGCTGCAGGTTTTCATCCTGTTTCTCTTTATCCCTCCCTCAGCTTTGGGGTTCCTGGATGTTCTGAAGACATTTGACCCCTGCTGTCTCATGTCACCACCTCCGCCGCCGCTCTTCCCTCCTCCGCGTCAGCTTTGGAAGCGAGCAAGTCCTGTAAGTCGGCACACCACACCCTCCTCCGTTTGTGTGCCAACTCATCTGAAAAGCGTCTTCACCGTCGTCTTTGATGGTTTGAGCATAGGACACCATCAGCCTACTGGAACCATCGGTTGTCAGAGGCGAAGTGGAGGAAAAACCAAAGCCTGTGAGCCATGAGTGTTCACCTGGACCCCCAGGACCTCCAGGACCTGTGGGCCCAGAGGTGAGGTGCATCGTTTACATCAGTCTGATCAAATTATGGAGGACTGAAGCATTGAAATAAAAATAAATGATGGTGTTAGTATTGATCTCTGTACAAATGTACCGTGTTCGATATGTGCGATCTGGATGTAAACGTGTCATTTTTCAGGGTCAAAGTGGATTACCTGGAATTCAAGGACCAAAAGGGGAGAAGGTGTGTGCACTTGTGAATTATGCCTCTAATGTTTTCTGTGGATGGATTTGTCCCTGTTCAGCTCTGCTCTAATGGCGTCTCGTCTCCATTTGTCCTCCTCCAGGGAGAAATTGGGCGACCGGGGTCAAAGGTGACCTTCTCTCTTGATTGTGTCTCCTCAGTCCTTCACGTCTTTGACTCCTTTGTGTCATCCATTCGTCCTATAAGTCTCTGTGATCTGATTTGTCTATCCAAGTGCTCAGAATATCCTCCACAGCTGCTGCATTAGTCTCAATGGGTGCTGCAGCCACAGCAATGCTTGATCACCATGTCTAAATGTCTCCTGTCATTCCTGTCCTCATCACCCCTCCATCAGTTTTCTTTTCTTCCTCTCTGCTCATTTTTCCCGCACGCTCCATCTCTTTGGCTCGGTCTCATTCTCCTCCATCGCTGAGCCCAAGTCCTGCTGATCTAGCCTCTCCACCAGCACTCCACTTGTATGTTTTAATCTCCCTAAGTGGTTTTGGTTGTGATGAATCAGCCCTCACACACGCAGCAGCTTCACTGTGCCTCTGCAGGCCACGGCTTTAATCACATCCTGTTAACGCGGCGGCAGCTCTGTGCAACCGCCTCAGGTGTAAACCAGATGTGAGGCTACTCCTCGGCCTCTCATCTGGCAGAGATCTGACAAAGCTGTATCTGTGTCTGGTGGTGGCACTGGTGAGAGTTGGAAAAGTCAGAACAGATCAGGTCCACGCGCTCGTTTTATTCTGATTCATTTAAGTCTGATTTAATTAAACAGATCAAATGTGCCTTTGTGGAACTGACTGAACAGAAAATCTGCTGATGTTTTTGACTAAAAACTTAATGTTTTTGTTTCTTCAGGGGCGCCCTGGTGCTCCAGGCCTTCCAGGAAAACCAGGATTCCCAGGACTGCCTGGTCCAGAAGGACATAGGGTTAGTGTCATGGCTTCCCTGAGTTCAACATCATTCAAGTTTATTATTACAGGAAAGGAGCAAAAACCAGGTTTGTGGTCAGAACCAAGACAGTCATATTGATATGGGGATTTATTTTATTTTTGTCACTTATTTTATTGTGGGTTTTACCTTCCACGTTTCCATAACATTTATATAACAGCTTGTCTATATGACTTGACAGTGCCACAAATAGACATCGAGGTTGAAATGACAAGAAGAGCTGCTAATGTCTTAACTTGACCAAAGCCTTTCGCTTCTTGTTGGTGATCATGATTGACTGCAGCTGGTAGTTTATGATCAATACTAAAATCAATGGGAATGCTTGTGGAATTCATTGTGTTGATCTAAAAAGGGATAGTTATACCCAAGTTGTGAAAATCTTATGAACTAATTAAAATAAATTAATTAATTAAGACTCCAAGATCACAATTTTAAATATTCATGTACGTTTATTAGAATCTATTGCCACTCATGTCTAGAAGAAGGCCCAAACTTTCACAGATGAAAGGAAATGGGTTCAGCTCAAGACAAAAATGTCCTTTATTGCACCCTGTAGTCAGAGATGGAGCTATTTGGCCACAATGACAAGAATAAATTGAAGGGGTCAAAGTGAGGTGTTGAAATCAGAAACAGTGCACAGAGTGGTACCATCATTATGTACTGGTGCACATTTTGGAGGACTAACCTGATGTTGAAGCCAGATCTGTGCCAGGAACCTCTTGTGAGTTCTGGCAGAAGCTTGTTGGTGTCATAACTTACACCAGTAACTGAGATGGTCACCGTTTGTTTCGTTTGTGTAAGGGGGAGAAGGGAGACCCAGGACTCATGGGGTTACCAGGGCTGCGGGGTCCACCAGGACAAAAGGTCAGTGGTATCTTTGCAGCATGAGCACCTTCATGGAGGACTTTGTGTGGACACGTGGACTTTTATACTTCTCATGTGTCCTTCCAGGGTTTACCTGGTCACCGAGGCGACAAGGTAACTTTATAAATGTGGTTTCACAGTAAAAGGTCTTCCTGCTAAACGTTGACTGTGTCGTCGTCGTTCCCCGCACCCTCAAAATGAAATAAAATAAAATAAGGTTTAGAAAACAGCATTAAAAGAAAATAAAAGGATCAGTAAAAGATAAAAATTATGACAAAATCTGCTTTTAAAACTACAGCAACCATTTTTGTTTTCTTACAATTAAAAATTAAAATCGTTTTGTTGGCAAAAAAAACGAAACGGTTATATTCTATTAAATTAATATTTTGCAGTTTGAGCATTTATTAAGTTGTTTTTGTACCAAAGCATCCTCAGTTTAGATTAAGAATAATAAAAAAAATAATAAATGTAAAGTTTAAGTGAACTTTTATCCACTGTATTGACCGTTAGTCTACATTTTAAGTTTGCTTCCCTTTCTCTTTTTGGAATAAAGGGTGAACGGGGTGACCCAGGCCCGACTGGACCAAGAGGAGACAAGGTTTGTTATATATTGTATTATTCAGAACCAGGATTACATCCATGTTACTGGTTCCTGTAAAACCACATCAGTTCTAGACCAATTTTGATTTTAGGCTTTTGTATAATTTTAACCTGCCGACTCCTTCATGGCTAAATTTGAATCCTCTCTAAGAACAGAATACTGAGTGAGTTTATGTGAAAATTTAAAGATGCTTTCATAATAAATGATTTATAGTAAATTAATTTTGTTTTGAAAAGAACAAAGCTACAGGAGTTTGGGCTCTCTGAATCTACAATTAATGTTCTTTGAGTTATTAGACATAAATATTTGTACGAATCAAACCCAACAAAGTGAACAAAATATATTCTTTATAAACAATGTATGGCTGTTTTAACTTACATCTTCAAGGCCTCATTTTTACCAATTTGATGAACTCAAATGCTAATCCATCTCCCTCCCCTCCCTCCTGAGGGTCATTAGGGTTGTTGTCATCCTGCTCCACATGAGAGATGTTTTGGTCACATGTATGAAATGAAGGTGCACATTTGTGCGAAACTGACTGGGAATTAGATCCAACATTGCATTGTGCATTCTGGAAAGTTGAAATCGGAATGCCCACAACCCTTAAGAGGGAGAGTGATTTGCATGTGAGTTCAACAAAAAAAAAAGGAGCAGTTCACTACAGTTTTAAAGCTTGGACCACCCTTCATAGTTTGATGAAAGCTCCTCTTGTAGTGAAACATCTTCAACAAGCAAGAAAATAGATCCACTCTTAAAGGCTGTATGGACAATTACACTGTATCTTTTAAACCAGTAGTTCCCAACCCTGGTCCTTGAGGAACACCATCCTGCATGTTTTAGTTGTTTCTCTGCTTTAACACACCTGATTCAGACTTCCTCAAGTTCTGCAGAAGTCTGTTAATCACCGTTCATTCAAATCAGCAGAGCAGAGAAGCAACTAAACCATGCAGGATGGTGTTCCTCAAGGACTGGTGTTGGGAACCACTGTTTTAAACGTACAACTTTTTCATTTTGTCCACTGCTTGCAAATTATGGAACTCACAACATTCTAAGCTGAACTTGAATCTATCGCTTGTTTAAACAAGAACTTTAAAGAAAAATTAGCCTTTTCCAGACTGAAAATTAAAAAAAAGGTTTGGGATGTGTTCCCAATCAAGCTGCTAGTAATTGGCTGATTCTGGTCACATGCTGAGAAGTCCATGCAGCTCCTGTCTATGGTCACTTCTCTCACATTAAACTCTCATGTTCTCATTTTTTAGGGTTCCACTGGCGCGCCTGGGATACTTGGGCAGAAGGTATTAAATAAATCAGTGAGTGAAAGCACAAAATTGATCAAATCTAATATTTTCTTAACCTTTCTGTTTTCCAAGGGTGAGCCGGGCTGGAAGGGAGAGCCGGGTGTTTCAGGGAAGAGAGGACCAACTGGGAGGCCAGGAAAGAGAGGCAAACAGGTAGAGAGAAATGTTCAAGAATATTGCGTTAACTCTGTGTGTGTATCTGAAATGGATCAAGCCTGTCTCTTTTAATTAGACGCACAGTTATTTAAATATTTAAACATACTGACAAAACTTTTTCAAGACATTCAAATATTAGGCATTAGTGTGGGTCACCCTCTGTGTGTGCTCTAACACTGTTTTACAAAGTGGGGGCCGCGCCCCCGGGGGGGGCATCAAGGAGGCCCCATAAAGCTGGAGAGAAGAAGATTTAAAAAAAGCACAAATAAATAATAATAATAATAATAATAATAATAATAATAATAATAATAATAA
>NC_056516.1:18433759-18445188 GCF_014905685.2 Nematolebias whitei | reverse complement strand
AATAATAATAATAATAATAATAATAATAATAATAATAATAATAATAATAATAATAATAATAATAATAATAATAATAATTGGACACTAGGGCAGTTTGTATTTGTCATTTCCAGATAAACACGCTTGAGAGAGGTTAGATTTCTTTTGTTTTGTTCTTCTGGTCAACAGTTTGTTGAAAAGTTGTTGTTTTTTGTTGTTTTTTTGTGGGACTATAATACAGTGTTTAAAACATGTTAGTTAATAACATTTTTATGCTCAGCAGCTGTACTAATTAATTGAATATAGTGAATAAAAGTTAAAACATTCAAAAAGTTGATGTTTCTTTACATAGTTTGTAGCATTGTTTGTGGGTTTGCGAGGGGGGGGGGGGGGGGGCACGGCCAGAAGCTAATGTTGTTTGGGGGGCCATGGCATGGAAAAGTTTGGGAACCCCTGTTCTAACATACAGTTTTATGTTTGTATAGGGTACAATGGGCCACACAGGAGCCCCAGGACTCATGGGCCCACCAGGACCACCTGGTCCCCACGGTCTTCCTGGCCCGCCTGGACCTCCCGCCTCAGGTGCGGTAACACATACACAGATATAGAAAAATCATATTGAACATCTTAAGTTGTAACATACAGGTGCTTTCCTGCAGGTCTCTTTTTAGTGGGGGAGAAGGGAGAGCAGGGTCCACCAGGTCTACCGGGTCACTGTGACTGTAACCCTGGAGGAAATAATGCTCCTTTTGGACATTATTACACCCAACGACGCGGCAGCAATAAACTCACTGCAGTAAGACCCAAGATATTCCCACAGAAAACTGATTTTACATCATTAAGCAGCTATTTATCATATGTTTGCTCTCTTTAGATATTTGTGGTGAACAGTGAGGAGGAGATGGGCCGCATACATCTAGACACTGCGATAGCGCTCAGAAGGGACGAGAGGATGCTTTACTTTAAAGATAAAGATGGCTGGAGCCCCTTACAGGTACAATAAGAAAACATTTTATTCTGCATATTAAAGACACACTTGAGCTGAAGTTGACGTATGTTTTGGACTATAAGGTGCAATATCAATGGACGGGTTTGTTCTCATACGAAACGTGTAACATATAAAACATTTTGACTGATTTTTGAGCGCCGTGTACCACATAAAATCAGTTCGAGGTCAGTAAGCGCAGCCAGAATTAATACATAAGATGCACCGGATTATAAGGCTCACTGTTGATTTTTCAGAAAATTAAAGGGTTTTAAGTGCGCCTTATAGTCCGAAAAATACGGTATGCGCCTTTTAATCAGTCTGAGTTGCATCTAAACATCTTGACAAATCCTCTCAAAGTGATTCAGCCTCACATTTCTTCCAGCCCTTTCAGCCATTTCAGTCCACGGAGAAAGTCCCAGACCCAGTCGCCGTTTGTGGGGACGGGAAGGTGCAGGCCCAGCACGGGGAGGAGTGTGACGATGGAAACCAGATCGTCACCGATGCCTGTCTTAGTGAGTTATATCATTCTCACTAGCACACATGCAGAAGGGTTTGCTCATTTAGCGCTACAAAAAAGCTTTCTGTTATGTTAGTTTAAATACACGGAACCAGCCTTTGTTTACAAAGTTTTACATTTTTTATTGTTGGACACCGTCATAAGATCTCCTGCAGAGCATAACCACAACACACCACAGGTTCAGTTCCCGTGTGGCGCAGGATAAAAGCAGCCCGCACCATGAAACCTTCCCTTGATCTTTTATTCATCTCCCCTGCCTTCTCTTTTCCAGCCAACCTCTCACTACTCTCTGCTTCTTTTCAATTCAATTAGCGAGAAAATGCTGCACTGGCATCACAACCGACTGCAGTGCCGAAAGAAATTTGTAACGTCTTTCTCCCCCTGATTTCTCCCGCCTGTGCCCGTGCACTCTTTTCATCCTTTTCGCTTTGTCACTGCAGACTGTAAATGGGCGTACTGTGGAGATGGTTACCGACATGAAGGGATGGAGGAGTGCGATGGGAAAGACTTTGGCTATCAGACCTGTAAATCCTACCTTCCTGGGTATGTTTACTGATTTTAAAACCACAAACGCATTCATCTGGGTGCTGCTTGGTACACAATAATCAAATGTTTTTAAGATGTCAAATTAACTCTGTAATTCTTTTTATTAGCGGTGTTCATCTGGGATTTTTAAACTTCATAGAAAAAAACTTGTGCTTCAGAAGGACTTGCACTATGGGCGTAGGGAAAGGGCCAAGAGAAGTACTGCGGTACTGTATGAGGATCGAAGCATCTAAGGGTACAAGGACAGGGAGGCAGTGGTGAGATGTGCAGTACGAGTGGCAGAGGGGTTCAGGATGGGCATGGGATTACATCAGCTGTGAGCCCTCTCTGGTTTGAAGTGGTGATACACAGGAGATGAGGTCAGGCAGAAGTCCACATGGCTATGGCACTGGAGACGACACTGTGATTCAATTAAATTCAGTTTATTTCTATAGCGCCAAGTCACAACAGAAGTCATCTCAGGACACTGAACAGAAACATTCATATGTAAAAATATTAATTTAACATTATTTATCTGAGGAGCAGACTGCTTCGAGTTTAACTCCATCGCAAAACTCTCATCTTGAGCGAACATGAAGGCGACAGTGGAAAGGAAAAACTCCCTCATGAGGAAGAAACCTTTTTGCAGAACCAGACTCAGGACAAGCGGTCATCTGCTTCAACCGGCTGGGTTAGAGAAGAACAGATACACAATGGCAGGTCAAGAATCACATGTTAAGATAGAAATAGTATCAAATGAAAACTATTCAATTTTAACAATTCATTTAAGGAAATGAGGTCAATTTGTCCTCCAGTAGTCTAAGCTTAAGGCAGCGTAACAAGCCAACCCTAATTATAGGATTTATCAAAAAGGAAAGTTTTAATCCCAGTCTTAAAACTGGACAATGTGTCAGCCTCACGGACAGAAACTGAAAGTTGGTTCCACAAGAGAGGAGCCTGATAACTGAAAGATCTTCCTCCCATTCTGCTTTTGGAAACTCTAGGAACCACGAGTAAGTTTGTAGTCTGAGAGTGAAGTGCTCTGTTAGGGAAATATGGAACAATGAGATCTCGAATATAAGATGGAGCTAGGTTGTTGAGGGCTTTGTATGTTAGAAGTAAGATTTTGAATTCATTTCTGGATTTGACAGGGAGCCAATGGAGAGAAACTAAAACTGGAGAAATATGATCTCTCCCACTAACTCCAGTTAAGACTCTGGCAGCAGCATTTTGGATCAACTGAAGACGTTTTAAAGAGTATTTGGACATCCGGATAATAAACCATTGCAATAGTCCAGTCTAGATGTGACAAATGCATGAACCAGTTTTCTGCATCATTTTTAGATCAGATGTTTCTCATTTTAACGATATTACGCAGGTAGAAGAAGGCAGTTCTAGTAAAGTTTTTAATGTTGGGGATAAAAGACATGTCCTGATCAAAAATAACACCAAAAATTTCCAACATTAGAGACTGAAAAATTTATTCCTAACCTCAGTTTTGTCTTCAAAAGCAGAAAATTTAGGGTCATCCATATTTTTATGTCTTTAAGACATGCTTGTAGTCTAAGTAGCTGAATGGATTCAGTGGGTTTCATGGACAAATATAACTGTGTCTCATCAGCATAATAATGAAAATGTATCCCATGCTGTTTAATAACATTACCTAATGGAAGCATATATACAAGGTAAAGAGTACTGGTCCAAGCACTGAACCTTGAGGAACTCTATGACTAACTTTGCTGTATGATGAAGATTCATTATTTACATTTACAAATTGGAATATATCAGATAGATATGATTTAAACCAATTTAGAGCCGTTCCTGTAATTCCAGCATCATATTCAAGTCTCTGTAATAGAATATTATCCTCAATTGTATCAAATGCAGCACTAAAGTCTAACAGGACCAGTGTAGACACCTGTTCATTGTCAGAGGCCATGAGAATATCATTGGTAACTTTCACCAGTGCATTTTTCGGTGCTATGATGAGCTCTAAAACCTGACTGAAACTCTTCAAACTGATTATTTCTATGCAGATGATCACGTAACTGACCAGCAGCTATTTTCTCTAGAATTTTTGGAGGAAAGTTAGATTAGATATAGGTCTACAATTGGCTAGGATTCCTGAGTAAAGGTTATGTTTCTTAATTAAAGGTTCAATTGCTCTGTGATATGTAACCATTTATTAGAGACAAATTAAGCAGATCCAAGACATGGTTATTAATTTGGGAAATACATCTTTAAATAGCCTGGTAGGGATGGGATCTAGCAGGCATGTGGATGGTTTGGATGAAGCTATTATTTTTGAGAATTCAGAGAGCTCAACAGGACAAAAACAGTCCAAACATAAATCAAATTCTAGTGACATTTTTAAAGTTGTCTCATCTGACACAGAACCAGAGGCGACACTAGGAATGTTGGTTTGAAATGTTTCCCTAATTGAAACATTTTTATTTATAAAGAATCTGTAATGATCTGTAGTAATAGTAGCAAGCAGGTGGAAGCGAGTCTGGGGAGGTGGAGGGTATGCTCTGGAGAAAAAAGGAATTAAGTCAGTGAAAAAGACAGAATACATGTGTGAATGAGAGGGAAACATGTGCAAGGTGTAGAGGATGAATATAGGGTCAGCTATCCAAAGCAATAGACTGTGCACAAGAGAGATGAAGAAGAATATGTAGGTAGAGTTTAATGGATGGAGACGAGTGTCAGTGGTGATGGTTTGGGCATGTGCTGAGGAGGGACAGTGGACATACTGGACAAAGGATGTTGAATATGGAGCTTCCAGGCAGGTTGGAAAAAAGGAAAACCACAGAGAAGGTTCATGGATGTAGTGAAGGAGGCTATGCAGAGGGGTGGTGTACTAAAGGAGGTTTATGGATGAAATGGATGCAGATGATCCACTGTGATGCCTCTGAAGGCAGCAGCTGAAAGACAAAAAAGAAAAAGAGCATACTCTCGTCATAATGTCTCTAAGGCCATCTAAGTGTGAATGCTTTAAATTTTATAGAAAAACTGTGGGAATTAACTAAGTGTAAATTAATGTATTTGCACTTGCTATAAACCATTTTTCATCTCTTCTGCAGATCCTTTGGGCAGCTCCAGTGCACCGACTCCTGCCTCATTGATTCTACCGGCTGCAAGTACTTCACCTGAGTTCATCGCTGAAAGAAATCAACCATGGTGGATTTTTCCTCTTTTTTTGTGACTGAGGAGCTCGTACTTGAGATTTACAACTGACGTCTCACTCCTTTTGAAACAAGTGATGAACTGAAAAAGAGACGGAGCATACTAAAGGGATGCTATTGTGCCTGATCTGAGCGAAGTCATGAAAAGTCAGTTTTTTTAATCAGCTGGAGGTTTAACCAGCCTTCAAGAAGAGCTATTTATTACCGTCACACCATCGGCTGCTGCACTGTTACAAACACTGATTTTAAGAATGTAATGATTGCATTATAGAAACCCTTACAACGCGTATGACTTGCGGACTGTTAATGCAGAAATAAGCTATGTTCTCTTTAATACAGGAGTGAAAAAATACTTAAAGGTGCCATAAAAGTCATCAACACAGCTGAATGCAGATCAGGGGTGTGTGAACATGTTAGTTCCCATGCAATGTGTTACAGAGCAAATATTTATGAGTTGTGATCATGCATGTAAATCTGTGCACAACATGCTTACTTTGACAGTACAAGTCCAAATGAGGCTCGGTGGAAGAGAATGTGCAAATAATGTGACAGAAAATCAACCAACCTGTGATCCCTCGAGCAGCATGAAAAGTTAAATGATTTGAGAACGACTTGGTGAGTTTCTGCATGATTGTAAATGTAATAAAGTACAGAATGACAACAAAGAGGAGTTCTTCTTTAACATGTCATGAAAGGGAGGGGCGTGGCTGTGGGTGGGGCTAACGTTGGAATCAACCAATCAGAGGCGACTTTCTGCCACTTGTGTGATGAAGCGTCTCTGCCACGTCGAGAGGAGCTGCTGCCTGTTTTCTGTTTCCCCCTGAAGCTGAAGGTTGTCGGCATGTTGGTGGTCGTGCTGAGCTGGCTCTGCTGCTCTGCTCTGGCCTCTGTCAGCGGCGGGAAGCTGCCCGAGGCCGAGCTGAAGACCGAAGTCCTGCACAGACCTTTCATCTGCCGCAGGAAGTCCAAGTACGGAGACATGCTGCTGGTGCATCACGACGTCTTCTTTGAGAACGGGACCATGTTTCACTCCAGGTACTGGTTAATAGTGACCGATTGTAAAACAAAACGTAATGCTCAGTGCAAATGAAAGGGTGAGTTCGTTTAGTTTATAAATGGCTTGGGGCTTTTTGTGCAGTGTCTGACCCAATCAGGTTGATCGGTTGAAAGAAGGCGACACAAGCCAGGGTTTTCTCATAAGTGTCGTACAGGACATGGAGGCAGAGGTGAAATGTGTGGTAGGAGTGACTGGAGACTTTTTGCTTTCAAATGGTGATAGACCGGCAGGAGTCGCTTTGGACTGTTATTGACATAATCTATAGTGAGAGTAATGAGCAGGTGGAAGAGAGTCTGGAGAGGTGGGCGTGCTCTGAAAAGAAGAGGAATGAAAGCACTAGCAGTATAGTATTACAGCAAAGTCCACAATGTGACATCCATACATTATCTTTAACCCGCTTCTTCCTTGTCGGGTCGCGGGGATCACTTGTGCCCATGTCCAGCCATCACTGTGTGAGAGGCGGGGACACCCTGGACAGGTCTCCAGTCCATCACAGGGACACATAGAGACAAACAACTCACTCTCTCACTCACAGGGACAATTTAGAGTTACCAATCTTGCACCAACATGCATGAGAGAACATGCAAACTCCACCCAGAATGGCCCCCGGACTGAGATTTGAACCTGTAGCGTGCTCACTGAGAGGCAGCAGCTCTAACTGCGCCACCATGCTGCCCCACAATGTAACATTTTGTGTTATAATTGTTATGATTTTCCTAATTAAATGTCTGGTGCAGTTAGAATGTATGTAGCCAAATAAAGACTACAGCTCATAATAATGTTTGATATGTCGTCTTCTTCTGATTGCTCTTTGTAGAAGTCTGTACAGGGGATCATCTGTCTCCATGTCACACTGTCCCAGCATCCACCTCTGTCACACATCATGCTTTCAGTCAAGTTTGGAGCATTAGCAAAGAGTTGTTAGCAGTAGCCTTCACTCTTGCCACCCAAAACCAGTTTCTTTATGGGGGGCATTAAAGTTCATTGTATAGTCTTGTATCCTGTGTTTTACATAATATTATGTACTGGTTATACAATAGGATTACACAGGATACTACAATAGGTAATACAGTAGAATTCAGTGTGATACAAGAAGAGAATAAAACCTCAAATTCCGTTCTTCATTAAGTTTCTTTACTCTGTTTGACCCACAGTCGAAACCACGGTGACAAGCAACCGATGTGGTTCACACTGGGCATCAGAGAAACCATCAAAGGCTGGGACTTGGGCCTGCAGGACATGTGCTCTGGAGAGAAGAGGAAACTGGTGATACCTCCAGCACTGGCCTATGGAAAAGAAGGGAAAGGTAGTGGAGCCGTCTGTATTTTTCTCCTCTGCATGCTGCTGCAATAATTAGTCTCTTGCATTACTTTTGAAATTCCTGGTACTTCAGTTTTGTATTGTGCATGTTATAAATGTGCTGCATATCTTACTTGACTGTCTTGCTTTGAATGGTGTCTTAGGACTTTCACACTGAATACTGGCTTCAGTCAGTGACATGAGTCCACTGTCTGTCAGCATGGAGCATTAACAGTACTGTGCTTTAGCTCTGGTAAGCACAAGCACTAACTCACTTGATAGAACTAATAATACCTTCCAGAAACCCCTTTATAGTCTTTATTTTAGCTGACTTCTTGCATTTTGTTGTCTGTGGTCAGGTAAGATCCCACCCGAGAGCACGCTGACCTTCATCGTTGAGGTTATGGAAATCAGAAATGGTCCGAGGTCACACGAGTCCTTCCAGGAGATGGACCTTAACGATGACTGGAGGCTCTCCAAAGATGAGGTGAAGACGAGCATCAGCAAAGAAACTCGTCTCAAACCCATTTCAATTTAGTTTCCGGGAGTCAGAAAGTGCAAGAAACGTGAGGGAAATTTTGAGGACGGGTTTGGCGACCTATGGAACGAAACTGTGACAAAACCAGGGATGAAATGAGGACAAGTTAGCATCCGACGAACATAATGAAGACGCTTTGTGACTAAACTGCAACAAAAACATTTTATCATTTGCAGAGTTGTTGCACAGTTGACCCAATTTACTATATTTGCATGATTCCAGATGAATATCTGCATATTTTCTTCCAATTGTCTGACTCTTAGTCACAGTCATAACACAGCAAGTTAATCGGTTAAGTTTTGGTAGGTTGCAGCCCTCTCTGTTTTGTTTGGCAAGTTTTGATTCAAAAGCACATTATAATTATTAAACTTTCTTTTTAAAATGAACTAAAAAATGTTTGAGGGCATATTAATTATTGTACAGTACACTAAATATCTGTAAAATGGTTAACGGCACAATATTAGGAATATTATGCACCTGCAATAATACTGCTGAATTAGAATATACCCAAGTTTTCCATACTTATATCTGCATTTTATTACAATATGAATATTGCACAAGTAGAAATGATAATACATGAGATATGGTGTCGCTCTGCTCTGAGTCTCACTTTGAAATATCCCATTCTCTTTGCATCTTTTAGGTGAAAGAATATCTGAGGAAAGAGTTCGAGCGTCACGGCTACCCTCCCAACGACACGCTGCACGAGAACATGGCCGAGGACATCTTTGCCAAGGAGGACGAGAACAAGGATGGCTTTATATCCTCGAGAGAGTTCACGTACAAACATGATGAACTGTGATGCTGAGACTGTGAAACTGGGAGCTCTGGCTTCCCCAACCTCA
Organism: Nematolebias whitei; assembly: GCF_014905685.2. Lineage (NCBI taxonomy): Eukaryota > Metazoa > Chordata > Actinopteri > Cyprinodontiformes > Rivulidae > Nematolebias > Nematolebias whitei. The sequence goes on along the minus strand of NC_056516.1, from coordinate 18,436,255 downwards.
AACCCTTTTATTTCAAATTGACATGAAAGAGAAGTGTTGTCATTTCAGAAATATTTACTCTTATTTTCTGGTCTGTACTTGGTGAGAAACTGTGGAAATCCTGAACAAGCCGTCAGTCCAACACTGAGGGATGCTGGAGATTAAAAATACATCTGTTTTAATGTCCAGAAACATGACAGGACTCACAAAAATCTGAGAAAAGAAATACTAAAACAACCATGTACATATATGTAAAGTACTTCACTTTTACTTGACGACACCTTAGATCAGGACCATTCAACTGGTGGGCCAGGGATCAAATCAGGCCCATGGGTGAGCTCAGTTCGGCCCACCAGCAGTTTCATTTTTAAACAAAACTATATTTTAAACCATAAAACAAACTTCTTTAATGAGAATAATTGCTGGATGTCCGGCCCCTGAGCTCTTGGCTTTCAGTAACTGTAGCTCCCTGAGCGTTTTAGTTGAATAGCCCTGCTTTAGAATAAGTTTTACACTGAACCAGCAGATGGCGCTGTTTGCTCAGCTGTTAGAACTGGCTGGTAGCAGCATGTTTAATTTACTGTTTGGTAATAAAACCCAACACTGAAGCTGATACAGTCCAGTTATCTCCTACCTTTCTGTTCCATCACATTTTCTTAAAAAGCAAACAAACTTTAACAAAGAGTAGCACCAGTGGAAATAATGTGAATAGGTACAATGACAAAAAACTCCCATATTCTGTTTCTGATTTATAAATAAACTGAATTTTACGGCGTCAGTGTCCAACTATTATTGTTTTAAAGTTTATTGAAACCTTTATAATTATATTCTGCCTAACATCTGTCTGTTTTATCTCTCTTTGACCAAATCTTTGATTATATATAAGATAAGATAGAACTTTATTGATCCCATAGGAAATTGTGACCTGTGCTGGAAAATGTCTTTATAAAAACTTTCTTTTTTAATTCATCTCAGAAGCTTCTAAAAGATACACAGTTTGTTCAAATTTGGCTTTCTATCAGCTAGTTTTGTTTAGGAGAGAACCAGTTTGAAAACTTTATTTTTATTGGTCTGGAATGATGTAATCAGGACTTCTATACTTTTATTTTAAAAAAAAAGGAGACTCTCCGAGCTTCATGACACCAATCCTTATATGAAGGGATTTCCTGGAGCTACAGCAGCCAGACAATATAAAGTTATTTTAATGCTAATCTTAATTACGATAAATACAATTATTTTCATGTTTCTTTTTGTCTTCAGCTTGTGCTCATTTCGACACATTCTTTCCAGCACGGGTCAGATATTCCCAAAACAAACTTCATGGGTTGTGTTTAAAATGAGGGTAAATACAGTCTTTTATTTAAAGCAGTACACTTTTCTGAAACCTACTAGGTTGGGACAAAAATCCTACATTAAATTTTTAGAAATCTGTAAGTAATGGAAAAACTAACTTGTGTGAAATTGTTAAAATTTAAAAAATGAACATAGCATGCCTTGTTTGCTGTTTTGAACAGTAAAGTCTTAAAAAATTTTCTTGTGTGATCCGTTAACACTCGGAGTATAAACGGGATTACTCTCAGCTACTACCACACTAAAGCTTGCGTCTGTAAACTTGACAGAGTTGTACCTATTCTTGTGTTTGCTAATGTTGATGAGCTGTGACAGCCATTCTTAAATCAGGTTGACTCCAAAAGTGAACCAGTTGTAGATGTGCATCCAATGGTTGGTTTCTGAGAGTTTCATTAAAGGCTGTCGAGTGGTTCATGAGATATTTTGCTAACAGACAGACAACGCATTTGTGTGTTAAAGAGCAATAATGAAAGACACTGGAGTGCGTGCACTGATGTAAGGACTGTACGTAGTTTACGAGGACAAGAACGGCGAGCTCTCCTCCTCTTCACAGGCATTGAAAACATTCCACTCTGGAAAAGGTCAAAGGTCACACTGTCAGAATAAGGCAGGACCTTGTTTGACACTTGCATCTGCACAGACACACTAAACAACACAACGTTTCTGTGGCTGTTTTGTTGTTTTCTTGAGCCATCATGGGACAGAGGCGCAACACAGCGCACGTCATTTCAGGAAGTTGTTTTGTGCTGAAGAGGGTGAGTCCATGACTCATCTGAGGTGCGTTCTGATCGCAGGCGGTTTGGGATTCCCTGTAAAAACATTGAAAACCGACGTATGAGACTAAAGTCTGGGGATCAGATGTGAAATAATGGGTGTTGTGTGTGTGTGTACCTTTGTTTTCTTTGCTGGGGTAGATCCGAGGGAAAGGCCTGAACTCGTCAGGCGGGGGGAGGTCTTCCACCGGGTGGAACTGGAACTTGGACTCAAAGTCATCCGCTTCAGTCAAAAATAAAAACAAACATTAAATTTAACACTTCCTTCATGTTAGTATTGAGTCAGAATTTAGTTAAAAACAACAGGCATGATTTTTTTTTCAAAGTAATATTACAACTTTTTTATGACTTTATTCTCATAATATTTCGACTTTATTTTCGTATGACTTTATTC
>NC_056516.1:18431797-18433749 GCF_014905685.2 Nematolebias whitei | reverse complement strand
AAAGCTCCATTGTACGTAATACTACAACTTTATTCTCATAATATTTCAACTTTATTTTTGTACGACTTCATTCTAGTAATATTATGACTTTATTCTCGTATTTTGCTTTTATTGTCGAAGGACTTTATCATCGTAATATTACAACTTTATTCTCATAATATCATGACTTTTTTTCTCGTAATATAAGTTTTTATTATTTTTTTAATTATTAACGTGGCCCTAATACTCTGTCGTAGTATATATCCTGCTGTGTACCGGTATATGTAATACTTTTTAAAATACTGTCAGCGCTCTCCTTTACTCCTATTTAAGCATGTTTTTTATTCTTTAAATTGTTTTTTTTCCTGTTTTTTTTTTTAAGGAGTTGAACCTCTAAATGTTTTAAAATCTGGGACTAAAATGTGTTGAATATGTTTCAACGTATTCAGTATGAATATGAATATTGAATTTGTTTAGGATAAATTTGAAACCTACTGAATATTTTTCTACTGGGATTATTGAGCATGCATCAGGATGTGTTGAATATGATTTTGTGTATTAGCTGTCTTTTGTTTCTTTTAATATCATGATATTTGATATTGTTACGTTTTATTAAAAAAAAAAAAAGCTGTGTGTGTGATGAGAAAAACCAAAATACATGAAAAATTGAAAGAATAAATTTAACCTTATCACATGGCGACAACCATTTTCATTGTTTTATTTAATATAAAATCCCTAATGCATTGATTCATCTAAAATGGTTGATGGCTCCCTTCTAATGTCCAACTTTGTCCACATGGACAAAATGTCCTACACCTTCTCTAATGATATGTTTTCACGTGTACGTCACCCTCTGTTTTTAATATAAACCTCCAGTCTTACCCAGACTGTGCAGGTGTCCGTTCCTGAGGCTGAACGGGGGCAGAGGAGGAGGAGGTGGTGGAGGAGGAATGCGGGTGGACAGTTCTGTGGTGGGGGAGCGTGCTGGAGGAGCTGGGGGAGGAGCCAGCCGACTCACCCCTGTTAACGAGACATCAGTAATTAGACGTGGTGACTCTGAAAGGCTGTTTCACGACAGACAAGATGATTTCATGACAGCTTCTTCCTCTGAGCATAAAAAAGCTGTGGTTGGTTTTGAAAATCACACACAAACTGCAGTTACACATGATTTAATGAGCAGGTGTGACATCTGTCCCACAATCCAACCCCGAGAGAAGCAAACAGCTAAACTATAAATGATGCTTCTGTGAGCTTCTCTTTCTTTAAAGACGGTTTCAATAAAATAGTTCTAGAAGAATCCAAATCTGTTTCGTTGGGAAAGGTTTGAGTAACTTTCTTCCTTGCTTCAGTCTTGTGGTTTAATTTGCGACCTTTGGATTTAAGAACATCTTTGTAGGATGAAATTGGGAGCCTCTCCAGTGACTTAATTATTTGATAAAATTAACAAAAAGGTTGAGAAGTGAATGTCACACAGACTATTAAAGATTTCTGAATTTTCCAGTTATTAATCAAATGCTTTTTTCTTCTTTATAATTCTTTATATCACAAAAGTTAAAGAGAGGCGCAGATAGTGAATACGTTCTTTTATTATTAGTAGGAATGCACGATATTGGATTTTTGGTCGATATCCAATATGCCAATATGTTAAAACTTATTTGGTCGATAACCAATACCAGTACAATTACTTTTGTCCTATACTCACTTACAGAGACTACATAACTTTCTCTGCTGTGGAATTAAAATACAACATTATTCTGCACGGGCTTTGTCACTGTGGCCTGCTACTAAATACACATGACAAAAAGGGGCTGAAAATGATGTAACACTTCAACTTGGATTATGTTTAATGTCAAATTTATTCATGATATTTACTCTCTCTAACACAATGACAACACTTGGAGTGCAAATTTGTAAAATTTTCACAAATCTAAACTCAACGTGCATGACGTCATAACATTGTGCTTGCGCTGCAG
>NC_056516.1:18429081-18431697 GCF_014905685.2 Nematolebias whitei | reverse complement strand
ATATATATATATATGTATAAAAAGAGGCTTTTATATCAGTGAGTTATTTTGATGGAATGACCAGCATCCAATATTTAACATTATCGCTAATATTGGCCAATACCGATACCATGCCGATAATATCGTGCATCCCTAATTATTATTATTATTATATATTTTTTACTACTCACCAAAACCTAAATATCCCTTAATGTGTTTTGGTCAATAATCTGAAAACAGTTTGTCACAAAGTGCTACCCACAGGTCATCTCCGTTTCTTCAAACTCTTCACTTTGGAGTTCAGGCTCGCTTTAATTTGAACATATTTTTTCTTTTCTTTTTGTTTTGTTTTACATGATAACCATACTTCTCTGAAACTGCTGAGTCTGTGCATTGTCCGGGTACTGTCAGCAAACCTTTCACAATTTTTCTAACATCACAAGTTGGTTTTCGTTAATGCCAGTTTTTGTGCCTGAGGCAGAAAACATGTGTAAAAACCACTGACCTGGACCCTTGGGCACAGCTGGCGGCCGTCGAGTGGGAACATTGCAGGGGTATGAGGGGGGCAGTGAGCGTAAAGCTAGTGAGGGCATCGGAGTCACTTTGGGTGGGGGTGGAGGCAGCGTGGATGGGCAGCTTGGGGTGAAGGGTGGAGGTAAAGGGGGAGGTGGAGGAGGTCCCAGGGGGCTGTCACGTAGAATTGGGAACCTTGACGGTTCTGAACAGACTACGGAAGGAGGTGGGGAGTAGAAACAGCCCGAGGAGCGGTCCCCTGGGACGGATGAGGGAGGTGGGGGAGGTGGAGCAGAGGGCTGAGACGCAGGTGTGTGGTGCTGGATCGGCAGCCATGTCGGCTTGGTAACTTGGGATGGAGGGGGAGGGGGAGGGCAGGAGGGGAGAGAAGGAGGCCTACTGGCCGGCCGCTCCTGGAGGGCTTGGGGTGGAGGGGGCGGGGGAGGAACAGAAGGTGGAGCAGGTGGAGGTGTGGAGGGAGAGGACAGGTGGAAAGGAGGTGCATGCTTGGTGTTGTAAGAAGGGGAGGGGGGAGCTGAGGAGGAGGTGAGCAGACGCTGGATGTCTGCGGTCCTGTGAGACTCTGGGCCGGTCGGGTCAGCCGGTGTGGGCGGGTTCCACAGCGGCCTCAGGGAGGCTGCTGAGCTGGATCGAGATACTACACACACACACACACACACACACACACACACACACACATGCACACACACACACTCTGGTCATGAGATAATGACTAAAACTGCATCGTTTTATTAACCGGCGACTCCTGCACCAACCTGGGGTCTTGCCTGCTGAGTCTCTGTGTCCTGTAGGTCTGAGGGTGGGAAACCCCCCAGCAAACAGTCCACCTCTAGAGGGTCCAGTTGGTCCGAGCCCACCTGACGAGCCCTGAGAAGCACCAACATCTCCAGTGTTGGGCTCTGCAGAAAACCACAAAACACACACATGCGTGTTGCATTAAACCAAATGCCAATAACTAAAACTCTGATCATTGACAGGTGACAGTACAATTATGTGCAACAGTGGCGTGCTAAGAATAATGAGTATTTCTAAACAAAACATTTAGTTTTAGTAGAAACATTTAAAGTTTAGAGATTTACTATTATTTCGGTAATGCATTTTGTTTGTCTTCATTCTTAAGCAGTATTTTTTTTCTGACACTTCCTCTAAAGCGCTCCCTCAATTAGCGGTGCATTTTAATTTTTTCTGTAGTGTGTATTTATTCATCTATCAGTTGAACGCTCATAAATCATAAATAATGCTGTTTTCTATTATTGAGCCCAAGTGTGAACCACAGCTGTTGAAGCCCACTGTTACTTTTCAAGGCTCTCAGGCTGAAGTATATCTCAGTATACTGTACTTAGATTTTGTTATTGATTATGTTCTGGTCTTTGTAGCCGGTATCCAACAGCTAGAGGAAAAAGTTCAAGCTGAAGTTGGATTTGTGCTTTTTTTTTAGATTGTGTCTATCTTTTGAGGCAAGAAAACTTCTTGTCACTTCCACGTTTTTGTCCATCTTAGACGACAGAGACATTATTTAAACGCATGCTCTTACTATCAGCGTTTGACTCTGTATATCATGGAGTCTTATGTTTTTAACTGGACTTGGAGCGCTCACTCACCACCGTGTTCTGGTCCATGTTCCACCCCAGATTCTGTCATGGGAAGGATCTCTTTTACAAAGTGATTTTGGGTTTACTTCGCCCTTATCTCCTGTCCTATATTGCTCAAAAGTCCTCAGAAGGTTATTCTCCACATTCTGATTTATTTTATTTATTATACCAAAGGTTTATACAGATTACAGTAAAACATCCTTCCAGTTTGCTGCTTCCTCCGACTGGAATCAGCTACAGAAAGACTTGAAGCTGAAGGAGTTGGTCTCTTTGTTAAGGCCATTCTTAATGGATTAGTAACTGAGGCGTTGAGTTTGTAAATGTTTTAAATGACATTGTTAGTTGTCAGATTTATGGGTGTGTTTCTCTTTGTTTTTTTATTTTTTTATTTCTGCTATTTACTATGATGCATTTTAATTATTGTTTTGGTAACTGTGGTTGTGTGACTGGTAATGTTTTTGTGCTGTAGTGAGTCACGTGAGGTACGTGTCACTTGTTGTATGACAAATAT
>NC_056516.1:18425508-18428981 GCF_014905685.2 Nematolebias whitei | reverse complement strand
ACAAGCATAGATGTCTAACAACCCATTAAAATACAGTAGTCCCTCGCTACTTTGCAGTTCGTTAGTTGCGGACTCGCTCTATCCTGGTTTTTCAAAAAAGATTGGGCATGGCACACAATTGGCTGATTGATGGATGAGCCGCATGATTGGCATCAAATTTTTATTTAAAATAAATTATTTTGAATTATTTAGCACCTGCTGCACCTCCGTGCAGCCCACACTGCAGGATAAGCTTCCTCCTGCAGCTGAACAGCTGATCGCCATGCAGAGCAGAGAAATAGGCGTGGCTGAGAGCGCTTGCAGGCGGGGAGAGCAGCCGAGGCAGAGAGCTGAAATCATTCTCTGCTCTTTTACAGCGTTTAGAGTTTAGAAACATTGTTTAGAATATTGCAAGAATGTGGGAAGGGTTTCAAACGTCTTTGTATGTATACTAAAATAAACTAATTACTACTTGTACTATTCCGCCTTCGTAGTTTTTCACTTATCGCGTGGCTTCATGGTACAGATCCCCTGCGATAAACAACAGACTTCTGTACACCAAAATGCAGGAAATCACATCTTCTTTATTCAAAATTTTCTGAGGGAGGACCCCCCCCCCCCCCCTCCCCATTATCCCATTTACGTTCTAGCATCTATCAATTTACAAATGAAGTCCTGTTACTTGGTATGATTACTGCTGTTGTGATTCTGTTCAGTTTTATGTAGAGTTTTTTGTAATAATATGAAGACATGGCAACACATTTACTATGTTCATTATGTGAACAGATAAAGTTTTAAAGTGGTTTTGATACTGTTAGTTTTCTCAAAACTGTCATTTTTGGAAGTTGAAATTAGATTTTTTTTTTAATTAAGTGTGTCTGAAATGAAAAATACCCCATGTTTAAAAGTATAAAAAAATGTAATAGCTCTATTAAAGAACAGTTCTCAAGTATTTATGTTACACAAATATTTCCATTTCATTAAAGAGACAAATTGAAGAAAATTATTCAATAAACATGAGGGTTATGAGGGGGTCCCTGAAACTTTTTCTCCCCTGTAAGGGGTCCCTGAACCCAAAAAGTTTGAGAACCCCTGGGCTAAGGGACCTTGAGAGGGATGGTGTCAGAAGTGTAAACAAAACTAGAAGTCAGGGAAGTTTGTTCCCTCGGTTTAGTAATCACCAGTTTGGAACAACATTGATGTCTATTTGCAGCACGTTAATCGTTGTTTTCAAGACTGATGAGACAAATAATGAGAAAACTATAGTGTGAGAAAGGATTAGAAGAACATCTCAATACTCAACATACTGTTATTACATTCAGCAGCCTCTTTAATACGTACATTATATTATAATATTTTTAAATTATTGATCCTGGTGGTGATAGTCTGTCCAACTTCACTGATCCTGAAAAATGCTCATGTCATTGTTATATGTCTGAACTGAATTAGCCAATTAGGGCTCATTTGCACATGAGTTCATCAGTTAGTTTGTTGAAGCAAAAGCACTGACAAGTGACACAGGAGGGCAGTTTTTGCAAGTGTAAGCCAAAGTTCAGTTGCTCATTTGACTGATCTAATTAAAGAAAAGCTCAACTTTAAGGGCACAATTAAACTAATAATCATCCTGAGGGGCTGCATGTAAGTGTGTTGAAGCTCTTTCAGGTCATAGCAAGGTCTCATCTTTAAATCTCAGCAGGAGCCTGTTTTGTGGAGTCTGTGTGTTCTCTCTGGTTCTTTTGGCTGCTCCCTTTTTCAAACACTTGCATAAAAGTTTTATGGCAACTGAGCAAAGGGGGTTGTCAGTTTCCCTCTGTGGTTTGTGGAGAGTTGCAGTCTTGTTTGGATTTTGATGCATGTTCAAAAAAATATTTGTGCAACAAATGTTCTCTCAAAATATTTGCAGAGTTGTTGAGGATGTCGCAAAGTGTTGTCCGTTTTCGCAGACTTCTCTAAACTCTTTTTAAGAGTGCAATAAAATGTTTTATAACATACTGTTATGTTTGAGAGCTCTTCTATGATAGAAAACCTTTGAGACTACATCCTTAAATATCTTAATTAAAAGCATGTGATAAATAATAAATAAAAAATAATAATAAAACTGGTTCAGATATGCTAATTTGCATTTCAAGTGTACTTCAGAATAATTAATAAATGTTGGGGTGGCAGCCAAGCAGGTACAATGTGGTCAGATTTGGGCAAAGAAGAAATATGAACAACTACAGCCAAGAATTCAGTTTTGCAAATGTTGCACGTAAAAATAGGCCACAATTTTCCAGAAGTGGCTGTGCAGAATGTGGCCACGTGTCTTGCTGGTCACTTGGTCGTAAACAAGAAATCCTTAAAAGTGCAATTTGCCTGTTTGTGCAATTTTCAGTTGCCAACTAAACAGTTCCAGCCCAGTGAGAAACCACCTTTAAAAGAAAACTGTTCATTTTTCCACATATTCCCCAAGGCTTGATTAATTTAATAATTATCAATTAACTATTTTTGCATACAATATTTCATGCATAATATAAATTAAACTAAACGTTTCCTTGTGGTTTATGTTGGTGGTAATAGTGAACATGTTGGCTTCATATAACCCCACAGATCTCCAGTTTGCACCAATCAAACACATTCAGAGCTTCTTTGTCAGGAGCAGTCTGTTCTGCAGAATGACTGTGTCTCTGTCGGTGATATGTCGCCTGCTGACAGTTTTGTTTGTCGACAAAAGCAGCCAGGAGGCTGTTATTATACCACGACACTCCATAGATTCTTGGAGTGCCTTGCATGAGTGCTCAGAGCGTTCAGAATAGTTGCTCACAGTAACGCGTCTCAAAAGGACTTCTTGCTGTTGATATGTGGCTATTAATAAAGACTAAGGGCAATGCTCACAAATAATTCTTGTTTTTTTCTTACAGATTTGTTTTCTTCTAAAGAATTCAAAGTGTCCCATATACCAGGACTTCTCAAACTCTTGGGGTTCAGGGACCCCCACATAACCCTCATGTTTATTAAATAATTTTCTTCAGTCTCTTTAATGCAGTAGAAATATTTGTGTAACATATATACTTAAGACCTGTTCTTTAATAGTGTTGATACAATTTTTATACTTTTAAACATGGGGCATGTCTCATTCAAGACACACTTAATTAACATTTTTTTTTATTTCAACATCTAAAAAGTACAGTTTTGAGAAAATTAACAGCATCAAAACCCACTTTAAAACTTTACCTATTCACCCCACCATCACAGACTAATTTAATTTTTAAACCAGTCTATGCCGGAATACAAGTAGCAGGGTGGGGGTGGAGTTGTCCTCATTGTTAAACATCTAAGTGCTTGTATATATATATATATATATATATATTGGGTGGGGTTATATGAAGCCAACATGTCTGCTATTACCACCAATATAAACCATAGCTAGATAGATAGATAGATAGATAGATAGATAGATAGATAGATAGATAGATAGATAGATAGATAGATAGATAGATAGATAGATAGATAGA
>NC_056516.1:18419930-18425408 GCF_014905685.2 Nematolebias whitei | reverse complement strand
TGGTACAGTGTCATATTGCCAATCTGCATGTGAACCATTGCTATAGCTGTCAGGGTTGTTTTCATTTCTGAGAGACCCTGCATTTCTATAGCACATTCAGAGAGAGGTATTATCCTGTTAACACTGGCAGCGGCCGTCCTCAGCTCCTCGAACAGTTTAGCTGACATAATTGTTATGTCTGCCCCACCGTCCAAGAGTGCTTCGTGTGTGAGGACACCTTCGAGTGTTACTGACAGGTACGCCTTTTTGGCGGCCCCCTTTCTGATAAAGTTACATAGAAACCTTTTGTTTTTTTTCTGACGCTTTTTCACGCGTTCAGATTTATCTGTGTAATCTTGATTTGTCTGAACCGTCAGCACAGCAGAAGCTGTTTCTGAGTGTTCAGCTTGCGATGACTCGTCATCGTTTGTGTGTGTGTTTACCCCCCCTTCTTCTGATGAGGGGTTGTTTGAGTGAACAACAGTTATGTCTTGGTGTGTTTCACCGACATCTGTTATGTTGTCATTCGCGCCATTAGATGTAATGGGAATTACATCACTGCAAAGTGCTCCTGGTTGGGTTCCCGTGTCAGTGTGTTTCAAAGTTTCTAACAACCTGCGTATTTTCTCTGTCTCTTCCGAGTTTAGAGGTGTAGGGCCTTGTTTCTGGAACTTTTGTGATTTTTTCGCCTCGGTTCGTTTCGTCCGAGGTGGGGGACGGTCAGGTACGTCTTTCGGGGGTTCCTTTACGTACTGCCCCTGCCGATATGGTTTCTCATATCGTTGCGTCCTGCGCTCACCCCATTTACGATAATCACGTTCATCCTCTGAAAGAGGAGCATTTTTGTCCCAACGTGCACCTTCATTACGTGGTTTGTTATTTTGAACAGACTGTTTTCTCTCTTTCTTAGGAGGAGGTGGCGAAGCACGTCGTCCTTCTAGTTCAAGAGAGTGGGGTTTAACCTTTACACTAGGAAACACTTCAATGGGCGTCTTATCATGAGAACATGCTTCAAACACATTCACAGCACACTGTTTAATCTCACTGATGGATTTTTCTCTGAAATTTGCCATCATTTGTACTGATTTTTTAAAATCAGAGTGGAGATTTTTGGTGAAAACAAACTTAAAACCATCATCTTCTTCCATTCCGGTCTCATTTCTGTTACCAAAATAAGCTTGGAAGATTCTTTTGTAATAAACTTTTGGATGTTCATTCTTGCCCTGCGTGACCTTGTCAGCGGCTGGAAAACCAGCAGGTCCCGTGCAAGAGTCATACTCTTTGATCAGAGCCTCACACAGAAGGTTGTAATCCCTCTTCGTTGCATCTGGCAGACGCTCGATGAAGGTGAACACCTCTCTGTCCGAAGTGAGTCGTATCAGACTGATTTTATCTTCTGCCGTAGCATTAGGATAAGCTCTCAATCTGAAATCCAGATCTCTGAGGTACGCTTTTGTTCCTGCCGACCCCATAGGGCCGGGAACGAAACGTTGTACATATTTTGAGACTTTCTGCAAATCATCCATTGAAGGAGACTGTATCAACGGTCTCACATGCGTGATTGGTGCAGATTGGTCAAGGCCTACTCCTACCGCCCATGGTGGGGGTGGGGGTGGCTGGTAAGGAGGAAGAGGTACATATCGGTGCAGTTCTGTCCCTACCGCCCATAATGGTGGTGGGGGTGGGGGCATGGTGTCAGGAGGAAGAGGTACATATTTGTGCAGTTCTGTCCCTACCGCCCATGGTGGGGGTGGGGGTAACGGCGTGTTGTCAGGAGGAAGAGGTGCAACAGCATCAGTCTGGAGAGTTTGTGGCTGTCTCGGACCCTTAGACTGTTCGTCTTTGAGTCTCAGACCAGCCCTACCCATATCAGAAATCTGGTTTGTAGCTGTAGCTAATTTCTCCTCACAAACTTTCAGGTCCTCCTGTGATGTCTGATATTTTTTTATTAAAATCAGCCATCGTTGGAGTGATTCCGTCTTGTCTGCCTTGCAAACGTCCAGTTCCTTCAATGCGATCTGTAACTGTGCTTTTAGCACGTCGTTATCTGAACGCGAGGCTTGGTACGCTTGTTCTCTATCCTCTGCTTCCGATAGTGATGCTTCAAGTACTTGTAGTTTGCTGTTCAGCAAAGCAATTTCTGTACTTGTATCTTGCTGTAACTGAAACATCTGTTCATAATGTTTCGTCATTAGGACCTCGTGTTCGCTTCTAAATTGACGGACGTATTCTTCCGTTTTTTGAGCCAAATCTATTTCACTGTCTAACCTTTGTTTGATTATAACAGTTTTATCAACGGCCTTATAGAATGATTCTTTCAGCAAGATTGCAATTTTAGCCAGCTTTTCATAACTGGACTTTGTGATTTCTGCAGAGGTCACACTTTCTGCAACCTCCTTCAGATTGTCCACTAACTCTTTTGGGTTCATGCGCTCTGTCTGGATTATATATGGATGTAAGGACGCTCCGAGAAGCGCGAACGCATTCTCGAGGCAGTCCGCCATTCCTTTTGTGTCAAAATCTTTTTCTAACACACCTGTCATGTTTTCACTGTGTAGCAATTTATCTGTTTGAACAGTTGCAAGCTTTAGATATTTTACAGGTAAATATTTGTATTCAAGTCAATGAGTTTTCACACTTATTTTAGCTTTGGGTTTACACAGAAGTACTGTTATAAGTCACTTATTCAACTGTGGGTACCTTTCTCAGGTTTTACCCCAATTCATGAATATTTAAGTAAATGCTCTTTCAGCAGTGTTACTTTTTGTGCTTATTTTCCACAGATACTAGAGTACCAAGCTGTTTTTTGTGTATTTACTCTAAAACACTGAATTTTTTATAAACCTGCAAATTTTCCTTTAGTCTCACAGCAATATTAGTTTAAAATGTTTTTTTAAACCGTTCTGTTCCAGAAATTTGCTATTTTAAACAGTTACTCATCAACCCAGGTGGGTGAAAAGAGAAAAGAATTTGATGATGAGGAATAATCAGTCTTTCTTCAGAAAAACTGTATTTGCTCCTGTATAGCTTCTATTTAAAATTAAATAGAGAGATATTTTATTTAGGTGGTAAATTAAACAGAAAATCTCTTTTTCCTGATAAATTTACTCTTATTTAGTGATTTTGCAATTAAACGTGTATTATCCTTCAAGCAAAATGAGTAAACTGTTCAACTCTATGAATATTTGTAACTGTATCTGTTTTTTAAAAAGTTTCTAATTTTATTATGACCCTGTTTTAAGGATTTATCAGTGAATAAAATTTTTTGGTAAATGCTTCTTTGCATAAATACCTATTACTTTTTAAAATGTAAGATAACAGTGTTTTATTCAGCTTTGAGGAAGTTTGTTAACTCAGAATTTGCCTTACAGAAAAATAAAAAGACGTTTAATTTCACTCTTTACCTAAAACGAAGTGAAATCTGTGATCTCACGTCTCGCCAGGAGATGTCAGTATTTCCTCAACAATTATAACTCCGTCACTTTTTGTGTTGTCCACTAGGGGTGCTATAACTTCCTGTGGCGTTCGGTTGACATCCTGTTGTTAGCCGCTTAGCTTGAAGTTAGCTTCGGCTAAACTCGGTCAAAATCAACATTTCTGAACGGATTTTTTACACAAAAGTGGCAAAAGTTTTGTAATCAGACTTTATAGCTTCAAACATGAGTTTTTGGGACAGTATAGCACTTCATTTAGTGATTTTAAGCGTAGTTTAGGCTCCGGTCGTTAGCTTGTTAGCTTAAAATTAGCATCGCTAGCTTTGTTTAAAAACATCGTTTTTTGGCGAATTTTAAACTCTAACGTAGCAAAATTTCAGCAAGCAGGCTTCGAAGCACTTAACAGCGTTTCAGAATCACTTTAAAAGGCGCTTTTTAGCTTTAAAAAGCAGATTTTATTTCCCTATGAAAATGAATTTCATATCCGGGTCACGTGACTGAAATCACCAATGGCAACGCAGCGCAGGCTTGAGGGGAGATGACGTAGCACGTCAGTCAAACTTCTCAACCAATGAAAGCGCTCCACAACAGCGAATTCAACCAATCAGGAAGCGTATTCTCCAGCTAGCAAGTTAGATTAGCGTAAAATAGTTCGTCACTTTTTCGTCTTTTAAACTGTCAAAATGCACTTTTTCTGTTAAAAATTGTAGCGAAACAACTTCTAACTGTGTTCTGAGATGGCACTCAGCTTTTAAAACGTTTATCCATCTATTCAAAATACTCGTTCAAACTGAACAGAACCCACAGCCGGGTCTTAGCAGAACCTCGTACTTTTAAACAGAATAACGTCTTCCACAGCTCATCAGCTTTTAGTTACACGTAACAGACGTACAATTTCAGCTCTTAAAACATTGCCAGCCCAACGCTTATACATGCAGCGTTTGCTTGAAAGGTGCAGCTCCAAGCGCGCAGCCCAGTTGCGCTGCGTAAAGACGCACGGTTTCAGCACAGCTGATAAACTGTTACCTTTTCAACATGCCAACATTTAAATCATCAATCTTACACGTATTAACAGTCATTCATGAACCGTTACGAGCCACCAGTTTGTAGTGAGTCACGTGAGGTACGTGTCACTTGTTGTATGACAAATATATGGATATATATTTATGCATACTTTTCACGAGTTCTTCATTTTTCTGACTGTAAATGCCGTGCATTGAATTTAACACAAAATGTAACGAGAGACGTTATTACCTTTGACCCATCAAATGAATGGAATCATTTATTTTCAGAATCAAAGTTTAACATCAAACATTTACATTAATTTGGCAAAATATGAAAATAATAACAGACAGTTTCACAAAAAATGAACTTCAAATCACTCGGCAGTGATTTGAGGACTTTGCTTCAGATATTTCTAAAATATCTGTACTGATTTATGAGAGAGAAGAGTTTAAGATGAAAGGAGATTATCTTACAGGGAACTATGTGAGGGAATTTAATCTGTTTGACCAGAAGTTGCACGCTCCGTCAGATCCTCAGCCCGTCCACGGTACACTTTAGTCGAAGAAGAAGTCTTTACCTGGTTTGACGATAGATCAGCTCAGTAAGCATCCTTCAGACTGTTTCCAGCGCCTCCGTTAAGCACAGCTAAAATCCTCGGAGAGTCGTGCTTGGTTAGCTCAAAACAGAATTATAATCCCAAACGTCCCTGGATTCTCGGCAACTCCAAAATCTTCATAACTCTTGGACTCTTCATTGCTCTGAAGCTTTCAGAACCGGCTGCACTCTCGATCTTGGAACTCTCACATTCTCCAGAACTCTCAATCTAACATGAACTGAGAAGTTGCCACATTTTATTTGGGTCGACTTCCTGTTCAATTTAGAGCTTTCTGATTCGTGGATGTACCAGAAAGAGGTGTGTTTTCGTGACGTAAGTTGTTATCAAAATCAAGGTCAGGGAATGAATCTGTTTTCACATACAGAAAAGATTATTGCAGAAACAGCAGACTTCGTGGAGTCAACTCTTGGTAATCTTCTGAAAAAGTTTAAACATGACATTTTT
>NC_056516.1:18414539-18419830 GCF_014905685.2 Nematolebias whitei | reverse complement strand
AGTCTCTGTCCATCTGGTAGATTTGAGGTCATCTGGTTCACTACAGTGCCGTTGCACATTTTGGCCAGGTCTCTCTTGAAAAAGAGATTTTTGATATCAATGGAGTTTACTTGGTTTAATAAAGGTTGAAATAAAATAAAATGTTTTTTTATCTGTCTTGTCTGGTCTGTCAGGGGTATTTTGGTCAAGGTCAATAATGTTTATCACAAACTAATGTGAAATTATTGTTAAACCATGTGTGTGAGTTCAGACAGTTCTTTTATCTCAGAGAGGAGCTGATTTGATCCTGCATGTACAGCTGGGAGGCCGAGGTCATCATGGACTGTCTGTTTACTGAAATAGATGATAAGCATGTATTAAATTGTATTGGCCTCTTTTAGTAACTGAGACGAATAGAGGATATTGTTATCCAACATGGTCAATACGTGGGCAGCACGGTGGCGCAACTGGTAGAGCTGCTGCCTCTCAGCGAGCAGGTCCTTGGTTCAAACCCTGGTCCAGGGGCCTTCTGGGTGGAGTTTGCATGTTCCCTCAGTGCATGCGTGGGCTTCCTCCGGGTACTCCGATTTCCTCCCACAGACCAAAAACATGTATGTTAGGCTGATTGGTAACTCTAAATTGTCCCTAGGTGTGAGTGAGAGAGTGAATGGTTGTTTGTCTCGTTTGTCTCTATGTGTCCCTGTGATGGACTGGAGACACGTCCAGGGTGTCCCCTGCCCCTCGCACAGTGATTGCTGGACATGGGCACCAGCGACCCCCGTGACCCAAAATGGAATAAACGGGTAAAGATGATGGATGGATGGTTGGATGGATGGATGGATGGATGGATGGATGGATGGATGGATGGATGGATGGATGGATGGATGGTCGGTCAATACATTTTGAAAGACTGATTTTGTTACAGGTTTTATGAGTTTCAAATCAATGTATTTCTTGGTGCTAGACCAAATTTTCTATTTAGTTTAAAATTGCCAACTCGTCTCCACAGAATGCTACTATGTGAAGTTGATTTTCTTTTATGAAGTTCAAATTAGAACGCTTGAATTTGGACTTAATTTAATTAAATGTGATGATGCCAAATGTTGTTGCTTTTTAGCTTATAATCTTTTACAACTTATGTATTTATTTAATTACTTATTTACATATTTACTGGCCTACCTACCAACTTACTTACTTACTTAGTTAGTTACTTACTTACTTGTTTAAATATTTATTTAGTTAGTAAGTAGTTAATTACTTACTGACTTACTTTAGTACGTACTTACTTCCTTACCTACCTACCTACTTACTTACTTAGTTTCTTACTTAATTAATTGTTTACTTACTCACAGTACTTACTTACTCATGTACTTACTTAATTTAATTAATTACAGTATTACTTACTTACTGACTGACTTACTTAATTATACAGTATATGTACCGGTACTTACTTACCTACCTACCTATATACTTATACTTACTTACTTAATTAATTAATTCTTTACTTACAGTACTTACTTATGGACTTACTTACATACGTAGGCTACTTACTTACTTACTTGTTTACTTACTTGCTTACTTACTTAATTATTTACTTACTTAGTAAGTAGTTAGTTACTTACTGACTTACTTCAGTATATCCTTACTTACTTACTTGCCTACCTACCTACCTACTTAATTAATTAATTAATTAATTGTTTACTTACAGTACTTACTTATGTACTTACTTACTGAAGTTATTAATTACAGTATTATTTACTTACTGATTTACTTAGTTAATTATATATGTACTTACCTACCTACCTACATACCTACTTATACTTAATGATAATTAATTATTTATTTACTTACAGTACTTACTTATTGACTTACTTACTTATATACGTAGGCTACTTACTTACTTAATTACTTGCTTACTTGCTCACTTACTTAATTCTCATGTTTTTTTTTCCCCTTCTCATCTAAGCAAAAATATTATTTTGAACAAAAATAAGAAGGGCCGCGCTTTTATAGCAGCAGCTTCGTGCACTCCGCCCATCTTTCGGACGACTGTACATACATGTTCTCGCTGTATCTCGGTGCAATGATAATAAAGTTTATTCTGATTCTGATTACTTTCAATGCACTAAAATATTTTCGGAGCTCAGGAGTTGTTTACACATTGTTTACACATTTAATCAGAAAACCATCATTTGAGGGGAATAATGTTGTAACTGGGAGTTTTGTTGTTGTTGTGTCGTGCACTTAATAAAGCAGGTTTCTGTTTGGCCTGCACTTCTTTTCCTCCCAGAAGTGTAGTCTGACCCGTTTATGTGTGAGTTCAAATATAGCCGACAGACGCACAACATTTTCCTCCTGACCTACATGATCACCTCCCCTCTCTTGTCCATCACTTTCATTTTTCATGGTCTTTTCACCCTCACACATCAGCCACCCATGAGAGGCTCAGTCACTTAAACATCCATACAGTATCAATGTTATTTACAATAAATATGATCAATAATAAGGTTGACCAAAAATGTTTTACAATCTGGTTAAAAAAAAACAACAGGAAAAATTGACAATAATGTAAATTCAGAAAAATCCCATTAAAAACCAACTAAAACAAAACAACTAAAACAAGGAAACCTCACAACCTAAATGATGGAACTCAAACTGAACTTGAATAAAAGCCCCAGTAAAAAAAGAGCTTTCAGGTGGGATTCAAAAGACTGTGTAGACCTTCAGGCATGTTGTAGCCTGGGGGGGCTGAAACTGCAGAAACCTGATCCCCTCTGAGCTTTAATTTAGCCCTGGCTGGAGGGGCTCAATGCTGTTCTGGCTGGTTGTCAAAGTTATAATGTTCAATTAAACAATTGGGAGCCAGACCCTTTCAAAACTTTAAAGTGAATAAAAGAATCTTCAAACCAACACTTGAATAAAAAGGCAGTGTAAATCTGAAACTGGAGTGATGTGGTCCTTCTAGTACATAAACGCCTCTCCGTTCTGAACTAACTGCAGTCGGCAGAGAGGTGGTAGTTCAAGGCCAAAATCTAGAGACGTGCGGTTGTCCCATCTAGATGTGATGACGGTATGGGGAAATTTGTTGTAAAAACTGTTTTTGACAACGTTGTGCTTCTTAAATTAAAATGACGTGTCTAAAAGCACAGTGGAGGAACAACGAGGAGTGCGAGGGCCAAGGACGTCAGTTAACTCATTTACAGGTGTGGGATTTCCAAATTTAATTATTTCAGTTTTGTGCAGTGAGCAGGCTGGTGAATTGAAACGTGCTGGACTCACTATCAACCACAGGAGCGCTGCGGTCGTTGACCTGTGTGACTCTCCTCAGCCTGGCTCCTTTCTGGATGTCAGCCAACAGGGCGCTCCTCCCACCTCCTCCAGACTGAAGCTTCGAGGCTTCTACAGGATGCTGTCACAACGAAACGTAAAACTTTATATCAATGCAACCAAGTTTTTTTTTTTATAGCATGGCATGCTATAAAAGGAACAATCATATAATTTGCTGTATCTGTGTGTACATTTGTGCATTGTTCCGTTGTCTGTCTGTTAGCAGAATATCTCATGAACCATATATAGACAGAGATTTTCATTAGTTTACACATTTCCCAGGAGAAATTTGATAAATTGGCCTGTTTTCGAGACCAACCGGGGGAATCAGAATCAGATAAGCCACAATTGTTGATTTTTTTTTTTTCAGGTAGACTTTTTGTTCTTGTCAGCCTTGAGTCCTGCTGGTACCTTCAAGATCCCAAATGGCCAGATTAGTGGGCATTCCACTGGTCCGTGCTTACAAGCCTCCTCCAAGGTTGTTTCCAACATGCTGGTGAGTCCCAGAAGCCGCAGGTGGACTGTGATTCTCACAAATCGCTTCCATCTTACGGTTTAGCTCGTAAATCAGCTGATTTTGAGTCCTCAAAGCAAGAACCAAACCTTCAAGGCAGGCAGCCTGACAAGGGCCAAATTAGCTGCAGCCGTCTTCTTTGTAAGTTGATAAACCAGGAACCAGCCGATTCCAAAAAGCAGGAAACCTGTTATCATAAATCAAATTATATATATATATATATCTTTGGTGTCCTCCTGAGACAGAACAGAAAGACACATCAGCTCCCTCGTCCATGATGTGTCCGCCAGCGTGAGTCTCAGAGGGGCATGAGGGCTCTCCAGGACCCTGTTGCTTTGTTGAAAAGATTTTGTTGATTGCGCTGAAAGTCCAGCTGACCAGATCCATGACAGTAGTTTTCATTTCAGAAGGTGTGTAAAACAGGAGCTCCGATACTCAGACAGAGAGCAAAAAAGCAGGAGGAGAACAGGAGAGGGAAGAAAACGTGTCCGCCATGCAAGAGAAGGAGTGGAAGAAAAGAAAATCTTGTGAACAGGATGTTAAGAGCTATGTCGAGGATATACATGTGTAAAAATTTAGACACTTAGACTATTCGGATCAAAAGTTTGCTTTAGAATTCAGAGGATGTTGACGATTTCTCCTGGACTATCAGAATAATTTCCTGGAGGCAACGATGTGCAGGTGATATTCCTGATCAACACGTGAGAGCATGGAAGAACCCAAGCGTCAGCTGAGGACCAGTTGAGGTGAACAGCTTGTCCAGAAGGTCACCAAGGAGCGTTAAGGTGATGGTGTTGAAACAGGTCTGAAGTTATCAGCTGATGGGGTCAGAACTCAACGGTTAATGCTCATCTGAGCTTATCGTAGAGTGAAAAGGGTCATTTTCAACTCTGTTAGGTATGTTTGTCTCTCTGCTTTACTTTACTTTGCTGCTGTACTTTACTAAAACAAACCTGAAGTAACCAAACATTTTCATTTAGTCTTAACAGCAATACGACGAGCCGAAACCAGGGGAGATCAACACGCAGAGACAAAAACAACAACCGCCTGAACAGAAAACTCCAGCAGAGCCAAGGTTTGTTTTCAGCCCGTTATCAGGATAAAGACTCTAAACACTGTGAGAAACCCAGGCAGGGACACGGCCAGCACATCAAGGGTTTGCATTGGTCCCGTTCAAATGTTTGTCTATGATTCTGGATTAATTTCTGATCAAACAAACAAACAAAAGCACGGGAGATTAGAAAAAATGAAGGAAAACAGAAATGTTCCTGCTGATAGATTTGTCGATAAATGACTGTTTCCCTGATTTTACAAGAAGCTATGCAAGTTCAGATTATTGTTGAGGGCAGATCTTCAGTTTGTTCAGCTCATTTACCACGAGGAGCCTGCAGCCTGCTGTGGGAACATAACACTCCTCTGCGACTGTGTGTGTGTGTGTGTGTGTGGGGGGGGGGGGGGGGGGGGGGGGGGG
>NC_056516.1:18403940-18414439 GCF_014905685.2 Nematolebias whitei | reverse complement strand
TGTAGGTGAGGATGAGTGTTTAATAATGCAAAACACATCCAGGTGTCACCAAAAAAAGTTCAAGAGCGAGTGTTTACAAATGCATGAGAAAGACAAGCTCACCTGTGGCGGGGCAGTGGTGGGTGGGGGTGGTGGAGGGGGGCCGGGTGGGGGCGGCGGGGGTGGAGGTGGGGCTGGCATGCCTGTAAGCTGCAGATACCTGAGAGGGAATAAAGCCACATGGTGAATTGCATCATGGACGGTTCAGGTTCGAGCTGCTGCCGTGCGACGCGTCACATTCGACGACCTCCTGCCCTGTTTCCTGAACAGGAAGGGCCACGCAGCACAAAACAGGAAACAGAAAGCCCTCCATCCTCTCCACAGAAATCTGACACAAACCTCCACCCCCTTCTATCTCTTCTTCCCACAATGCTTTGTGCCAGAACCTTGTCTGGAACAATGAGCAGTGTTGTTCGCAAAGTAATGGACCCTCACACTTTAGCGCTTCTGTGACGACGGGCCTTCAGCGCAGACGGAAAACACACTGAGGAAGGTCCAGAGGAAGACC
Organism: Nematolebias whitei; assembly: GCF_014905685.2. NCBI lineage: Eukaryota > Metazoa > Chordata > Actinopteri > Cyprinodontiformes > Rivulidae > Nematolebias > Nematolebias whitei. The sequence goes on along the minus strand of NC_056516.1, from coordinate 18,413,892 downwards.
AACACATTGTTGTTGCTTGTCCTGCTTCTAATGAACGTACAGCGTTGTTACAGTCAGGATGTATTCTTATCAGAACGTCACAGCAGATTTCCAGGAACAGCTCTCATCCAAGATTGAGTTACCGGTCATGGTCCTGAAAACATTAAGCTCACCAGTCACCATGATACTGTCTTGAAAAGTTCATGTTTAAGGACTGAAATCAGCCAATCAGGTCGAGCACATTCATTTCTCTGTGGGACTTGAATGAATCTCCCTCTTGTGTGTGTAGCTCATGCTTCCTATGTCTGCAGTTGGCAGACCGTTCAGCGTTGCTATTTCTATCCTCCTATCTGTGTCAAGCAGTTTGGCTCTTTGAGGGTTCAAAACAAGAAACAAGTCAGCTGGAGGTTTGAAGACCAGTGGAGTGGAGTGTCCCTCGTCTTATTCCTACATGGGTTGTTTTGCTCCAAAAAGATCTTCTGCAACTATTGGAATTAGCTCATAAAACCTTAACATGGCTGCAAAAGCCAAGCAAAAGTTTTGCTCTCCCATCAGAGAGTAAAATGATGGTGCTTTATTCAACTTTTATCATTTGTTTCTACTGTGGGAACCGAAGCACATACTGTGAAACAACAGCTCAGGGAGCGATTGTTGCACACGAAGGAGAGAGGCAATAACAAAAAATGCAAACATCTGATAGGAGCAGGGGTCTGAACATTTTTTTTGTGAGTTAAGAGTCACTTCTGGGCCTTTTATGATTTTATTAGATTTGCAGTTCACACCATTCAGTGAACCTGAGCAACATTAACAGTCTCAGTGTTTGCACCCAGACATCTTGAGTATGGCTTTTCATAAACTTAGGGAACATATTTTACTCTTAAAAGCTAATTTTGGGGTTGACTTTTGAAGCAAAATGACTTTGCCTTCAAAATGCTGTAAATAAAAGTAAATTGAGTAAAACTGTACATGAAATATATTTATATTGCCATAAAAAAGTCATCAAATTACCTCAAGCTCACCAAAAGCAGTTCATACTTTGTTGCTGTAGTTGTAGAAGTCATACTAATCAAATAAAAGACCTTACCTTGGTAAAACACCAGGTTTCTCCCTTCTTGCAGGAAGCTTCAGTGCTGGGGAGCTGGGCTCATGGTGCGCTCCTCATAACGGACCAAAGTTATTTTGGTTGTCCACACATGGATATTTTGTTTAAAAGAGCTCTTGTGGAAAATTTAGAAAAAAAGGATCCACAACTTTTTCTTCCACGTCTTGTCTGTGTCTAGTGAGTTCTGGTGGAGTTGGTCCAGCTCAGAAGCTGCGGTTCAGCTCCGAGCGCGCGCAGCAGGAGGCGCACGGAACCAAACCCCTCCTCACAAACACATTGTGGACCAATGGAGAGAGTGGGGGCTCGGGTCAGCAACTTATTCACACACTGTGGATAAAAATTAACATCTGAACACAAAAAGTAGGTAAATTTAATACATTTCGCACGTTTTAGCCACTTTTTATCCATTCAGCTGTTTTTTTTAATGACCGGATGAAAGCACGTGACTGCCCCCCAGTGTTCAAACCACATCAAACAGCTCCTCCTCTCCCTCGGATGTACATTCATCCTCAAAGAATCCAGCTCCTGCTCAACCTGTTGCCCTTCCAATTACTAACACACAACAGTGGAGGGTGAAATTTAATAATCCTCTTGTGATTCCGTGGTTATATTCTGCCATAACCTTACACACACATACACACTCTCACACACACCTTTAAATGTACAGGAATGCTGTGACACAAGGTCCCTCCTATTACTGAAAGTACTTATATCAAGTACAGCAGACTGTGTACAAACACTTATGCATGTTCAAAATACACATTTTTTAACAAAGTAGCAGCCATTTTCACCAGACGGGAAAGGACACCATTTAGTTTGTTGCGACTTTTAATCGAACCGCTAAAGTTGTTCTGAAATTTTGCATGAATCTAGTCTATCTGAAGGTTTGTTGTGTTATTAGAACTGTATTGTTTCTTTTCTTTTCAAAAGCGACAAAGTTTTCCAAAGAGAAACGGAAAGAAAACTCGTTTCGAGACGATACAGAATGATTTAATGCAGTACGACAGGATACAAATATGATGCAATACAGTGATACGGCCTAATACAACAGGATACAAAAGTACAGAAACTGGACAGTGCAAGATTATATATTTCATATTCAAACTTGCTTTGTTTGATTTAGGACACGACAGGACAATAATGACACAGTCGTGGAGTCAGCTGTTGCAGATTTGTTTCTCATTTTACCTTCATGTAAGTCTTCGCAGGCGATACGAAACACAACTGCCCTAAAAGTCAAAACTTGGCTGTAGGTTAAGCAACACCTGAACGCCTCGTTCAGCTTTGAAAACATCCTTCAGTAGAGGCAGCTGTGCAAGAAGCCTTGTTAAAAACGTCTCATTAAATCCTTCATCGTAACATTTTCTGCTTTTTGCCGATAAGTATCGTGACTCAGACTAAAAGTCACCTTCTCTTATCCAGACACCTTCATAAATCCTTCTGACCCCTTCGAATCAACAACTTTGTAAAAACGTCACTGGAAAAAAAAAAAAAAAAAAGGATCATCCTTCACCATTAAACATATATTATTCTCAACATTTCCACATTATTCGTCACAGAAACACGGTAAACAGAAACAGTAGCTTGTGAAGTTTCCTAAGAGACAGTGGTGCTGGGTGATGGCGTTTGGAAAGTTAGCTGTCCCATCACTAAAACAAGGATGCTGTGGGATCAACTACACTGGATCCAAAAGTGCAAACATTTCAAACTACTCTCGCCCTTCAAGTGGAGCAATTTGCTTGCAAAAAAAAAAAAAAGACCATTATAAACAAAACCACTCGAGTTACTTATTATGTCTGTCACCCTCATGGACAAGTCCCTCATCAAATGTCCAACAATCTAGATAAATCTATCACGCCACGTAAAATTCAGCTTTGTGATAGAAAACGGTGATGCTCATCATCACTTCATCGTCACCAACATTTGTACAGTACGCCGACACGCCTCGTGAGAATGAAGCATCATTTCAATCTCCTTCTTGTCAAGAAAGCAGTCTCTTCATTGACAAGTTAGGGCGCCATCCACAGGAGTAGCGTCCTCTCTGTCCTTTTCCTCTATGTGGAGGGTCGAGCGCACCTTGCCCCTCAGTTTGAACCGACCTGAGCGCGACTCCCTCATGTTCCTGCGAAACGACTGCTCGTCGATCATTTCCTCTATCTGGTAGTCAAAGTCATTGATGTGGTTGGAGCCTTTGTTGGACTCGTGCTGAGAGCGGGCCGGGTTGCCAGAAGTCTTGGAGGCCGTAGAGTTTGGGTCTTTTTGCCTGTTTTTAGCCAAGGGGTCGTAGTCTGCGCCAACGGAGGGGTCTTTGGCACCTACGCCCTTTTTCTTGGGCAGGAAGGTTTTCCACCAAGGGGTCCTCTCAGTCATCTTGGACTAGTGGGAGGCTTCTGCAAAATGAACACATCAGACCAATTATTAATTTGTCGTTGTTGTGGGATGTTCATCACACATAAAGTAACCAGCTTTTCAAGCTACAAGGAGCCTGCTAAAGTAAAACAGGTTTAATTTTCTGTTCTTCATCATCATCACCACCATGAAACAATGCTCGGCGTGAACTGGCAACGTTTGAACACTTCGATTTCCAACAGATCGGGTGTATTTTAAATATCTTCGCTCTTAAGTGAGACAAAGTGAGAGCTTCTACCTCATGGAAAACCAGTGTAACCATATTTAGACGCTGAAAAACTGGTTTCATGAGTCGAGAGACGCGCAAAACGCCGTGTGAATCACGCCTCAACAACATGGACACAACAACAAACACTCACCTGGGCTGTGATAAAGTACTTTAAAAGACCCAAACCAGGGTGAAAAAGCCACGCTGTTTTGGTTGTGCCGAGATATTTCCAAATTGTTTAGTATTCGGGCTGATTGTCTTCTGTACTTGGACCTTCACTGCTTCAAAGCATCGCGGAAGACGTCTCCATTTACGCACGGGCCAGTTGCCTCGTCTTCTCCCACCCCTCACCAAAATGCGTATGTTTTTTTTTTTTTTTAAATGTCCCCTTCTAATAACAAGTCCCTTCTGGTCCAACAGCTCGTGCTTATAAAAGACTCGACGCGACACGTTTATAAGGGTCACCTCCTCTGAACCAACAAGTTTCCGCCTCCGAAACTCTCGCCTGGAAGCACCTGTCCTCCGCGCTGATTGGACGAACTGCCGGAGCGGGTCACGTGTGGCGCTCAGGTGCCACAGTGGGCGGGGTTTATGGTTGCACGGCAACGTGCCCCATGGGAACGTGAGCCTCCTCCGTGGCGGATAGACATAAAAGAATAATAATAATAAAAAGAGTCCTTTGTGTGAGCCCAACCCAACTCAGGGAGCCAAATTATGTTTATGCTGCTGCTCGTCATACAAAGGAGTGGAACAGGGTGAGGACCTTATTTATAATGGAGTTTCTGCAGCAGTGCATGGGTTCATTCCAGGCCACGCTGTTAAAATCATTTAATGACGCTCAGGATGGCAGAAATGAAGATGAGGTTCTCCTTACGAGTAATAAGGATGGATAAGATTAGGAATGAGATCATCAGAGGTACAGCACGAGACAAAGTTAGAGAGGCCAGACGAGATGGTCTGGACATGTCCAGAGGAGGGACAGTGGGTATATTGGTAGAAGGATGTTAGAAATGCAGCTGCCAGGACAAAGAGGAAGAGGAGATATATGGATGCAGTTAGAGAGGACATGGAGGTAGTTGGAGTGAGGACAGAGGATGCAGAGGACATAGATGGAGGAGGACTCGCTGTGGCGACCCCTGAAGAGGGAAAAGCCGAAAGAAGAAGATGAAGAAGGATGATACAGTTGTTATGTTGTGAAGAGAAGCAATCTGACCTGGAGACAGTGTTATCTGACATTCTGCTTCCCTCACTGTAAATTTCAGCTTTAGAGTCAGGTTTATTATTATTATTAATATGTTTTGTTTCTCCACTAATGGCCTAAAGTGAGCAGTGGTCCATGTCTGCAGCCATCTTTTGACTGATTTTTACTGCACCTTGGTGATGACAGTCAACATTTTCAATGTTCAAAACAAGTTTGAAAAGGCCCTCGTGTGATACAACAGCTCAAGAAGTGAGTTGTTTTTAGTCGTACTCACTAATTATTTTTCGAGTCACTAAACTTTAGCATACAAAAGTGATACATCTGTAAAACCTGTTTGACAGTTAGGCATTATTAAAGGACATTTAGTTTAATACACAATAAATCTCTTGTGCTGCAATTAGCTAATAAAAAAATCAATTTAATTATTTATACAAAAAAATAAACTTATATTTATCAGGAAATGTTGCACATGTATAACTTAAATTTAAAAAAAATGCTGATGCTTAGGCACCCATGTTACTATTCACCTGTTAATATTTAATTTCCGTCATGGCATTTGATTCACAATTCTCCCCCAGCTTTGAAAAATCCACACAAAAAACAAAACATCTATAGTTTAAAATGAGTGGCTTGATTGAAAACGATGTGCTTGAACTTGTGTATCAGTCCATATAAAAGGCAACTGAATTTAAAAAAAGTAAAATATTTGCACACCTATGGATGTTTGGCTAAATTAATGTGAAAACCCAGGAAGATCTAGAGCTCAGACTTCACAGCAGAAACATCATTCTGGGTTTATATGGGTCACACAAAGTTGGACTTTACATGACCTAACTGGTATTTTATGTTTTATCATTTTTACAGAATTATGGTTCAAGATTTCTGATTTTCTCAAGATTTTAACTTGGAGAATGATGATGTCACAATATTTTTGGAGTTGTCTAAATCTCTGCAAACAGACTCACAAACTTCACACTTTGTGCACAGTTTTTAAAATAGAACAAAAACAACGTTGTCCTCTCACGCGGTGCACCTCCCACTGCTGGAAGACTTCTGTTTTTCCTCTCAAATCCCCTCCAAGTGTAAATTGCCCATAACTTCTATTGACTTACATTATACCTGAGCTCAGAACGTTCTCTACAAAACATAAAGTGAAGAGTCTTTTATTAAACTTGCCATGTATTTTACATAAATCACTGTAGAAACATGCATATTTGCACACGTGGAAAACTTACAGTTGGATAACGCTTTCAATTTGACATGTTCTTTCTGAACTGTGACTGTCTGAGGGTTATTTTATGCTCTGATTCCTAAAGAGTGTTGTCATGGAGGCTAATATAGTGACCTAATTAACCTAATAGCAGCAGCTTTAACATTTCTTTTGAGCTTGTTTCACTTTTAAAAGACATTGTCCCACATACCCAGAAATTCATTACACTAGTGCAGTATTGCACATAATGTAGAGCATGGATGTCCAAAGTGTGGCCCGAGTGCCATTTGCGGCCCTTGGAGTGATTTTGTGTGGCCCGCAACTGCAGTTTAAGAATGGTATCATTTTGGCCTGCAGGCTTAAGAGGTCGATGCAGACTTGCTTCAAATGAACTGGTACATTGAAACGGATGAAACACTGTCTTCTCAAAATTAGCAATATTAAGCAAAATACAAATCTTTTGCTATAATCTTTATATTTTCACTTGATGGTACAAAATCACCAAAAACCTTTACTGATTTCTACCAGAAAGGAGACTTTTGGATAACGATTCATAAAACTTGGCTCAATATTGCAGTTGATAACATAATCAAGAGGGAACCTGGACATTTTTAAATGAATATAACGTGGTATCATCTGCATACGAGTTGATCAACTTCAGCAAACCTTCTATGAATCTGTTAGCGACTGACAGCTGGACCATTTTTCAGAACATCCATCAGCCTTTTGGGTCGTCCATGGTCCAAGATGCTGATGGACCCCATTTTAAAAGGACACTTACTCAAATTACGCTTTTGTTGCTGAGAACAGACTAAAATGAACTTTCCAAACACAAGAAAACAAAAAACATAGACCCAACAAATCAAATAAATCAAATCCTTTTTAATAAAAATATAAGCTTAGCGCTTATGAGGCTTTTAATGTTTTGGATCTACAACAATTTAAAACTCTTTCTTTGCTAAAAAATAGTTATTTCTCCAAAATATTCTTCACGTTGAGAGTTAAATTCACATTTTTGTGGCCGACGAGTCCTTTCATCTTGATAGTTTTGGCCCACGCATGAAAACGGTTGAACACCCCTGATGTAGAGCTTTAAAACACCACAGCTCTATAAAACACTGGAGTTGAATGTAGTAAGTGAAAACACAAGTACTGAGCTGCTGTGTGTTCTTGAAATTATTTTTGTGTTTTTATTTGTCATTTTAAAATAGTGTGTATGCACTTTTTCCTCGTAGGCTGTGTGTAAATTTGTCATTTCAGTTGCCTCGTCTTTGTGATGAAACAAAACGCATCCTTTAGATGTGAAGTCATGCTGACGAAGGGTGTTTTGTTTGAGTTTGGAGTCCCTGAGTGGTTTCAGACTGGTTTGTTGCCAGCAGGGATGATCCAGAGAAACAGAGTGGAGGGAGAGGGGGGGATGAGAGTCTCCCTCTTCTGAAGTGAGTTCAAAAGTTGTGACTTTGGTACAAGGAATGTGTCCCATCTGAGTCTCTCCCTCCTTCAGCAGGAGGTGGCCTGCATACCTGAGGGACTCCCTCTCCACCTTCACCCTGCGTGGTCGAAACTCTCTCCGTTACACAAGAGAACAAACTTCCTCCACAAATACACAAGGAAAGATGAAAGCACATCTGCTAAACTAACCATGTAAACAACTGAAGATGCACATTTCAAAACTATGTTGAACTTATTGTGCATGGATACGTTGCAGATTATGATTTTAAAATCTCTCATCTGTTTTTATGATTGATGTAGTTTTCACCCACAACTCATATCAATAAAATTACCTGTTTTTGTTCTTCGTCCACAGCTCCAAATCTCCTAATCTTTCTCCATATATTCACTTTAAGTTGTTCATTAACTTCATCCACGCCAGATAGAGACAAGACGCCTGCAGGAATTTTTAGATCTGTACAGCCAACATATTTTAATTTGATCAAAGGTGTGTTATTTGTCCATCGAAACACAGAAGCGTGTGGAGTATGTGTGCAGAAAACTGAGCAATCCTGTCCAGAGATGTCGAAACAATGCCTCGAAAAGGTATTTCCTTTATGCCTTTCTGTTTGTATGCCTGGAAACAGTTGAATTACTGCCATAACGAGCTCCACAAATCAAAATCACCTTGGCAAGCTCACACAGCCAACCAGTCACACACAGGGATTTTAAAAATGGCTCCTCCAGGTGATAACGTCTATCTTAATAGTATGCATTAACAAAAGTTAAACTGTTAATATTGCTTTAATTCAGTGTTATTACAGATGCATGTGATAGCAAAATGATAAAAATCAACATATTTAATTGATGATAATATGCTTATTTTAAAAGCTCAAATCTCCTGATCATGTTAAAGCGTGAGCTGACATTTGTGGGAGTCTGTTTTTAAAGGAAATGCTTCAGGTTTAACAGATTTGCATTTCAGGCCCCAAACATTCTCCTTTCTGAGTTCCTGGTAAAGAACCAGGAAGTTTGAAGAGGTGAGCAAGCCTGGCTTTCTGCTGAGCTCCGTGACATTTAAACTTTATTTCTCCAGTCTGAGGTCATCCAAAGAGCTTTCTGCAACATTAGATATAAATCGACATCATAACAGATCTGAAGTTACCTTTTAATGTCACAAAACCAAAGAAAATCTTTACAGGCTTGAGAATAATCAAATGCACAAAACACCTACCCCTCCACATTATTCAGCAGAAGCATATGGAGGATTTGAAATTTCTTTGAGTCAACTCGTCTGAACTGAAATGGCCCAGAAAGGCCTCGCTGTTCCTCCTCAGACAAAACAAAACCAAATTATTCTGTTGAATTACAGCGACACACTGAAGGCCGTTCTGATGAAGCGTGCCACATATACTTCTCTGTCAGGGGTGTCCAAAGTGTGGTCCGAGGGCCATTTGAGGCCCTTGGAGGGATTTTGCGTGGCCCATGACTACAATTAAAGAATGGTATAATTCTGACCCGCAGGTTTAAGAGGTTGACCTTTAGATTTAATGGTGATACTTTTTTAATTTTTAGGTTTAACAGCAAAACAGATTAAAATAATCTCAAAATGAGTGATATTAAGTATAAATATTTAGCTATAATTAATCCCTTTATCCTACAACGGACCTTCACTTACAATCAAAAAGTAGAATTTTGGATAATAATCATAAAACTTGGCTAAATATAACAAGTGTTTTCAAAGAAAAATTATTTCAGTTGATTTAATAATTGATGGAGAGAAATTGGGCATTTTTAAAGAAATATAAAGTGGTGTCATCGACATACAAGTTGATCAACTTTATCAGTATCTTTTCAACCCTTCATGGATCTGATTTAGTGACTGCCAGCTGGACGGTTTTTCAGAACTTCGATGAGCCTTTTGGGCCATCCATTGTCCAAACCGGTGATTGAAGCTCCACCCCCTTTTTTTAAAAGAGCTCTTACTCATTTTAGGCTTTAGTCTCTGAAAATAAATGAAAATGAACTTTCCAAGCACAAGAAAACACACAATAGGCCCAAAAATATCCAATAAATCAAATTATGTAAATAAAAAAGGTTAACGTTAATGAGACTCCTAATGTTCTGGATCTACAAGAATTTAAACAAAACTTTTAACCTTTCTCCAAAAATATTGTTCAAGTTGTTGAGAGTTTAAAAATGGGGGAAGTGGGGGAATCACGCCCAGCACGGTGGCGCAACTGGTAGAGCTGCTGCCTCTCAGTGAGCAGGTCCTTGGTTCAAACCCCGGTCCAGGGGCCTTTCTGGGTGGAGTTTGCATGTTCTCTCCGTGCATGCGTGGGTTTTCTCCCACAGACCAAAAACATGCATGTTAGGCTGATTGGTAACTCTAAATTGTCCCTAGGTGTGAGT
>NC_056516.1:18397882-18403840 GCF_014905685.2 Nematolebias whitei | reverse complement strand
ATTAGTCGTTGATAAATTAACATGGTCATGGATTGTCTGCTTTTACATTTTTTTTCCTTTTGTTTAAATATTTTAATTGTTTAGTTTTCATTTTAGCAGACCTGAATGGACATGTTGGTGGAGGAAACAGAGGGGATGAGGAAGTGATGGTTTGGTGTCAAGGAAAGAAACCAGGAAGTGCAGATGGTGGTGGATTTTGCCAAGAGAATGGAAATGGCTGGAATCAACACCTATTTCCAAAAGAGGGAGGAACATAGAGTGACCTATAAGATGCAGATAGACTACATTCTGTGTAGAAGAGGAAACCTGAGAGAGATTGGGGACTGTAAGGTTGTGGCAGGGGAGAGCATAGCCAGACAACATCGGATGGTTGTGTGTAGAATGACTGTTGTTGTGAAGAAGAGAAAAAGAATCAAATCAGAAAAGAAGACCAAATGGTGGAAGCTGAAAAAAATTATGTGAGAAATTCAGAGAGGCGCAGTTAAAGGCCCTGGATGGTAATAAAGACCTTCCAAATGACTGGGCTACTACAGCAACAGTTATTAGAGAGACAGTTAGGAAGGTACTTGATGTGTCATCTGGACAGAGAATAGATGATACGCAGACCTGGTGGTGGAACAGTAAAATGCAGGGAGCTAGTCAAAGAAAGAGGTTAGCCAAGAAGAAATATGACGGTGAGAGGACTGAGGAGAGGAGACAGGAATACAAGGAGGTGCAGGATGATCAGGCAGGATGGAATAGATGGAGAAATGTTTCAGGCAACAAAGGTCAAAGAAAAGGTACAGAAGAGAGTGGTGAGACCAGCTACTTGTATGGCATGGAGACAATGACAAAAAGACAGGAGACAGAGTTGGAAGAGGCAGAGATGAAGATTTTGAGATTCTCCTTGTCACTCCTTGGGAGTGACAAAAATGGATAAGATTAGAAATGAGATCATCTGAGGTACAGCACAGGTTGAACAACTGCAAGACAAAGTTAAAAAGGCCTGACTGAGATGGGTTGGACATGTCCAGAGGAGGGACAGTGAATATGTTGATAGAAAGATGAAGGAAATGCAGCTGCGAGAAAAGTACTAAGAGAAAGGCCAGAAATGGTCCTTCTTAAGGAGTATCTTCAGGAGGATTAATTCTCACAAAGCCACTAGCCCAGACAACATCCCCAGGAAGGTGCTGTGAGACTGTGCTGATCAGCTCTGTGAGGTGATGGTCGATATCTTTAACTCCTCACTTACCCTGACAACTGTTCCCACCTGCCTGAAGACCACCACCATCATCCCAGTCCCAAAGAGCTCTACAGTGACTGGTCTGAATGACTATCGGCCAGTGGCGCTCACCTCGATAGTCGCTAAATGCTTTGAAAAACTGGTCACGACCCACATCAAAACAACCATCAACATCAATGAAGACACTCACTAGTACGCAGACCACGAGAATCAATCAACAGAGGACACCATCTCCTCTGTGGTCCACACTGCTCTCACCCACCTGGAACAGAAGGACTCCTACATCCTTATGCTCGTTGTGGACTTCACGTCTGCCTTCAATACCATGATCCCCCAAACCCTGATAGGCAAACTACTCACAAAAGGACTAGACCCCTCCCTATGTACCTGGGTCTGGGTTTTCTTAAAAAACAGACCACAGACTGTGAGGATCCACAACTTCTTCTCCTCCACCATAACCCCCAGCACTGGCTCCCCTCATGGATGTGTGTTGAGCCCTCTCCTGTTCACTCGGCTCACATATGACTGCACACCTACCCATCCAGGCTGTCACATTGTAAAGTTTGCAGATGATGCAGCGTTTGTTGGATGCATCGCAAACAACAATGAGTCCAGCTACAGGCAGGAGGTGGAACACCTGGAGAGCTGGTGCAGGAAGAACAACCTTTGCATCAATGTGAAAAAGACGAAGGAGAATATTGTGGATTTCAGAAGTAGCAACCCCCCCCCCCCCCCCCCCCACACACACACACACAAACACACACGCACACACTTATCTGTAGATCTGTGGTGGAAGTGGTCTCCAGCTACAAGTACTTGGGTGTACACATGAATGACAACCTCAGCTGGAGCAACAACACCACCAGCCTGATCAAGAAAGCTCATCAGAGACTCTACTTCCTCAGGCGGCTGAGACGAGCTGGTCTGGGAATCTCAGTCCTCACCTCCTTCTACAGGTGTGCAGTGGAGAGCATCCTGTGCTACAGCATCAACGTGTGGCATGGAGGCTGCACAGCTGCAGAAAGAAAAGCTCTGCAGAGAGTAGTGAAGGCTGCACAGAAGACTGTTGGAGTCAGCCTCCCCACCATCACAGATATCTACACCTCTAGATGCAGGAAGAGGACCACCTGCATCATGAAGGACTCCACTCACCCAGCACACATTTTTTTGCCCCACTCCCCTCAGGCAGAAGGTTGCAGAGCATTAAGTATAGAACCAATACACTGAGGAACAGCTTCTACCCTGAAGCTGTTAGACTCATGAATCCCTAACTAGAATAATCACTGCAATGCCACTTTAATTGGTGATGTCACTTTATCTGTGCTGCTGATTATCCATGCTGCTGATTTCTTGCCTTTAAGCTGCTTTATACCCATCTGCTCACAACAAATTCAGGTTCAAGCTGCTTTTTAATATGCCATATTATATTACATTATTATTGTTTATCATATATCTTAGATCTATATATTCTGTTTCTGTTTTTATACTTTATATTTTTGCTATTTTTGAGTGTAACTGGGACCTTGAATACACAGTTTTGTTCCACCTTACATGCCACATGTGATAAAAATGACAATAAAGAACCTTGAACCTTGAAAGGACATATGGCTGCAGAGAGGACATGCAGGTGGTAGTTGGAGTGAGGACAGAGGAGCAGAGGACAGAGTGAGATGGAGGAGGATGAGCTGTGGCGACCCCTGAATTCGGAACAGACAAAAGAAAAAACATATTTTAATGACAAGAGAGAATAAAATTAGACTGTTGTCTACATTAATCAATAAACATCAGTGTAAAATCCCATGTTATTTTGTTGTTAGCAACATGTTTAATAAAAATAGACGTAACATGTTTTTCAGTCTTTTTCCAAATGATTTCTTTATTTTTGCCAGATATTAAACGTGAATGAGAGCTTTTCTGAGCACAAAAGTTTTCTCAAGTATTGCTGCACAGCTCCATTTATTGAGAAGATCTGACATTACGCCCCAAAACTATTTATCATTTTGATTCATCAGGCTGCCCTACAAGAGCTTTGGTCCACAGAACACGGTATCAACAACTTTCAGAAGTGTTTTGGAAAGTTGACTCAAGAATCCAGAGTTTAAACAGAGTCTGGTTAAAAGTCTGAACATTCACAAGTTTTCAAAAACAAATTAATCTGTATCCCATTTAATTAAAAATGACTCTTGATTTGAATAACTTTTTGATTACAGCACTAAAAATAATTAATGTTCTTTTCTTTTTTATTTTTACTTTTCTTTTTAACTTAAATTGGCCTTTATTCAAAACGTGTTGAACTTTTTTCTATGCAGCAAAACACTAGCTAAAAGCTAAAAGAAACAAAACACTAGCTAATAGCAAAAAATACTAGCTAAAAGCTAAAATAACCAAAACACTAGCTAAAAGAAGCAAAATACTACAGAAAAGCTAAAAAAACACAAGCTAAATCTAGAAGAAACAATACACTTGTTAATAGCTAAAAGAAGCAAAACACCAGCTAAAAGATAAAAACAAAACACTAGCTAAAACTTAAAGAAACAAAACTGTAGCTAATAGCTAAAAAACTAGTTAAAAGCTAAAATAAACAAAACACTAGCTAAAATAAGAAAATCACTATCTAAAAGCTAAAAAAACCCCAGAAGAAACAATAGTTAATAGCTTAAAGAAGCAAAACACTAGCTAAAAGATAAAAAACTAGCTAAAAACTAAAATAAAAAACACTAGCTAATAGCTAAAAGAAGCAAAACACTAGCTTAAAGCTAAAAAATATCTAAAAATTTACAGTAACAAAACACTAGCTATAGCTACAAAAACAAAAAAATAGCTAAGAGCTAAAAAAACACTAGCTCAAAGCCAAAAGAAAAAAAAAACAGTATAGCTAAAAGAAGCAAAAGACTAGATAAAAGCTAAAAAAAAAAAAACGGCTAAATTTAGAAGAAACAAAACATTACCTAAAAGCTAAAAGAAGCAAAATACTAATGCTTATATTAAATGCTAATAAAAAAATAAATGTAAAAAGTGCAAAATAATAGCTTAAAGGGCAAATACTAGATAAAAGTTACAAGAAGCAAAATGCTAGCTAAATGCTAAAAAGAGCAAAATGCAAGTTGTAAGAAGCAAAATGTTATCTAAATGCTAAATTGAACTAACCTATAGCTAGGCAAACTTTAGTTAAATGGAAAGCTAAAAGTAGAAAAAAACTAAATGCTTATGTTATGTTGCCAAAAGTAATGTAAATATACCAAAAATACTAGCTACAAGCATCAAAAGGTTAGATAAAGCTAAAGTAGCAAAAGGCTGTCTAAAAATATAAAAAAAAAAAAAAAAAAAAAACGGGCTAAAAACTAAAAGGCCAGTTAAAGCTAAAAAAAAAAAGTAAAATGGTAGCTAAAAATGGAAAGTAGGCAAGGCTAACAGCTAACTGTATCACTACACACATATGGGCCAGACGCTCTGCTATAAAAATGGCTAAAATAGCACAAAGTAGCAAGTAAGTGTCAAAACAGGTAAAAATAAAACAGGAAAAACATCACTTGAATGCTCAATTAGCTTTTGCACAACAAATAACTGAAAATAATGAAATTATTATTATTAGTGTTATTATTAGGCCCGAGCAGCAAAGCGCTGCGAAGGCCTATTGTAATTGTGTCGTTTCTTATTATTATTAGGCCCGAGCAGCAAAGCGCTGCGAAGGCCTATTGTAATTGTGTCGTTTATTATTAGGCCCGAGCAGCAAAGCGCTGCGAAGGCCTATTGTAATTGTGTCGTTTCTTATTATTAGGCCCGAGCAGCAAAGCGCTGCGAAGGCCTATTGTAATTGTGTCGTTTCTTATTATTATTATTATTATTATTATTTTTTTCCGTCCAAGATCGCATTTTTGGAGGCCTTAACATATCCCAAAACTCACCATATTTTACCCAAAATTGTCCCCCGCGAGAAATGCGAGGTATTTAATGGAACCAAAAGTGGGCGTGGCCAAACTGCTCCACAGCGCCCCCTAACGTGAGATATGAAAACTGGTAAGTCCTAGAGAGCTGAAATTTGGTACATTGGTAGAACCCACCGAATCAAGAAAAAAAGTCTCTTGGAGGTATGCCTTAAACCCAACAGGAAGTCGGCCATTTTGGGTCAAAGGGTCAATTTTGGCCGTTTTTCACTTTTCATACACGGCGAATTTGAACGAACTCCTCCTAGGGATTTCGCTCAATCGGTTTCAAACCTTCGCCATTTTGCTCAGTAGGCATGGGGGACCTAAAGTTATCAAAACGGTGCAAATTCACGCATGTTGAGGGGGCGGGGCCGGGCCTCAAAGTTGAGCTTCACGCCATAAATTTCCAAACGTTATAACTTTCACGTTGAAAAACAGAATCGTACCAAATTTTGCACGAGTCATCCCTGTCCCATGCCTGACGATACCCTGAGGTCAAATTTTGACGCCATCAAAGCCCCGCCCCTTCAGAACAGGAAGTGACTTTTTTTGCTTGGAATGCTCCCTCCCTGACATTCTTGACCCAATCAGGATGATCCTGTGTCAGAAGGCAGATAACAAGTTGGTCTGACTTGCTTTGAAGCGCAAAGCGTTTCCCCTGGAGGATGTGGGCGTGGCGGCGTGGCGAAGTCAGAAGTGACGCCGTTACAATACGTTTGGCTCTGAATTCCACAGATTTGATCCGAGGTTCATGAAAATCACTATGATCGATCATTGCCCGCCCCTTGAACAGGAAACCATGATGATTGC
>NC_056516.1:18389952-18397782 GCF_014905685.2 Nematolebias whitei | reverse complement strand
TGGATGGATGGATGGATGGATGGATGGATGGATGGATGGATGGATTCCACAATAAGATTGGAAGAATACCGTAAGTCAAAGTGGTGCCGTGAAAAATTCACTAACATGGTGGCATAAATTATGTTGCTAATGAGAAAACTGTGCATTTAAAGTAAACCACAGTACATGTGGTATAGTTAGGAGTGAAAGAATTGGGATAGTGAGATAAACGGAGCTATTTTAGAGGCTGAATCATCTACAATTAATTTAACATTAACATAAGGAGGTGAGGAAGCTTGTGTTAATGAGTCTCAGTTGGCGCCCGTGTCAAAACAATGAAGTCACACAAGCGGGCACCCTCTAATTGTTAGCTAAATCTGGCTGCGAGTTAATCATCCCATTTATCTTCATCTGCCTACAGTGGAGAAATATACAGTTCAAAGTAGCTTCTTTAGTTGAGTTGGAGCTCATGTTGAACAGAAAGGTGAGTTTGATACCTGTGGGTCTCTCGGACCAACACGGCCCGGTGGAGCTGACGCTGGATGTGCGCATGGCGAGGCCCACAGGGGTGAACAAAGGGGTGCACCGCAACCAGGACAAAACCCTGCGCGTACAGGTCCCTGACCTGAACCGGCAGCTCTCTGACCGATGAGAGACAAAGCACTGACGACACCGGCACCTCTGGAGGCAGGAAAACAAGAAACCAAAAAACAAAGAAGGGAGGGGGAAAGAAGGAAAACAAGGTTAGACGAGTAGGGTTAATGAAAAATATGGTCCAAACAATTATGGGGCAGCTTAGGAAGAGGAATGAGCAAAAAGCTGGAACAAAGAGGAAGGGGAATAAAAGAGGAGGGGGACGAGGAAAGGGGGACAAAAGGAACAAAGACAGAGAGAGCACATTTTATTATGATAATTCCCACTGAACAACAACACATGGCATCTTCACGCTAAATCTCAAACTAATTACAGCAGAACTATTAGCCTCTGTCCTCGCTGTCACACACAACAGTGATAGTGCTCATGGCGGTATATCCATTCCAGCAGAGATTTTAATATGTTTTCACCAACACAGAGCCGTCTGAACACACGCGCAAACATCAAACGATACGGGACAATGCAATCTTGTGGCTTGTTTGGGCGACTGGTATTAGCGTCAATTGTTAATGCAGAGCTGGTCCCTTATTACCAAACATAATGGAAAGAAAACTGATTTTCAGAGCTTATCGTATGGAAACAAACAGGAAATTCACCAGGTGAGACCAGTCCTCTCGTGGTCAGTGCACTGTAGCATTTTAGAGCTTTCCGTCTGGACAAAAGCTTTAAAAGGGAGCGCGCACGTGTGGTTGTTTTCTACGGGAAGGCAGGTCGGTGCAAGGGTGAGAAACGGGAGACAGAAGGAGCAATGCAAGTTAGCAAGGAAGGCAGAGATGAGGCTGTCTGTTTGTGCCTCGGCGCTTGTCATCCTTTCCCATTCAGTCTCATTTGCATGGGTCTGGAAAAGAGAAAATAACCTGAATAAATTAACCACACACACACACGCACACACACACGCACACACACACGCATGCATAGATGGATAAAAAAAAATAAAAAAATCTGCAAGCCATCTCATTTTCAATTTGTTCTCCATCATCTGCCGTGCTCACTCACACACACACAAAAACACACACGAGAAGCTGGCAAATGTGTTACGGTACAAGCACATGAGCTCTCCTCTCCTGACTCGTTAAACAATGGTGGTAATGGTGGTGGTGGTGGTGGTGGTGGTGGGGGCTCCCAGAGAAACATGGTGTTGGCATAACTGCTTGGATTCAGGAGAGCTTTTCATCAAGCAAACACTTAAACGGGCGTCTGTGGAGACTTATCAAAAGCAGTGTGGTGATAGTAATAACAACAGCTGGAGACTGGGGTGGGGTTGCAGGGATGGGGTGGGTTTGGAGGTGGGGGTGGGTAACAACGATCCTGTCAACGTAAACAGTCATTAGCTGTCATTAGCTCTGCTCGGCTGGCACTCACCCACCGACAACACACAGTCAGGGCATAGCAGCTAATTCAGGGAGAGGCATACACAAAGTTGTTGGGAAGCGCTTAAGGCTGAGCAGTGACTTCATTTATACTGTCTGCCACCGTGGGAGTTACAAAAGAGGATTCATCTCCAGAATGGGAAACATCATGGGAACTGCTCAGGGGCTTGGAGTTTTTATGGGGAGAGCAGAGAGGGAGGTGGTATCAGTAGTGTTAAAGTGCAAACTAAAACACGGCGTTTAAAAAAGGTACTTATTACAAACTATGAAATCAAACATAAAAAGTTTATCCTAAACTACAACAAATGGTTCAGTCCAGTAATTTAACAGAAATGAGGGTCCACGCTCCACGACGACAAAGCTCTCTGCAGAATCGGCTGAAAAACCACGTCGACGCTTGAGTCACCTGATTGACCTACGCTAGGCTGAGTTCTGTGCAGGTAAACTAAGTAGAATCGAACAAGTAAAAGATGTTTAGGTGGAAATTTTAGAGAAAGTCTGCTGCTAAAAGCAAAAGAAAAAAGAAGGAACAAATAGGACGGCTATCAAGAATAAATTTGGGGGATCAAGTAAGGGGCGGCGGAGCGCCATAAAGACAGAGCTCGGCATTCTAATACACAGCTTTTGTAAAACGTCTGCTAGATCGTACATTGACAGTGTCAATATAACATTAAGCCTAACCAGTCTTTTATCTGATATACACCAGCGTATAAGTACCGGTATGTACCAACACATCCACATTGTGGGACTTCTCGAACTCAGACAGCTCTTCTGTAGATGTTGCCATTGTTGACCTGTTTCATAGTCACTTCGGATGTTTTGGTAGATAAACAAATGCATGTGGTAGTGGGCAGCCAGTCACACATTTTCATTTTAAAGGACATTAGGGATTGGTGTAAATTTTATTTTTCACTTTATGATTTTTTTAAAAAATTTTTTTTACAAGTCCTCATGACTTTGCCATTACTGTATTTTTCAGCCTATAAGTTGCAGTTTTTTGCATAATTTACATGCCCTGCGACTTATAGGCCGAAGCGACGTATTTATGGATTTTTCCCCATATTTATAAACCAATTTTTGGCTGAGAAATTACAGTTTTCATTCATTCTTTCTGAAAAAAAAAAAAAATCTAATTATGCAGTACCATTTTCAGCCACTAGATGGCAGCAGAGTTGTAAGGCATATTGTTGCATCATGTAATAGGTAAACATGTCTATAATGACAAATTCAACAAAGTTCAAGAAAAAAACAACTGGACTTTCTTTATTATACTTTATATTTTATTGTTTTTGTCTTGAACTTTTTTGAATGCACCATGTCCTGGATGACTTGAGAATCTTCACCACCTATTAATGATGCAGTCAGCTTGCCATAGTCCCAGATCTTCCTTCTGCCCACTGCTTGGAGCTCAGCTTAATTTTGCTGGACCACCCAGGAGAAATGCAGCTAATTTGACCATTAAAGTGCTTTAATTAAGCAAAAGTTCAACCGAGACACACCTTTGCTATCATTTTGAGCAAACAAATAATTATTTAGGTGCTTTTCTTGTTAAATTTAGAAGAAGTGAGAAGCGTTCCTCCTTTCTTTTACTCCCTCTGCTCGCTCCCGGAGCACCGAGGCAACAAATACTTTTGAAATACAGCTGATTTGACCGTTAAAGTCCTTTTATTAAGCAAACGTTAGACTGAGACACACCTTTACTATAATTTTGAGCAAACAAATAATTGTTTTTAGGTGTTTATCTTGTTAAATTTCAAAGACATGCGGACGCTCGTCCATCTGCTCGTGCCCGCCGCTTCTGCAAATCGGGCTTTGAAAGACAGATGATTTGACCCTCAAAGTGCAAAAAGCAAAAGTTAGAGACACACCTTTACTATAATTTTTAGCAAACAAATAATTATTTTTAAGTGTTAATCTTGTTAAATTCTTGTTAAAGTCCTCCTGTGCACTCTCCTGCAGCCACCATTTGGCAGCCCATTGATTTTTGGCACAACACCATTTCCCGGTTTAGTCCACATTTCCGGGTTTAGTCCACATTTCCAGGTTTAGTCCACATTTCCAGGTTTGGCCCACATTTCCGAGCTTAGTCCACATTTCCGGGTTTAGTCCACATTTCCGGGTTTAGTCCACATTTCTGGGTTGTCAGCGGTGACACATAACAAACGTGACGCGTCAGTGGTGACGCATAACAGATGCAACTTATACAGCGAAGCAACATATTTATGGTTTTTCCACTTTTTTAGACATATTTGGACTGATGCGACTTATAGGGCAGAGCAACAGGTACGGTGGAAAATACGGTAGTAGCTTTAAGCAAGTTGGAGGTAAGCGAGATGTGGTTTTAAACAAAAAAAGAAGTGGGGTTGAGTGAGGAACACACATCACATTGGTGAGGCTAATCCAAGGGTGTATTGTTTGACGGTCACAAGAAGCCGCTGAGCGGCTGTTCAGCTGTTGTTCCTCGCTCCGCTATTTCTGTATGAACCGGCAGCTTCAGCCATATCAGAGACCGCCTCACGCTTTGACCTCGGGTTGCACAAGATGTTTGAGGAGCAGCAGCTTCAAAGAGCTTTTTAATGCCTCGTTCTGCACAAATCCCTGATTTTTTTTTTTCTTTTAAAATGTTCTGCAACACACGTGCTGCACGGTATCTCAGCGAGAGTTGTATGAATCATCTTTCCGCCTGTGTTGTTGGAGTCTGCCCACGTGAGAAAGCAAGAGTTTCCACTAAGCCTGCCTAGGTGATGCAGAGGGATTATTGCTTACAGCTACCCTCAAGGCTTATCCAAGCGCTTTGCTGGTGGTTCACGTTTTATTTAAATAGCCTTCTAATGACTTGCAGAGCTTTTAGGCGAGGGTACGTTGCCAAAACAGTTTCTATAAAATAATCAACTTTCTGGAGCCCGGGGAGAGCTCCTTGCTGTTTTGGCAGTAGTTAAGTATGTGAGCATTCTTAAAGGTGGTCTACGTCTCCAGAAGAGAACAGTTCACAAAAAAGGCTGACAAGCAGAAGCAGGAGAGGGGGAGAAAAGGGTTTGTCGGGGTGAGAACGCAGCACGATGCTTAAGGCACTTGTGAAGCTGTGAGTTTGACTCACAAAACCACTCTGCCATCTTCGAAGGCATGTTGCCAACAGGACTACGGTTTCATGCACAAATATGACATCTTACAAAAAAGTGCTTTGCTTGCCATGAAAAGTGTGTCAGGCGATGCAGATGTCACAGACTGATGGATGTCTGAGCCGAATACATCCCAGTAGCAAGGATATATCACGTTAGGCAGATGGAATACATCACTCTTTGATGACAAGAGGAAGCATCTAGCGTAACATTGTTGTGGAGATCACGCACATATGAGAATACTGGGAACAGAAGTTGCTGTGTTAATCTGTGCACCTTAGGTCTAAGTACAGTGCAGCCAGACACGGTGACACACACAGGGCCGAGCATTAGACACTCGTTGTGGGTTTTAATGAGCTGAGTGGGTCTCCGTCTCTGCAGGACGACAGAAAGTCATCAGCAGAGTTCAGCTCCACACAGCAGCCGTTAGTCACACGGCATCACACTTAACTTCCTTCCTCACACATACGCCGAGTCCTGACTCCCACCCGCTCATCATCACACCTTTTTCTCTCTTCACTTCTCGTCTCGCCAGTGATGCTCAGTGCATCCCCAGTTTTTCACGAGCAGCTCTTTCTCTCGGTTACACCTCAATGACGATATTCTGCCTCACTTCTGCCTCTCCTTTCTCCCCTCTCGTCGACTTTTGTACTGTTCAAGTTGTCCAGTATCTTCGTTTCTTCAGCCCATTAGCCTTGATGCACAGGAGACTGGGATAAAAAAGTCACACCTGGTTGTTAAATGTAGTCTTTACAATCTGACAAGTTACAGAAACCAATCAATCGGTCCGACCACCAAGACAATGGTAATTACATATTGCACATGAAGGCTGATCTGGTGGTCCTAAAGAGCTAAATATGACAGAAAATGTAACAAAATGCATCCACACACACACACACACACACACCAATCAGTTTTAATGGTCGTGCAAAAAAGTCTAAACTTGAAACACAGTTTTATTAGCAAATTTTAAACAAAACCAAAAAGCTTAGTTGAAAACAAAAAATTCAGAAAACCCTATAATTTGAACTAATTTTGATTTTTTTTTTCTGTAAAAAAAAAAAAAAGTATATATATATAATCCAGTTGGTTTTTTTTTTACGCAGTAATAAACAAGCGATCATGACTTGCATCTGTTAACTAAACACGTCATGGTTCACTTGATAGGTTTTATAAAACTTTTATGGCAGCACAATGGATCAGTGGTTAGCGCTGCTGCCTCACAGCAAGAAGGTCCTGGGTTCAATCCCCGGTTGGACCTGGGGTCTTTCTGTGTGGAGTTTGCACGTTCTTCTCGTGCTTGCGTGTGTTTTCTCCAGGTACTCCGGTTTCCTCCCACAGAACAAAAACATGCCTTCAGGTCCAGGCCTCCCTCGCAAAAGAGATCTGTGATCTCAATGGGATTTGCCTGGTTAAATAAAGGTTAATAAATAATTCATTTTATAAACTAATCTAAACAGATTTCATAAGGCTGCCCCAGCTAATCTAACTTAGCACGAAAAGGCTCCAACTCGGTCATTTTTACAGATTTCAAGCTACAACTTGGCGTGGTAGTAGCTGAGAGTCATCTCCTACACAAACCTCAAGTGCTGACAGCTCAATAAGACTTTGAGCTGAGATCATGACTATTTCCAAGATTTGACCAAATTGGGCATGAAATGTTGCAGGTGATATGCATTCCGTCGAGGAATGTTAAGACTTTTCTTTTTCATGTTTTTATTTACCAAGTCTTGATTATGCCTTCTAAAGTATGCGTGATTTTTCTTTCTTCTTGCATGTTCTGCTAAATGTTTCTTGCAAAATCATACAGTTTTCACCTTTTGTAGGAACATGCAATAAACAGTAATGTTTCCAAATCCATTTAAAGTATATAAAATAGGGATGCACGATATTGAATTTTCGGCCAATATCCGATATGTTAAAATTTATTTGTCCGATAACCGATACAATACCGATATTTTTTGCCTAGACCTGCAGAGACTACATAGCTTTCTCTGCTGTGGAATTAAAATACTACATTATTCTGCATGGTCTTTGTCAGTTTGGCCTGATACCAGATGCAGATGCCAAACAGGGGGCTGAAAATGATGTAACACTTCAACTTGGATTATGTTTAATGTCAAATTTATTCCTGATATTTACTCTAACAAAATGACAACACTCGAGCAGTGCAAATTTGTAAATTATCACAAAACTAAAAGCCACAAGTGAACACTCGTAATGATCAGAGTGGTTCTTGAGATGGTCAATTAGGTTCAAAGTGTTGTAGGACTTTGTTTTCGCTCGCATCACTGATGCTGAGCAGTCATTGCAAATAGCAGCTCTGCTATCAGTTTCCGACACTTTAAAAAACTTCCACACCGCCGACATTTTCACTTCTTCCTCTCCTGCCGTGATCAAATCAGGTAGGTGTGCGTGACGTCATAACGTTGTGCTGGCTGTGCAGGCATCATTGTCACTGGGTTGTCATACAAAAATAATAATATTTGTCATCACAATGTCATCACTGTATGTTTCCATACAATGGCAAAATTAGTCTATGCATTTAACCCATCCACCACCAGGTGGTGCAGTGGGCAGCTATTGAAAGCGCCGAGGGGCATTTTGGGGATGAGGTGTGCTGCCCAGAGACACCACGAGGTGTGCCATGACGAGGGATCGAACGGGTCCCGAGCCGGCTGCTGTGCTTATATATATATATATATATA
>NC_056516.1:18383509-18389852 GCF_014905685.2 Nematolebias whitei | reverse complement strand
ATACATACATACATACATACATAGATACATAGATACATAGATACATAGATAGATAGATAGAATGGATCCATCCACAGGAGACTCAGCACCTGCACAGTTTCTGCTCTGTGTGTAGAGGTGGAGGTAACCAGGAAAACCTGGAGTGGAGTTTTAGTAGCTTCAGTATTCTCCTATTAATCAAGTGGAATGGATTTATTCACAAAGAAAGAGAAACTGCGCCGCCTGAACTAATGTTTCATAGTAAAAGTGGGGAGGGGGTCCAAATGAACTTTTTTTTTTTATGTGGGGGGGACTTGTCCCCTTCATATGTAATGGTTGCAACACCTACGCCTTTCTGTGTCACGTTTTTAACGTCAAAGGTTATTCTGATAATTGTAGGCGAATGATGAAGTGTCAGAATAATCATAACTACAAGTTTCTTTCGGCTGCCTCCTCCTTCAGGGGTCACCACAGCGAGCAAACTCACATGAAAGATTTGGCAATTTGATGCCAGATGCCCTTTCTGACCTGACGCAATCTGGACTTGAACCCGCAACCTCAGGATTACAAGACCACGGCACTGGCCACCTATCTACTGCTGCTTCCCAATCGTAAAACTATAAAACTAGGAAAATTTACTCTCACAAGTGTTTGTTCACAGGCACAATGTTTAATAGGATTTAAAGTGTGACAACTGTACTAAACGTAAATAAAAACCCTGATAGGGACATCTGTTGGATAATTTAATTATCCTATCATTAGCTCATTAAATAAATAAGCTACACAAGCATTGGTAAGTGAAAAACATCCATGACCTTTACATCTCCATCAACATCTGACATAAAAATCAACAGAAATACAACATGTTAGGTTAGGCCTGTCGCAATAAAAAATAAATAAATTAACCGCATGATAAATTAAAATTATCAATCAATCAATCAATCAACCTTTATTTATACAGGTAAATCCCATTGAGCCTCGAGGACTCATTTACAAGAGACCTGATTTCAACAAAGAAAGATGACAACAATGGACAACAGCAACAACAATAAACAGTTATAAAAAAGCATACTACAGTTTTTTTTTTTGTTTTTGTTTTTTTTTAACAAATAGGATGGCTAAAAGGAAAAGGTAACAAAACAAAAAACAGCTAGATTCCAAGACAAATGTAGAAAACTAAAAACAGGAACATGTCAGCATTGGACCCTGCCAGGTGTCCAACAGATTCTTAAAGACACTTAGAGAGGTCAAGGTCGAGAGCTTCAAATCTTTTTGAAAGATGTTCCAGGAAACAGGAGCGGAGTAGGAGAAGGCCCTTTTGCCTAGTTCAGTCCTCATTGTTCTCATTATCAACCTCATTTTCATTTATCAGCTTTATCGTTTCTTCGTCTCTCACTTTTTACTGAAGACACTGGATGACAAAAGACTCAACTCCGGTGCTCTTCACTGACCCCTCCCTTTCTCTTTAAAATCCATTTTAACCATTCAAAATCGTGTTTTTGGATCGTTAAAAGCAGCTAAGCTGAGAATCTAAGCTACGAGCTAAGCTAACAGGCCGACCTCGGGGAAAAAACCTCTGTCTTGTCGAAACTCCAAAATTCACAGTTGAAATTCGTGCCTTCGTGTAAAAAGTAGTTTTTCTCTGCAAAAAGAAGCGGAGAACTTGTTTACTGATTTTTTTTTATTTTTTATTAAAAGCTTTGTGCAAAAAAAAATGCTATGATAAAGAGCTCAAATCACACAGAGCGTCCGCTGTTTTGAAAACCGAATAAAGGAAGGAGAAACAGCCCACGTCAAGAGGCCTCCCTCCCAGTTGTTTTAAAGAGACACGCTGCTTGCTCCCTCACTATCTTTTTTTCTTTATTTTTTTAAATTTATTATTAAATTTTTTATAATCTTTATTAAAGCAAATGGCAAGTATACAACAAACAAATGGCTGGAGTATACAGACGAACACAACACTTACATGAACAAACAACCAGGGGTGTGTTTTTTAAACAAATATTTGCAAAGATTTACATATAGAAATTGTCCTAAGGGCCATTTTGTTGGTAGAGTCTGTTATTAACTTTACATATAATTCCACATCCTTAATAAAATGAAGAAAGCATGGCGTTTTGATAGTAAATTTACATTTATTAATGAAAAATTTGGCCAAAAGAATTAGCAAGTTTATTATGAAAAAAAAAATTAGCATCCTTTCTGGGGAATCTAGAAAAACAAATTAAAACATTTTCCCAACGTAAGGAAAAATTCCTTAAAATAGGGTTATTAATAAACCCGCTAAACTCCTTCCAAAACCTGCGTGTGTAAGGGCAGTGCCAAAAAAGATGTCACAGTTTCTGCTCCCTCACTATCCATCCTTTGTTTCAAACAGTCTTATACTGCCATCCAGTGGTCAAACAAAAGTACTACATGCAAAACAAATTAACCAACATTTCTTCTTAAATTTGACAATAATTACTAATT
The DNA here is from genome assembly GCF_014905685.2 of Nematolebias whitei. Taxonomy (NCBI): domain Eukaryota; kingdom Metazoa; phylum Chordata; class Actinopteri; order Cyprinodontiformes; family Rivulidae; genus Nematolebias; species Nematolebias whitei. The sequence goes on along the minus strand of NC_056516.1, from coordinate 18,387,404 downwards.
ATTGTTAAATTTCCAACAATATTATTGCAATAATTTCTGAGACAATTAATCGAAAATTTGTTATTGTGGCAGGCCTACGTTAGGATTGCGTTGTCATACAAAAACCTAATGTTTTGTGTATGTTTTTGCAGGTGATGCAGTGTTGCAGATGCAACTAGAATAGTGGGATTATGTTTCAGAGCAGTTCACAGCCTTTTTTTTTAGATCTAAGTCAAATTGACTTCGGTAGAAGAGAAATAAGTTGATGCCTTTAATTCTGAATGTTCCCACCTGGAAATGAAATTTGTTCCAAGTGATGGTTTTCTTCATATATCGTACACATGTAGCTAAGGCAAACAGTCAGCCTTCAGCTGATATGAGGAGCAAACAGGACATGAGCAGCTCTACTGATGTTCCTGTAAAATCTAATGCATTCAGTCTCCTGTGATGTGTCGTTTACACATTAACTTGTTTCCTCTTCACCTGAGTTGTGTTTTGGTGGTGTCGTTCAGAAAGCTCTTAACAAGCCCTACTATGCAATCTAACAGATGTGATGTAAGAGAAGTACAGAAGCATGAAGTGATTAGTGACTTTGCAGAGCTACTGTCACAGTACTCAGGCAAGACTGTCAGCTGCTCGCTACACAACTTCACTGAACACAAGAGCTGTGTTTAAGTAAGCAGACATATGCGACATAACAAAACAGACTCTTGTGATATAATAAACAAAAAATAATAATAATTTGAGTACAGCTCCAGAATGTCTCAGAACAAAGTACCTGGAGAAGACGTGTGCATTCGCAGGGAGAACGGACTAACTCCACACAGAAAGGTGTGCACATCCAAGAGTTGAGTCATAACCTCCCTCCTGTTGGTGACGGTGCTAACCGCTACACCACTGTGCAGCCCCAAAAATCTAATTAGTCACACAATTTCCAACTATTTGTGCAACTTTTCGGTTGGCACGTAGCAATCCTGACTGTGAAAGGAATTAATTTGCTTCGATAACAGTCTTGGAAATTTTCTGCAATTTTGATGTAAATTCAGATTATTGTGAATTTTGTACACACACAAACACCAACACACATTAGCAGGTGCCAGGCTGTTACTTTGATGCCCCTCCTGCCAATCTGTCCTGCTGCTTCCTGCCACCTGTCACCGTGGAGACGGCTGATTGCATCATCAGTGCTCGCCAGAGGGGAACGGCACACTGAAAGGGAGAGACCATCTCGCTGTCCTTTCTTCCGCTTCCTCCAGCGACGACCACTCCCCACACCGCCTCACTCTTCAGTTTTTTTTTTCCTTTTTGTCCCAGTCACCCTCCTTTGTCCCTTTTACTGTCTTTAATCTCTCCATCATCGCCATCCCTTTCATCAAAACCCATAAAAATGAATGGGGAAAAAAAATCCAACTGATCCACTGTTTCAAATCTAGCTGCGAATGTCACTCACGCCTCAGAGCACAAGATATTACGACGGCCTTCCCACTGACCTCAATCCAAATCTGAAGAGGCGTATCTGAATGTGCCTTTCATTACGGTGCCTTGCAACAAGGGAAAAAAGGAAATTCACTCCTTTTTCTGTCTAATAAGTCTTTTGTGACCGCGGTGGGTGTGCTCTCTTTAAATGGGAAAATTCCCCGTCCATCAGATTTGACATTATGTTTCTGCTGTGATCATTCTGGGTCAACAAGTGCTCCTGAAGATGTCTGCAAGTCTTTCAAGGCTCATTCTGACTGTAATGTCACCGAGTGATGGGCTGTAACTACCATAATTGCACTGAGCAGGAAATAAACCTAGAAAGAAAGCCCAGAATGATGTAAAGGCGTACTTCACAGTTTTGATGTGGAGCTCCTTGGAAAGGTTATGAACAAATAGCATCTTACCTGTTGTAGATTGCTCTTTAAACAATCAGTTTGGATCGTATAAATGATTGTTTTTCTGTGTCAATGTTAGAGAGATGTGGCTCATGCTAAAGGGTGATGCGCTGTTAGATTCGGAGGGTTAGTTTATTGTTTATTTGTCATATGCAGGTTAACACAAGGTCAACAATGCAAAGAAATGTTCAGGATGAGGAAAAAAAACGATTCGACTCACTAAAAAAAACCAAGAAAGTTTGTGGAGTCTTACCAACTTCAGGCCAAAACAACAAACAAAACAAACCACTGTATTTTCTTTTACCTGAAGAAAAATAAATTCACCAAACCACAAGTCTCTCACCGGACTATGCTAATGGAATACAGGAGAAAAGTCTAAATAAAGTGGCAGCTCACCTCTACAAACGCCTCGCAACACTTTTTACAACTACAGGATCTAAAGTTGATGACAGCAGGTCAGCTGCAGCAGGTTGGGAATGGAAGCAGACGTCTTCCTCCTGCAGCTCCTCTTATCGCAACAGAGTACCTGAACAATAATTCACACGTTTTTGTCTTTCACTCTCTTTTTTTTTTTTTGATAATTCACACACAATTAACAGTTTCACACACAAAGCATGGCTTACTGTGATTCCTGATGGATGACGCAGTGAAGAAAAATATCATCCTGGTCGGTGTTTTCCTCTTTCACTTTCTCCTGGATTCTTGTCAGCAGCCCGACGTGTTTTCCACTTAAATTTGGTGATCTGTCCGTTGTGACATTGTCACCTTTACTCCACAATAGCTTCATTCTCTTGATGACAGCAAATGGTTATACAAATCCTCTCCCCATGTTTTTTCAGAGACTCCAGGGTCAAAAACATCTCCATGATCTCAAAACTGTTGTTAATCCCGTAGATAAAAAGTAGGAGCTGAGCAGTGTCCTTTACATCATTACTTTCATCCAAAACCACAACTTAAAGGACAATCTGGCTTTTAGTTTATTTTGCTGGCTATATCTTCATCAATCAGTTCCACAAGGCGAGTCACAGTCCTGCGTGATCAACTGATTCTTTCTAACTTATCTTGGCCCTCCGGACACAATAGACCTGCTCTGTTTTTACCATGTTTCTTTTTTTAAAATCGCCTTCGGAGAAAGGCTTGCTAGCATAGTTAGCAGTTAGCAAAGTGTACTCTTTGAAAACCGCGACAGGTTCTTGGCATAAAAACTGCCTTTAGTTGGACCTCAGTGAAACAATACGTTGTTGTCCACTACATATTAAACACTCAGCACTCACTGTACACTTTTCTTTGCTTTGCTAAACATGTTTTTACAGACAAATTCGTAGGGCAAAGTAAAAAATAAAGGCAAAGAAGAAGAAATTACTTCTTCTCCACTTTTATCTAAAAAAAAGTTCAATCTGGCCCTTTGGACATTCAAAAAAACAAAGCAAAACAAACAAAAAAAAAATGTAGAAACGTTTTGTCTTTTATCCGAGAGACTTCCTCAGTCTGAGGTGCTGTATTCAGCTCAGTCTCTTAAATAGCACCTTCACAGAGTGGATCAACCAGTTTGCTGCTGACAACCAAAACCAGCTGATCACATGCTCAAGAAGGACCATCAGCCTAACAATGGATCATTAGCACACTGATGGCTGTTTACTATTCACAGAGGGCTGAGTGATACTAGCAATCACAGCATTGTAAGAGGGGGACAGTTGAACACGTAGGCCTCCACCCCTGTTTAATGATGGACGGTTTCTTTTCACAAAGATGGCCTCCTTTACTCCTCTCTCAAACCATCGTTCCTCTCTGTTCAGGATGTGAACATCTTCATCCCTGAAAGAGGGATGCCGTTTTAGATTTTTCTACCTGAATTATTGAGCATGCATCAGTATATTCTCCACTGTTACTTTGCCTCTAATACACACCAGTGTATGTAGTGCGCCTCTACTGGGGAAATGTGGGAAATACAGGTAAAATCACACCAGTTTTTTTTCCTATTCAATTTTTTTTTAGATAATTTGGACCAGTAGCAATTTTAACCATTTAACTCAGCACCCATA
>NC_056516.1:18383143-18383409 GCF_014905685.2 Nematolebias whitei | reverse complement strand
AAACTGTTATATCTCAGTGATATATCGTCCGATCTGGACCAGATTTTTGGTGCTTGACTAGTGAGGACTTATGGACACAGTGGTGTTGTTGTTTAATATTTGACTCAAGTGCGCCCCCTAGATTATTCAAACTGTTATATCTCAGTGATATTTCGTCCGATCTGTACCAGATTTTTGGTGCTTGACTAGTGAGGACTTATGGACACAGTGGTGTTGTTCTTTAATATTTGACTCAAGTGCGCCCCCTACATAAATCAAACTGTTAT
>NC_056516.1:18352358-18383133 GCF_014905685.2 Nematolebias whitei | reverse complement strand
GAGAGCTGATGGACATTTTAGTTTTGTTGTTTAATATTTGACTCAAGGGCGCCCCCTACATTATTCAAACTGTTATCTCTCAGTGATATGTCATCCGATCTGGACCAGATTTTGGTGTGTGATTAGTGAACACTTAAACACACAATGGTATTGTTGTTTTACTTTTGACTCAAGTGCGCCCCCTAGGTAAATCAAACTGTTATAGCTCAGTGATATATTGTCCGATCTGCATCAGATTTTTGGTGCTTGACTAGTGAGGACTTATGGACGCAGTGGTGTTGTTGTTTAATATTTGACTCAAGTGCGCCCCCTAGAAAATTCAACCTGTTATATCTCAGTGATATATCGTCCGATCTGCACCAGATTTTTGGTGCTTCACTAGTGAGGACTTATGGACGCAGTGGTGTTGTTGTTTAATATTTGACTCAAGTGCGCCCCCTAAATTATTACAATAGGTATATATGCGGTCGCAGCTTATGTCAAAGGTTTGGCGAATGCGCACTACGGAGAACGGGCGCGTGACGGTAGCGTGAGCGTTCTCGATGGCGACCGGGAAGGGTCGCTGCAGTTCCCGCGGTCGCCATAAGGCCGCAGCGGCGCTTCGCTGCGAGGGCCTTCAACGCTGCTTGCAGCTTTAATTAATAATGTTATTAGTAGTAGCAGTAAAATATTTTGTTTTGGTCATTTTCTGTTTTACAGAGTATCCCCACACTTCAGAAACAGGCTTGTGTACTTGTGTTGAGGTCATAGGTCCAATCAAAGTGAAATGTATCAGTCGAACATGTATAAATAGTTATGTTGACTCAGAAGCACAGTGGATCAGAGTGCATGCGTATGTGTGTATTTGTACTCATGCTTCCCGATGACGTTGATGTGCACCAAGTGCGTATGAGTGCAGCGAGTGACAGTTCAGAGAAACCTGAAAATCTCTTTTTGTCATTCTGCAGCTCGGACCAACAGGTTGAGCAAAGGTGTGCGATGGGAACGAGAGCAGCAAGGCAGCCAGTCGGACTGGTAGGGTCGGCCACGAAAAGAACAAATCTCTGCAAAGGAAGTGAGCAACTATCTCGGGATAGTAGTAACATAAACAATTGGTTTCACTTGGCTTCTAAAAAACCACAGTTTTCTTTAAGGTTTTCTCGTGAATCTTTCGTCTGTCTCTGCGAATCTCAGTCCTGTTTTGACTAAACGAATAAACTTTGTTATCCCGTGCAGTGAGGAGGGGCAGGCGACGTTCTGTCTTGAGGAAACAAGTTTAATTTCTATAATTGTGTTTTTTGTGTGAGGGGTGTATTGTTCAGCTGGCTTGCCTCTAGCTGTTTTTTTTTTTTTTGTAAATTTGGAACTGCAGGTCTGCACAGCAGAGGTCCATCTGTGTTTAGTACAAATAAAATAAACCTGCAGGAATGCAGAAAGGAATCCAGCTGTTACATCTTTGTTCCTCTGCATCTGCTGAGTTTCTGCAAACACAGAAACACACTCAGATTTGTCTAACTGTACCTGTACAGAACTCTTTACCTTAGAGCTTCCTTCTCTTTGTCCAATTTTTATTTTTATTTTTTGGCAACCTGAGCCAGAGACAAAATAAATCAGGGAATATTTTTTCGTCTCTTTTTGTGCTAATAGATAACTCAATCTGGTCACAGTCAATAAATCATCTCATTCAAATTCTAAAAGTAAACGATTTATAAACTTAAACTTTATCTACATTACTGTGTATATAAAAACCTAAATGAATTTTGTTTTTGTTTTAGCTAAAGGAGAATTAATCATTGGTTAATCCTTATTGCTTAATTACTTTACAACCACTTCTCCGGATAAGTTATTTTCCAAATTCTTATTCTTGGATATTTGTGTTTTAGATTTTAATTACTGTTTGTCATATTCTATTTTTGAATAATTATTTTTGTAATAAAATCAGCATCATCATATAAAAATGGCATCAAGTTTAATGAGTGAGAACTCCACAACTCAGCACATTTTCAACATACAAGACAAGATAATGCCATATTTATTAAATGACTCAGCAGAATGGCTCCTGAACTGCTTTTTTGATCTATAAATACCGTTTCACTAAGAGTGGAAGAGAAATTAAAACAATTTCTAACAATAAAAACAACCAAAACATAAATACTGTTGGTTATTTGCATTATGCAATCTATAACTTTTTTTTTTTTATCTTATTACCCAAACAACATCTAGAAAAAGTTTATTCCTCTTGGAATTTAATAATTTGGGAACCAAATTCCCCAAAACTACAAGAAAAAATTTATTGTGGCAAATAAGATGAAAGATAAAATCTTATATTCTTTTCAGCAAAACAGACACATCCATCCATCCATCCATCTAATACATCCATCATCTTTATTTAAACAGGACTAACCTGTTTAAATAAAGGTTGAATCGGTCCATCCATCCATTCTCATTGCCCACTTCTATCATTTCAAATGGAGGCTGAAAGCACCCACATCTGAGGGTGCCTTTACCATTGTTTATTAACTGATGAAGCAAAAAAAATTACAAAAAATTGAATATGGTTAGGATTTCTTTCCTATTAATTATTAAAAGTTTTTTTTCAATCGAATTCCCAAACCGAACTCTGATACCAATAATAAATCGCAAAAATAATTTAAATGCAATAACACCAAATGACACAATGCACTGTTTCTTTTAAAAACTAACTAACGTAAAATACTTTGTACATTGGACTTAAATATAAATTTGCAATGAATCAACAACATTCAGATTGTCTTGTAAATGCAAACCTGATATATTTAGTGTTTAGTGAAAAAGATATAGTCCAACTTGCTGAATATTTACATTACACAAAACAAAAGTGACACAAAATTAATCTCAGGAAGAATTTGAATATTAAAAAAAAAAACACCCAGTATTAACACGCTCTAAAACACAGCACTGTCAAAATTTCAGATGCAAAGGCAGCATTTCCATCAGACACGCACAAAACCCCAGAGCAAGTAAAAGAAAAATAAGAAACACTTCCAAGGCCACAAACATGCAAAACAACTTACCTTGTTGCTTGGTGTTGCATTATAAGTGTGCAATGGGCTTTTGAAAGCTTTTTTTTTTTGTGACAGCAGATGCCTTTGTTGTCTGAGAATGACCCATTGAACTCAGACAGGAATATCTCAGGTTGCAAAAGCCTCAACAATGAGCTGCAATATGCTGGAAACATCTACAAGAGAGATGTGAAGGGGTGCAAAAATTCCTTGCTATTCACTACAAATGCTGCTGATGTAAAAAGATTTTGTCATTAAATTATATGTATTTATTTCCACTAATTAAAGTAATAACAATAATTTAATCGGCTAAATGTCTTTAATTTATACGGCAGCTATTAAAATTGATAAAAACATGGCTAATACACAACAAAGTTTCACACAAAATAATTTAATACATTCCCCAGCAGTGCGGCAGATTGGCCGGTAGGGGGCGCTCTGCACAAAGTTCAAGCCTTTTTTGTCTCGCCGAAGAAGTCACGCGCAAGACCGCACAATTTGTCGTGTAATCTCAACATAACGAGGGTTGTCACAATTTTAGTGAGAAGTTTTATGACGGGATTTTGATTGGAACACCCTGTTGTCTTTGCTAGGTAAGAAAAATAGCCAGTGCTGTGTTTTATTTTAAGATACAAACCGGAATGGAACCGCCGGCATTACAGATAATGAAGCGGCTTTAGCTAGTTAGCTAATGCCAAAGAGGTCACGCCAAACTCCATTTAAATTTTCATTAAAAATACATGTAGCTGGTATATTGTCGTGAAGTAACACTTGACGACTAACCTTTTTGTTTGTTTTTTATGGTCTTATAGTCCAATAAGTTTCGGTGGTCAGTAAGGATGAATTTAGCTACAATGAGCTTTTAGGGGAATGTTTTATGATGTTTGCCTGGTTGTCTTTTCTCGATAAAATCTTTCACAGAAGTCTAAGCTGCTGCATGAAGCGTATATTAAAAGGTTAAGCACTGCCAGCTGTGTGTCAGTTTTCGTCTTTGTGTTCTGACAGGAACCCAGACCGGGATGAACGTCTCCTGTGGGTTCGTGTCGGCTGCTGCTCGAAGCTTCACCCGGTGGAGTCCCGCCGGGGCTCGGTTCTGCTGGAGGCTGCTGGGCCCTGCATCCACCTCCAGGTCAGCTTGCTGTCCTGACACCTCTGTCGCAAACTGGGTGACAGCAGAGGACATCGTGTACTTTTAATGAGACAATTTTAAAACAATTGTTCTTTAATGAGAATTATTTCGAACTTCCTTTTCTAGGGATTTACTTTAAACCAGCTAAATAATCAGTTTTCTCCTTAACAGGAGAAACATGTCCTCCAAAAGACAAGCGGACCATCTAGAGAGGACAGCGAGCAACTACAGACAAATTGTAAGTTAGTACTTTGTGCTTGAGCTGGTTATATCTCAACTATTTCACTTTAAAGATCATGCCCACAAATTTTACTTGGCTTTATAAGATTTTAAATCTGCTTCGAAATATCTATTTGTTTGTGTTTAATTGGCTACATGATGTAGGCTCTGTATCCAGCTCAAGTATGTGGAATTGTGAATGAGTCGGAGACGGTAAAAAGACTGAGAATAGCCGTCCATCCAGACTTTACCTTCAAAGCAGGACAGTGGTGAGTAGACGCTCTTCAAACGTAACATTTTTGTCTGCATAAAGGCCCATCTTATCCAAGCTAACTCATCAGTGGCCTTAGTTCTTGAGACAAATTAACAACATCAGACTTGTCCTGATGCATGCTCATACAGGCACATAAGTCTATCAGTAATAATGTACATCGGAATAACTAAACAGCCACTGGCCAAAAGGATGGACCAGCACAGAAGAGCAACATAATCAGGCCAGGACTCTGCGGTCTACATTTATCTGCAGGTCAGAGGCCACTCTTTCAGGAGTGAAGATGTTCACATCCTTGATAGAGAGGAATGTGGGTTTGAGAGAGGAGTGAAGGAAGCCATCTTTGTGATGAGAACCCGTCCATCGTTAAACAGAGGCGGAAGTCTCCGTGTCCACCTGTCCCCCTCTTACAATGCTAGTATCATTCAACCCTCTGTGAATAGCAAGCAGCCATCAGGGCGCTGATCCACTGTCCAGAGGACCTGACTCAACCATGATGAACATCAGACTTGTTTCCCACGCACTGAAGAATACATTAAATGTGAAGCGTTATCACCCAAATGGCTTTGAAACAAAATGTAACAACACAGATAATAACAGCATAAGAACAACAGACTCAGAGCAGCAGCTGTTTTTGGATTTTTTTCAAAGCAACACAAGGATTCAGCTGTCTTTATGTAATGACAGAGTTACTCACAGTCACCACATGGTGGCAGTATTCTGTCAGATACTTCATCCTGAGTATAAAGCTTTGATTGCTGACTACTTTTACAGTTAAAGTCCTTTATTCAGCTGATATAAAGGAACACTAAAGGAAGAATCAGTCCTTGTTAAGTGAAGACTTATCAAACTGTTCAGTCAACTGCTCCACACCGACTTATTAGAAGCTGTTTTGACTGATTTTAAGATGAATTAGCTTTAAATAAATATTAAAGTAATGATGAATGATTTTTGATGATGGCAGACCTTTTTCCCAGAGACTTGCTCTGCCAGTTTGTGTTGCCAGGGTTAATCAGTGCACATAACGCAGCCTGTCCATATTGTTGGTGGGTGGTGGTACGAGTCTAAAGTGTTTTCATGATAACACGCTGTCCGCTCCTTCATCTGCAGGTAGAAATGGATCAGAAGAAAATATCTGTACTCTCAACTCATCTTGACTTTTAATGTCTTTGAGGGTTGTGGACTTTGACTCTTGTGTAAGGCAGATGAACATTGTTGGACTGTTTCAAACATTAGCTCAGCTGTTTAGCATCGCTGTGGTGGTTTTACTAGGGACAACATTGTTGGGGACTGGGATGCTACAATTTGAATAAATTTACTGACAGGGAACTTTGCATCTGATTGACTTTCATCCCTGTGACTCGGCTGGTTTTCACAACCGAATCGCATGCAGATGTTCAATAAAGGATGTTTGTCTTTAGTTATGACAAAATTAACAGAAATGTAAAGAAGATCTGTGATTTTCTCTGTGAATTCAAAAAAACGTTCAATACAAAAACTTTTTTTTTTTTATGCGTTTGTGGGTGCAGGGTAGATTTATTCATCCCAGGTGTGGACAAGGTGGGGGGTTTCTCCATGTGCTCCAGTCCAGGTTTGCTGCAGCGTGAGGGAGTCGTCGAACTGGCCGTCAAATACACCAAACACCCCCCTGCACACTGGGTCCACACAATGGTGAGTGAGGTGGTCATTTTTATACATATTTCATGTATAGATCCTCGGGGAAAAAAGTACTAAGTTGCTTTATTAATGATAGAAGAAAGTATTCACAGCATGTACCGGTAGATTGGTTTGTGTGTTCATGTGAACACAAAAAATGAACATGCTGCAGCATTGCTGTTAAAACTACCGTATACTGAAGTTTGTGTTGCATTTACAAAGTGTAGTGGAACTGTTGAGATTTAAGTCTGAATGAAGTCATTCAATTGCTGTTTAGGCGTATACCGTATTTTTCGCCGTATAAGTTGCACCTATTTGCATACATTTGCAAGTCTCTGAAGTGACTAATACTTTATTTGTCATATTTATAATCCAATTTTTGGCAGAGATTTGACAATTTCATTCATTCTGACATGAAAAATGTTAAACATTACCATCTGCAGCAGCTAGAGGACCCTCGAGGTATATGGTAAGCCAATTGCCATACAACTAACCTTGATCTCGGTCCACAAATCCTGGAGCAAATGTTAAATCAGCTGCATTTCACCGCGTTGCCCTGGAGAAATGACCATTAAAGTGAATTTATTAAAGAAAAGTTCAAATGAGACCCACATTTACTATAATGTTGAGCAAACAAATAATTGTTTTTAGGTGGTTATCTTGTTAAGTTTCGAAGAAATGCACAGCGAGTCCTCCCTCTACGCGCTCCAGCAGCCGCAAATCGATTTTTGAAAATACCATACCATACCATACCATACCATACCAATTTATTTATAGAGCACTTAAAACAGCAACAAGGCCAACCAAAGTGCTGTACAAAAGAAAACAAACATGCACAGCGGACAGGAAAACATAAAATAGAAATACAGATACAAATAGCAGCAGAAGCTAACTAAAATGGACAACAGAGTAGAGAACAGACCGGACCAAAACAAATCACAACGTGTTAAAGGCAAGCGAATAGAAGTGGGTCTTCAAGCGAGACTTAAAGACTGAGAGTGTGGGAGCCTGCCGGACACTCAGTGGCAACTCATTCCACAGTCGTGGACCTGCAACAGAGAAAGCCCTGTCACCTCCGAGCTTACGACGGGTTTCTGGGACTGAGAGAAGCATCTGGTCTGCTGACCTCAGAGAGCGCGGTGGGACATATGGCTGCAGAAGATCAGTGAGATAGGATGGGGCGGAACTGTTCAGTGATTTAAAAACATACATGAGAATTTTGAATTGGATCCGAAGGTGAATGGGTAGCCAGTGCAAGGAGGCCAAAACTGGCGTGATGTGCTCTCTATAGCCTGTACCAGTTAAAAATCGGGCTGCAGCATTTTGGACCAGTTGTAGATGAGCAATGGAGGACTGACTGATTCCAAACAGAAGTGAATTGCAGTAATCAAGCCTAGATGTTATGAAGGCGTGGATCACTGTCTCAAGGTTCTTCTTGGAGAGTATAGGCTTCAGCTTAGACAGTTGTCTCAGCTGAAAAAAACAGGATTTGACCATCATGTTTACGTGACTGTTGAGTTTTAAGGACGGGTCCATTATCACCCCCAGATTAGTGACCTTTTGTTTCTCTAGCGGGGCTAGAGAGAAAAGGTCAATGTCATGGTTCATGAGTGAGCCACTGGGATGGAACAGCATAACTTCAGACTTCTTCTCATTGAAGCTTAAGAAGTTTAAAGCCATCCAGTCCCGGATGTCAGCCAGGCAGTCAAGAAGAGGCTGAATAGAGCGTGTGCCTCTGTGCCTCAGGGGGAAGTAAATTTGGCAATCATCGGCGTAGAAATGAAAGGGTATGTTGTGTTTGCGGAAGATAGCACCTAGTGGCAACAGGTATAAAGAAAAGAAAAGGGGACCGAGGATGTACCCCTACGGTACCCCCCACTGGAGTGCGGTCGATGCCGAACTAAAATCTTTGATATTGACACAGAAGGTTCTGTCAGAGAGGTAGGACCCAAACCATTTAAGGGCTGACCCTGTGATGCTCACCCACTGCTCCAGTCTAGAAATGAGGATGTTGTGGTCGATGGTGTCAAAAGCAGATGTAAGGTCCAATAGGACAAGCAGCACAGAATCACCTGCGTCTGTGGATATGAAAATGTCATTAAAAACCTTCAGTAGAGCAGTTTCAGTGCTATGGAGGGATTTGAAGCCAGATTGGAATAACTCTAGGATAGCGTGATCCCCCAAAAACTGTTTCAACTGAGACTCCACAATTTTTTCCAGTAGTTTAGAGGTGAATGAGAGTCTGGAGACAGGCCGGAAGTTGGACATGACTGAGGGGTCAAGGTTAGGTTTTTTCAGGAGGGGCTGGACAGCAGCATGTTTAAAAGTCTTTGGCACCACACCTGAGGATAAACTGCTATTCAGAATAGCGAGGATAAAAGGACCCAGGGTAGGAAAAACTTCCTTTAGTAGTCGAGGGGGGACCACATCAAAGGGGGAACCAGATGGTTTCATGCTGCACATTACCTGCTCCAGAGAGGACAGAGAGATGGGCTCAAAGTGGTCAAACACAGCCACGCACTGAGATGGGATGGACAGAAAATGCAGCTGATATGACCATTAAAGTGAATTTATTAAGGAAAAGTTCAACTGAGACACCTTTGCTATAATATCGAGGAAGCAAATAATTGTTTTTAAGTGTTAATCTTGTTAAATTCTTGTTAAAGTCCTCCCGCGTGCGCTCCCGCCGCCACCATTTGGCAGCCTATCGATTTTTGGCACAACACCGGCCCACGTTTCCAGGTTGTCATTAGTGACGCATAATAGATGTGACTTATACAGCAAAGAGACATATTTATATATTTTTTCACTTGATTAGACATTTTTAGACTGATGCAACTTATACAGTGGAAAATACGGTAGTTTAAAATTAATTGTAAGATAGAAGTAACATTTGTGCTTCATGGGTTTACTCTGTATAAACAATCAAAGTCATCATTATTAAAATATATAAACTTACTTTTTCAAGTTTCTCAACATTGTCTTTTATTTATTAGGAACCATTTGTCCAAGATTGCTTGTTTAATAAAAAGCACATTGGTTTAGTAATGTTTGTATAAATGTTTTTTGGGCTTGCCTCTCTCTGCAGCCTACATGTTTGCAGCCTCTGTGTTTAATGAAGGATCATAGTAAACAGATGTGGACTGCTGTGCTTTTACAGGAAGAAATGGGAGAAAGCCGTGTGCATTTTTAATGTTCTGAAACCTACAGCTCCCAGCTCTGGGACTGGTGTTTGATCTCTTCTTTGATATTGTGCTCCTGTTGTAGTTTGCGCACCGTTTTACTAGTTTAGGAGTGTTATTACGTGAATGTAATGAAAGTGCTCGACTTTGTGCATTTGTGTGTAAACCCTGATTTTTTTTTCTCAACTACATGTGTGGTTTTTCCTCCTCAGTGTACTGTTGGCTCCCAAGTGGACATGCGTGTCGGTGGGGACTTCTTCTTCGACCCATCACCTTCTGATCCCTCGGTGGACTTGCTGTTGGTGGCTGGTGGTGTAGGCATCAATCCCTTGTACTCCATTCTGTTGCACACAGCAGATCTGCTCCAGCTCAGTCACGCTTCAGATGGTCGGGACTACAGCGTCGGCGCGACCCACCTCTGTTACAGCGCCAAGAACACGACGGAGCTGCTCTTTAAGGTCTGCCTTTAGACTGGTTTTATTAAGGAACTCCTCAGGCGTGTTTTAGTTATGCAAAGGAAACCTTGTGCATAAATGTATCTAATGTGTTTTTCCAGCGCTCCATCGTTGAGACGTGTCAGCAGTTTCCTGACAAGTTCTCGTGTCACTTCCACGTCACGCAACAAAGGGCAGAAGTCGACCCGCACCTCCAGCCATTTGTCAGAAGTAAATTGCACAAATGTCGTTTTTCGTTTAGCCGGAATGACTGAGTGGCTGTCACGTTCTACTTTTGTAGATTTATCCGTCTTCATGTAGAACAGGCTCTCAGCTATGAGTAAGCTGAAGCAGTACGTGCCTCAGTCAGCGCAGAGTTGTAATTAATCAGTTTACTGTCTCTTTAGGTGGAAGAATCACAGAAGAGGAGTTGCAGGCTCACGTGAACCCACAAAGGACTTTGTGCTACATATGTGGACCTCCACCCATAATCGAAGCAGTTTCAAAAACCCTCACTGACCTCGGCCTCCCTGAAGACAGGATCATCTTTGAGAAATGGTGGTAGGACCAGACTCGTTTCCTCTGTCATCATCAGGAACTTTTCTGTGATTTGACTGACAAGTGAAAACCTCTGAGCCCTCCTGGGGTAAGATCAGTAACGGACTGCAAGACTCGCTCTTCAGCCAACAAGTGACTCAGAGACCGGAGATGAGTTAGATTTTTCTCTAATATGACCAGGAAGACGTCAACAACTGCAGTGCCTTCTTGTGTACACTTCAACAAATTGTGACTTGAAAAAAGAAATTGTGTAATTTTTGCAAAACTTATTTGCAGCCTGCACATGATGTTTTATTGTTGAGTAAAGTGTTCAGACGGCACAGTGTGGGGTGTATGAAGGTTATCTTTCACACTGTTAACATTAAAACGCTGCATCTGATCAAATCGCCTCGCTCAGAACGGTTGCACCTTCAGATAACCGCAGCAGGTGAAGGTGCTGCTCACAGAAACAGCAGGAAGCGTCTCAGATTGTGAAACTATCACTTTTTAAATTTAATTTAAACTTTATTTATACATGTAGTCTAGTTGAGTCACGAGAACTCATTTTCAAGACTTGTTTTGGGCAGCTATGTAGGTGCCCGGGGAGCAGTTAAGGATTAGTTGTCTTGTTCAAGGATACCACGACGTGGGCATGGTGGGGAGTTGAACCTGCGACTTTATGGTCCCAGGTCGGCTGCCCTACCTCTACACCACAGCGGCCCTGCAACCAAGTTGTCTACTTGGTTATATCAAAAGGCTTCCTTTAAGCAGACAACTGATATTAATATAAAAGCAACTGATCTTTTAAAGTGACGTTTTACAGAAAGGTATGAACAATTAACATCTTACCTGCGGTAGATAGCCACTTCAACGGCCTCATTTAGCAGAAATTGAGTTTATTTCTGATCAAATTCACAAGATGTGTTAACATGGGGGAGTGGTGGCGCAGAGGCTAGAGAGGGTGGGCCTGTGATCAGAGGATCACCGGTTCAACTCCCTGGACCAGCAACATGAAAAAAAAAATGTGGGTGGAAAAGCTGCAACATCCACACATGCCTCCACCCTTATTTGCCCCACTCTGAGCTCATGAGCAAGGCCCTTAACCACTCCAGCTGCTCCCTGGGCACCCTAGATGGCCGCCCTCTGCTTCACATGTGCAATGGGAAAAGTGCAGAAAATTAATTTCTCCATTGGGGATTAATAGAGTACAATAAAATTTTTAAAGGATTTAATATTCTTAGAAGTGTTATATATGCTGAATAAAACACAAGTAAATATTTTGGAATATCTGACTGATGAGACATTTTTCGCATTGTGTAGAAACTTGATGAACTCCCCCACTCTTGGCCAGTCTCCCAGTCTGTTTAACTCACCATTACATACTCCATTCTCATCTCTTCTTCACTCGCACTCATCCACAAACGGACTCTCATCCCAGGGTAGAGGAGGAAGTGTCCCACGGTGCTCTGTAATGGATCCTCCAGGTGGTCTGATTGGTTCCATCACCGAACCTTCCTTCTGAGACGGTCCTGCCGTCGTCTCAGCGAAGGTCGTGTCATTTCTTCCACTTAAGAGGAAAACTATTTATGTAGGTAACATTTAAATGAAATAAAGAACCTTTAAGGCATTTTGTTTTGAAACACTTTATTGATCTTATTATATCAAGACCTACATGTTACACCACTTCACGGGTAGTCCAAGAAAAACATCATAAAGGGCACGTTGTCCTGGGTTACTGAACGCAGAACAATAAAATTAAAAGTTGGTCAAACTTGGGAGGAATTCTCTTCAAAAAAATGTTATCGCAATAAAATAAACCTAAAAATAGATATTTTGTAACGCTTCCAATGTTTGAAAAATGTTTGGTTTAAGAGCTGAAAACCATAAAGTGTATTAGACATGTTTAAACTTAAACGGATCTATTAACTGACCAATGTTTATGGAGCAAAACGTTTTAAAATCTGGTGCTTAATTTCTTATTAACGTCCATATTCATTTGTAATTTTTTTTTTTTTATTAGATAATTTATGAAGTTTAACTTGTCTGCATTTACAGGCTTGTTGTTGAAAACAAATTTGTATTTTGTTGGCACTTTTTTATTCTGGATAATTATTTGTTGCCACACAATCTACAGTACTTATATACTTGATGCAGGTTTTAAAAATGGGCACTTTTTTGTGTTTAACCTGCTTTTTTTAGGGGCTCAAATTTCCAAAACAGAAGCAAAAGTTAAAATTTTAATACTTTCTCAATTACGTACCGGTTGCTTTGCGTCTTGACAGGAGCAACGAATTTCATTTCCATATTTCCTGCCTGTAGTTTGAGCGTTTAATTAGAAGCGCAGCCTAACGACCGTAGCATGTCCATCTTGCACGTCAAATGATCTGTTGATGCTCGGAGTGTGTTGACTGAGGATGACTCTCAGCTACCACCACACAAAATATTACCATATTTTTCGGACTATAAGTCGCACTTAAAATCCTTTAATTTTCCTAAAAATAGACACTGAGCCTTATAATCCAATGTATGTATTAATTCTTGTTGTGCTTATTGACCTCAAACTGATTTTATGTGGAACACAGCGCTAAAAAAAAATCTGTCAATGTTTTAGTTTCACTTAATGCGCCTTATAATCCGAAAAATACGGTAAACATCTGTAAAATCGAGTAACAGCCATTTTTTGTTTGTAAGGTTGATTAGCAGTGGCCACCATCTTGAACCAGGCTGAGTCCAAAACCTAATCAGTTGTAGATGTGCATCCAATGATTTAAAACCCATTTTGCTTTCATGTTGAAAAACTCACCACCATTAAGAAGTGTAAAACTGTTGACTGGTTTGGTTTTCTCTGGGTTACTTTGTGGATGTCTATAATGTGAAGCCTATCAGCATACCTGCATTTGGTTTATTGTGAGCAGACAATTCTCAACACTGAGCTTGCATTAACCATCACCAACCAGTACTGGCAACTGCGCCTGCCAACGTTGTGCTTCCAGATGTTTTACAGCTTGTGGTTGCTTCACTACACTTGTTTTTCTGTATTCAGTTTTAGAACTGGATTTCTTTTTTTTTTTCTGATCAAACATCTAACCGGATCCCCTCTTCTTTTAAGACTCATGAAATGTTCACTTCTATATTTGCTCTTAACTAGGGATGCACAATATTATCGGCCTTTCCGTCAAAATAACTCACAGATATAAAAGACTCTTTTTTTGTATGACAAGGATGCCGCAGCGCCAGCACAACGGGATGACATCACGCGTGGCTACCTGATCTGATCACCGCAAAGAAGAAGTCGTCAAAATGTCGGCGGTGTGGATTTTTTTTCTTTTTTGAGGATGTCGGATTCTGAAGATTTTTGGACCACGTTGAGCCTCGTTACATTGTTCCCAGTCAGAGATATTTTTCTGACGTAGCCTTACTCGAGTTACAAACCATTTCCGACGTCATTGAGAAGCTAATAGCACTTGGGTGAGTTTTACCACAGACATTTGGACGTCGTGTTAGCCCCGTTAGCATGATTAATCTTGCAGCACAATGGACAGACAAAAACTTTCTTCATGCACAGGAGTGCAGAGGATCTCACACTGCAGCTAGGAACCTGGAACAAGCCTCCACAAGAGAGACAGCATCACAGGTGACTAATGCTAATAAGTAATATTCAACACTTTTCATTTAATATGTTAAAGTGCTATGCATATCATATGGCTGTTACTGAATATATGTCACCAGCTCTTACAGCTGGTACACAATTTTTGTAGCAAATAAGCCTAAATAAGAGGGCTATGTTCTGACAAAGGAAAGTATATTAAAAGTATCGGATATCGGCCAAAAATACAATATTGTGCATCCCTACTTAACACATTTTACTCACAACCAACAACGAGCATTAACAAGTTGACTTCCTGGACTGTTCCGAACTGAGCAGGACGTTGTAATGATTTGGATGTCCAGACCTCTTTATGTTTGGAAGCTCCTCCACATAATGTTTTACCCAGACGGTCAGAAACTGTTGATTAAGCCTAAGGTCAGCACTGACCCCGGACCTCCTGCTGCCCTGACACTAACCTTTTATCCACTTCTTTCCCCCCACAACTTTTATATTTATATAAAAATATCAGTAGGACAAATGAAATTCCAGTCTAAAATGACAAAATTAAAAAAAAGTGACCAAAAAAATCATATTTAAGGCATTGACTGGAGACTAGCTCTAGGTTACGCTGTGTAAGACATCTGAACGCAGACCTAAAGGGAAGAGCTGCGTAACTCCTCGCTGACCCAAATCAGAGCAGACAGAACCATGAACACAAC
The DNA here is from genome assembly GCF_014905685.2 of Nematolebias whitei. Lineage (NCBI taxonomy): Eukaryota > Metazoa > Chordata > Actinopteri > Cyprinodontiformes > Rivulidae > Nematolebias > Nematolebias whitei. The sequence continues at coordinate 18,368,377 of NC_056516.1, read as the reverse complement.
AAATCACGGGTCCCTTTGGGTTCGCTGCAGCAGCTAAAACTCAAAAAGCTTCTTGTCCTGTAGGTAAACCAGGCGTCTGCTCCCTCTGCCTGCTTTGTGTCCAATCTGTCAACAAACACCTGAAAACAGCTGGTGTTTGATCCGCTCGTCCACCCTGACCTCCTTTAACCCCCCAGCATCACTTTGACAGAAATCCGTCCACCTCAACTTCTCCTGCGGGACCTCGTCGACGTCGGTTTCCTCCTCAGCGGAAGGCCGTCGCTCTAACAGGAACGAGAAGCTCTTTTGATGCGATGCATCCTCTCCACTCTGAAGGCTCGCTCTCCTGCTCCTCCCTTCCTCCTCCTCGTTAACTCTCAGCCTGTCCATCTCAGTCTCGATCACGAGGGACTTGCTCTCTTGTTCGTCCAGTGCTTCTCCGGCAAAGTGTTTCTTTGGCTTGCTGCGACCTCTGAGGCTCAGCATCTGAAATCAAACGGACATGTTTGAAATAGTTTTAGCGTCTTTGTGTTGAGTCTTTTCATGCCGTCTCTGCAGACACCTGACAAACACAACAAAGCTCTGTTCACTGACGCTTCTTTCCTGTACACTTTGAGGCCCACTTGCCTATTATTAGACGTTTTTTTAAACGTGGGTTTATATTCGCTGTGCATCCCATATTTAGCAACACAACTTCTTAATGGCACAGTCTGTGACATCAAGTCACATGCCCTCAGGGCGCCACCGAGACAACTGTCAGGTTTGTTGCTAAGACAGAAGACGCACCTTGAAGTCTTTCCTCTTGCGCTGCAAAACGGGTCTCTGAAGGAAAAGGATTTGCTTAGTCGACAAACTCCCATCACTGGAAAAAAAAAAAGGAAAGCAGCTCTTTAATGACCGTTTCCCACTATTTAATAATAATTTGAGCATCTTGCGTATTTCCGCATGCACTGAAATCTGCTTCCTGCGGTTTGTAAAGTGACAGGTTACACGGCGACCGCAGTTCAGCGGCGGCGTTTGTTGTTCGCAGCGGCAACAGATTTGAAAAGCTTTCTCATGTTCAGACGAGCGTATGATCGTGATTTGTCAGATCTCGAACCAGCTGTCCTTCACGTCGAAGTTCCTCTGTCAGTCCTAATCCCAAAAGGCACGAGGCGTTTTAGAAGAGTGACGACTTCACAATGAACGGTAAAGTAAAACTGTAATTAGGCCTGGCTAAGTTTAGGTGGTATTGATCAACGAGATTAAAAAAGTAAAAACCGAACAGTTGTGTGACTATTTTTGTTGATGAAAGTGTTTTTATTTAGAGGAGAGGAGAGGAGGGGTACCTATTTGTCTTGACAATGGGTGTGGGTAACACGCACATCAGTCTCCATCCGTATGGGGCTAACGATTGCAGCAGAGGGATGTAGTCTGTCTTTACCACAACTCCCTGGAAAAAAGTCACAATATTAAAAAATGCACAAAGGAAGGAAGGAAGGAAGGAAGCATGCTGCAGTTTCTCCCTTTTACTCTCAAGTAAAATTTGACAATGTGTGACTTAGTCCACCTTAAGTCTCATTCAGTTTGGGAATTGAACATCCAATAAGGTTAATTCATCGACTCACAAATATCAACAATACAAAGTCTTATTGACGCATTACGTTGTATTACAGTTAATGGTCCCCCGCTACTTTGTGGTTCAACTTTCGCAAACTCTCTCTTTGCGGTTATTCAAAGTGCGATTGGACATGACATACGATTGGCTGATTAATGGATGAGTTGTACAAGTGGCATTGAATTTTTATTTTAAATGAATTTTAGCACCTGTGTGCAGCCCATAGGTGCATGGAGAAGTTCCCTCCTGCAACCTGTCATGATCTCCGCTCTCTGCCACGCCCACATTTCCCCTCTGGCTGCCGCAGCTTTGTAAAGGGTTAACCCTTTGCTGTCCTGCTACACTTCTATATAATTTAAATTTAAATACTGTAATATTTTAAATAATCCACGCTGCATGGATTGTTTATTTAAAATATTACAGTATTTAAATAGTTCATTTACACAGAAGGAGGGAGATTGGGAGCAGGTTATGGGTGTGATTGCAGTGTAGAAGTGGGCTGGCAGAGAGCGGAGATCATGATATGATGTGCTCTTTTAGAGCGTTTAGAGTTTAGAAACATATTGTTTAGAATATTGCAATAGTGTGGGAAGGGTTCATAAAGCTTAGAAAGGGTTTTATTTAGTATATATATATATATATATATATACACACACACAAACTGGATTCCAAAAAAGTTGGGACACTAAACAAATTGTGAATAAAAACTGAATGCAATGATGTGGAGATGGTAAATGTTAATATTTTATTCGTAATATAACATAGATGACAGATCAAAAGTTTAATCTGAGTAAATGTAACATTTTAAAGGAAAAATATCTGTTGATTCAAAATTTCACAGTGTCGACAAATCCCAAAAAAGTTGGGACAAGTAGCAACAAGTGGCTGGAAAAAAGGAAATTGAGCATATAACGAAAAGCTGGAAGACCAATTAACACTAATTAGGTCAATTGACAACATGATTGGGTATAAAAAGAGCTTCTCAGAGTGTCAGTATCTCTCAGAAGCCAAGATGGTAAGAGGATCACCAATTCCATCATTGTTGTGCAGAAAGATAGTGCAGCAATACCAGAATGGTGTTACCCAGCATAAAATAGCAAAGACTTTTAAGTTATCATCATCAACCGTGCATAACATCATCAAAATATTCAGAGAATCTGGAACAATCGCTGTGCGTAAGGGTCAAGGCCGTAAAACTCTACTGGATGCTCATGATCTCCGGGCCCTTAAACGTCACTGCACCTCAAACAGCAATGCCACTGTCAAGGAAATAACAGAATGGGCTCAGGAATACTTCCAAAAAGCATCGTCAGTGAACACAATCCACTGTGCCATCTGCCTTTGCCAGCTGAAACTCTACAGTGCAAAGAGGAAGCCATTTCTAAGCAAGCTCCACAAGCTCAGACGTTTGCACTGGGCCAGGGGTCATTTAAAATGGAGTGTGGCAAAATGGAAGACTGTTCTGTGGTCAGATGAGTCACGATTTGAAGTTCTTTATGGAACATTGAGACACCATGTCATCCGGACCAGAGAGGACAAGGATAGCCCAAGTTGTTATGAACGCTCTGTTCAGAAGCCTGCATCACTGATGGTATGGGGTTGCATGAGCGCTTGTGGCATGTACAGCTTGCATGTCTGGAAAGGCACCATTAATGCAGAGAACTATGCTCAGGTTCTAGAACAACATATGCTCCCGTCTAGACGTCATCTCTTTCAGGGAAGACCCTGCATTTTTCAACACGATAATGCCAGACCACATTCTGCAGCAATCACAACATCATGGCTACGTAGGAGAAGGATCCGGGTACTGAAATGGCCAGCCTGCTGTCCAGATCTTTCACCTATAGAGAACATTTGGCGCATCATAAAGAGGAAGGTGCGACAAAGAAGGCCCAAGACGATTGAACAGTTAGAGGCCCGTATTAGACATGAATGGGAGAGCATTCCTATTTCTAAACTTGAGAAACTGGTCTCCTCTGTCCCCAGACGTCTGTTGAGTGTTGTAAGAAGAAGGGGAGATGCCACACAGTGGTAAAAATGGACTTGTCCCAACTTTTTTGGGATTTGTTGACACCATGAAATTTGGAAACAACAGATTTTTCCCTTAAAATGATACATTCTCTCAGTTTAAACTTTTGATCTGTGATTTGTGTTCTATTCTGAATAAAATATTAGATGTTGGCACCCCCACATCATTGCATTCAGTTTTTATTCACAATTTGTTTAGTGTCCCAACTTTTTTGGAATCCGGTTTGTATATATAAAATATAAATATATAAAACTAAAAAACTACTACTTACTATTAAGATTTGTACTACTATCTGTACTTGGCAGTTTTTCCACTTATCACTTGGGCGTGGCCCCTAAACCCTGCGATAAACGAGGGACTTCTGTAATCGCATACAAATGCCAAAGCAACATGTCAGAGTTTAGCTTTGAGCTGGTAAAGTTTATTCAGCTTTCAAAGGAAAAACTAAATCCAACTTTGTTCCACTTGATTATTTTTTTCTCCTTCTGAAATGTCAAATATTCTGACTTTCAAGCTCAAACTGTAAAATAAAACCTTACATCTACAACGGTCCACTGCTCAACCACAATAGCATCGTAGGACGTATTTGCAGCCTCCTCTGCAGAGCTCTGGAAGATGAACACGCTATCCACAGATGAAACTCCATCATCTGGAAAAGAGTGGGGGGGGGAAACTCAGAGACAGACAAACACAGGTGGATAACAGGAACAACTATTGGTCCAAGTTCCCTTTGGGTTCAGCTCCATCAATGACTGGTTGAGCAGAAACTTTAGATATAAGCTGGTAGGCATCTGGTTCATGCATATTATCCATTATGCAGCAGTGAAGCTGAATTTTGCAGCATTTAAGAAGCTTTTCATACCCTGGTGCTACTCAACCAGTGAAAACTCATAGGCAAATGCCACAAGAAAAAGTATCTTTAAAACTGCAGTAATCAGTGGAGTCTGATCATATTCAAAAATAAACCTTTTGAAAGTGTCAAAATTGCACCAAGTTACTGTAGGGCTACACCTCCTAGCATTCATATTGCCTTAAAGGCTGCACAATATGACATAATTCAGCTTAATGCATTCACACTCCATACACAAATAATATATTTAAGACAAGATATGCTTGAAGACAGTTTATGAAGTCAGGAACGGGCTTGCTTGGAACCCTGTCCTCACCGGCCATCTGGCAAACACAGCACTAAACCCTCACTCCTCCTTGGTGAGCCCAAGCGGAGGTGCCTCCCTGTAATTTTTTGAACCTCAGCCCAGTTGAACCCCTGAAACTAAGGCTTTGAATGTCAGGTGCTGTCACCCTAGTAGGGTTCAATAGCTTGCCTTGGTTTCCCTATTCTGGGTGTCATAATGGTATTTCTTCCAGTTATCTAACATTTAACAACGGTGTACCACAAGGTTCAGTCTTAGGACCCACCCGATTCACAATCTACATAGGTAATGAAGGTCAGAGCATCCCTGATGCATCCTTACATTTCTATGCTGATGATACACTTGTTTACTATTCAGCTAAAACAGTTGCTAAGGTTTTCCAGCTTTTGCAATCTGTTTTTGACATCATCCAGTCAGATTTGTTCCATCTCAAACTTGTGCTAAACGCTGACAAAACCAAAAGGATGTTGTTTTCAAACAGGAAATCAGTCCCAGAAGTAATTTGTTCTATCATATCTTTGAAGTGTTCCTATTGAGTTTGTCAATTCCAACAAATACTTGGGTATTTTGGTCAATTCGCATCTCTCCTTTAAGACCCGTGTTGAAAACTTGGTAAAGAAACTGAAAGTAAATTTGGGTTTCTTTTTCAGAAATAGATCCTGTCTAACTCTGAATAGGAAACGTCTTGTAACTGTGACTTTCCTTCCCTCCATTGACTACGATGACATTATTTACATGAACGCTCCTACAAGCACCCTGCAGATGTTGCACACTGTCTATCATGGAGCGTTAAGATTCATAACTGGCTGTAACTACCGTACCCATCATTGCACCCTGTACTCACTGGTTAACTGGACGTCATTAACTTCATGCAGACTCTCTCACTGGTACATTTTCAACTTTAAATCACTTCTTGGTCTGCTGCCTTCATACATCTCCTCCTACATGTCAGTGCGTGAGTGCAGCTACAGCGTGCACTCTGAGGACATTATTACCTGCAGTGTTCCCTCAGTGAGGACTGAACTAGGTAAAAGGGCCTTCTCCTACTCCGCTCCTGTTTCCTGGAATATCTTACAAAAAGACCTGAAGCTCTTGACCTTGACCTCTCTAAGTGGCTTCAAACATCTAAGTTCATAGCAAAAGCCAATGCAGATATGTTCCTGTTTTTAGTATATTGCTTAATAATGTAGTTTTTGTTTCATTTTTTTAAATATCATCTTGTTAGATGTATTTTTCAATGTGCATGCTTTCTTTTATGATTGTCTACTGTTGTCATCACGTTTTCTTAAAATCAGGTCTCTCTTGTAAATGAGTCCTCGAGGCTCAGTGAGACTAACCTGTATAAATAAAGGTTGAATGAAAAGAAAAGTCAACCTGTTTCTTAGGGTTTGCCTAGAATAGCATTAATAACTTTTATTTCACCAGGCAAATCCTATGGAGACCACAGATCTCTTTTTCAAGGGAGGCCTGAAGGGATCGTTAACATGCATATTTTGGACTTACCTGGAGAAAACCCACGCAAACATGAGAACATGCAAACTTCACACAGAAAGACCCCGAGTCCAAATCACTTACTGAAGCCAGGACCTTCTTGCTGTGAGGCAACAGTGCTAACAACTAGACAGTCATGATGCCTGTCGTGATCAAGGCCTTCAAACCAGTCTTGGTATGAATCGTCCTCTGAGGCTAGTTTACCACCGTACACCATAACAGAGGCTAACCCTCCAAACAACACAGCCCCCTGAATCATGGAGGTACTAAAACACTTCCAGCATGTTAAGGTGTCGATTCAGAAGAGGATTTTCCACAGGAATGAGTTGCCTTGTGTTGATTAGCTCAGGTATTTGGTAGTCTTGTGGATGGAGTGGGCTAATGGATCCTCGGCTGCAGGAATGAGACTGTTTCTCTGGTCTGAGCTGAAAGGCAAAGCTCTTCGTTTACTGATCCATCCAAGTCCCAACCTTCACTTATTGAATCAAAGTGCCGCCTTTGGTATGACCCACTGGGTGGGAACCCAAGGGCAAACCCAGAAATTGCTGGAGGGATTATACAGGTGTATCTCAAAAAGTGAAAATATCGTGAAAGTTTTTTTTTTCCTCATAATTTCAGAAAATGAAACTCATATTACTGTAGATTTATTACACAGAGTGAAATATTTCAAGCCTTGTAATTTTGATGATAAAGTCTTCCAAATAATAATAATAAAAAAAAAAAATTCAGTGTCTTAGAAAATAAGAACACAGCCTTTTGGTACCTTTGTCAGTGTGGGCAGGAGTCAAGTCCTGCTGGAAAATGAAATCAGCATCTACATCAAGCTCATCAGCAGAAAGAAGCAGGAAGTCTCTCAAGTGTCCTGGTAGATGCTGCATTGACTGTGGACTTCAGAAAACTCAAGTGGACAAGAACCAGCAGAGGAAATGAACCCAAACCATCACTGACTGTGGAAACTTCACTCTGGACTTCAAGCAACATGGATTCTGGACCTCTCCACTTTTCCTCCAGACTCTGAGACCTTGATTTCCAAATGACATGTAAATAGACTTTAATCTGAAAAGAGGACAATGGACCACTGATCAACAGTCCTGCTCTTTTTGTCCTCAGCATGTAAGACACTTCTGATGTCTCTGGTTCGGGAGTGGTTTGACTTGAGGAATGAGACATTTGTCTAGGAGTTAATCAGCTGATCAGGGTGTGACACCAGGAGTTTACAAAATTGAATCTCTTCACAATGTTCTAATTTTCTGAGACACTGAATTGTGTTTTTTTCATTATCTGTAAACAAAATCATCAAAATTACAAGAAATAAAGTTATATATTTCATTCTATGTGTGATGTATCTATATAATATACGAGTTTCACTTTCTGAAATGATTGACCCAAAAAAAAAAAAAAAAAACTTTTTCATGGTATTCTTATTTTGAGAGATGCACCTGTACATCCCCTCTGGGCTGAACATCTTACTTGATGCACGTCCCATCTTTACACCAAGTATTACAATAAATGAGAAAACTTCAAAACAACTATATTCTCTGCTTCACTGGTATATACTGTATGTAAAAAACAAACCATTATCATTCGGGAGGTGGAAAAACCCATCAACGAGGTGTGCTCCGTAGATAAAATGTTGAGTCATGTGGTCGAGCCAGTTTGCATCCAGGTCCGTGATTAGCCCCGCCTCCTTTTGCACTTGAAGTGGCACTCTGAGGGAGTAGAACCTCAGGGAGGTGTTCAGCTCTCCCGTGTGGTTGTACAGAGCGAACAGCTGTGTCCCTACAGATACAAAACAGGAAAATTAACAAGTGAAAAATAAACTGGGTAAAACAAACGGGGCTTTGCATACTTACTGGCCTGAGCTGGTGGGGATGTTGCACCCTTGTCCTTCCCAGATTTCTTTAGTCTGATATGGTTGTTGTTATGTGTCGTCACTCGATTTGAGTCCAGTTTTCCATCACCCAGCTCTGGGGAGCTGAGCCAGCTGTCGGAGCTCGAGCCTCTTTTTTCTCTCTGATGTGAAAAGTTAGAATGTTTCTCTGCAGATCCGGTGAAATGTTTATCTTCAGCTAATTTACATAATGTACCTGCTGTTCCTGGTGGTTTCACATTAAACTGATTTCCTCTTGCATCTGTTATGTTTTTAACTTTGTCTGCATCAGGTTTGACGTGATTCTGAAGTCCGTTTGTTGACTTTCTGACATCCTTCTGTGAGGTTTCAATGTGGTCCTCCTCTGGACTGAGTGCTAAACTCTGAGCTCGTTTCAGACCCCCGGAAACTGAAGCGTTGCATTCCACAACGCCACGATCCACATCTTGAGATTCACAGCAGCAGAAATCAGCTTCTGCGTCATTCGAATTAGGTTCTGTAGGATCAGTTGGGCTTGTGTTGGCGCTGAAAGGGTGTCGATGAATGGGCGACGGGCTTGAGTGTAAAGACGACAGCTCCTCGGGGTCCCAGTGACCCAAGAAATACGGTCCACTGCCAGGCTGCTGAAGAAAGCCTACAAACATCACTCCTTGTTCCGCCACATCCTGGATCTGCAAAACAGACACAGCATTGTCATATTCATAAACTGTTTTAGATCGCTCTCAGTTTAAAACTAAATCTTACCTTGAAAATAGACAGGTTAAGCCTTTTTGGTCAAATCTTATGCTCACATTAAATCAACATTGTGAGATCTCACACAACCTGGTGGCACTTGGAATACAGGTACTTGTCATAGAATTAGAATACCATGAAAAAGTTGATTTATTTTAGTAATTCCATTCAAAAAATGAAACTTGTATATTATATTCATTCATTACACACAGATGGATATATTTCTTCTGATGTCTCTGGTTCAGGAGTGGTTTGACTTGAGGAATGAGACATTTGTCTAATCAGCTGATCAGGGTGTGACACCAGGAGTTTACAAAATTGAATTTCTTCACAATGTTCTAATTTTCTGAGACAATGAATTTTGTTTTTTTCATTATCTGTAAACAAACTCATCAAAATTACAAGAAATAAAGTTATATATTTCATTCTATGTATGTTTATTTATTTTAATGTTGATGATTATAACTGACAACTAATGAAAATCCCAAATTCAGTATCTCGGAAAATTAGAATATTGTGAAAAGTTTCAATACTGAAGACACCTGGTGCCACACTCTAATCAGCTAATTAACTCAAAACACCTGCAAAGGCCTTTAAATGGTCTCTCAGTCTAGTTCTGTAGGCTACACAATCTTGTGGAAGATTGCCGACTTGACAGTTGTCCAAAATATGACCATTGACACCTTGCACAAGGACGGCAAGACACAAAAGGTTATTGATAAAGAGGCTGGCTGTTCATAGAGCTCTGTGTCCAAGCACATTGATAGAGAGGTGAAGGGAAGGAAAATATGTGGTAGAAAAAAGTGTACAAGCAATAAGGATAACCGCACCCTGGAGAGGATTGTGAAACAGAACCCATTCCAAAATGTGGGGGAGATTCACAACAAATGGACTGCAGCTGTTCTAGAATTGCTCTGCTCAAGGTGGCTGCATGTTGGAGCAGCTCTGTTACTTTCATTTTGAGATTTTGCATTTGGAAACTTTAATTCCTCTTTTTCTGGATGTAAATCACATTTTTTGGATGATTGTTTCCTCTGGTATCTGATGCTGTGCAGCTGGAAGGATTTTTACTGAAACTTTTTTAGTTTTGGACATTTGTTATGATGCGTAACCATGGCAACAAGGCAGTTTTCTACAACCAACTGTAGCTGATTAACATCTCAAAAGCTCAAATAATATCTCAACTACAGCCCCAAATCTCAAATGAGTTGAAAAGGCTGTTCTGTGGACGCATTCTCATCTACCTGCCGGCTGTGCTTGAGTGCCTGACCGCTGGGATCCTGGTGCTGGCAGGGGACGCGGCTCGTGGCAGCGGAGGGACAGGATCGTCCCTCTGCACCTACAGTTGGCTGTCTGCAGCGACGAGGAGCTCGGCAGACTGCTGGGAGGAGCGAACATCACTCTGGGAGGAGTTCTGCTCTGCATTCGGGCGGTCCTACAGCCCAGGGAAACCGAGAGGCCAGCCGAGTCTGGGTGGACGGATCGGACGGCATCTGCAGCCAGTTTCTTAGGGTCCACTGTGGGATGGACTTTTACAAGAGATCCTTCCTGCTTCAAGCCATCAGTATCTATAACATCTCTTAATGAAATGAGGATAATGAGTTACAATAACAAAATAATTTCCCTTTGGGATTAATAAAGTATTTTTGAATTTGAATTGAATTGAATTTGAGTCAGTGCTTCAAGAACCACCATGCACAGATGTATGCAAGACGCATACAGCTGTGACATTCCTTGAGTCAAGCCACTCTTGAACAAGAGACAGCATCAGAAGTGTCTCGCCTGGGACTGCTGCTGAGTGGTTCAAAATTATGTTCTCTGATTAAAGTAAATTTTGCATTTCCTTTGGAAATCAAGGTCCCAGAGTCTGGAAGAAAAGAGGAGAGGTTCAGAATCCATGTTGCTTGAGGTCCAGTGTTAAGTTTTCACAGTTCGTGATGCTTTGGGAGGCCATATCATCTGCTGGTGTTGGTCCACTGTGTTTTTTGAGGTCCAAGGTCAATGCAGCCATTTACCAGGAAGATGGAGCACTTCATGCTTCCTGCTGCTGACCAACTTTATGGAGATGCAGATTTCATTTTCCAACAGGACTTGGCACCTGCACACAGTGCCAAAGTTACCAGTACCTGGTATAAGGACCATGGTATCCCGGTTCTCAATTGGCCAGCAAACTCACCTGACCTTAACCCCATAGAAATCTATGAGGTATTGTGAAAAGAAGATGTGATACACCAGACTCAACAATTCAGAAGAGCTGAAGGCCACTATCAGAGCAACCTGGGCTCTCATCACACCTGAGCAGTTCCTCAGACTGATCGACTCCATGCCACACTGCATTGCTGCAGTAATCCAGGCAAAACGAGCCCCAACTAAGTACCGAGCGCTGTACATGCTCATACTTTTCGTGTTCATACTTTTCAGTTGGCCAACATTTCTAAAAATCCATTTTTTAATTGGTCTTAAGTAATTTTGTAATTTTCCAAGATAATGAATTTTTAGGTTTTCATTAATTGTCAGTTATAATCATCAACATTTAAATAAACATTTGAAATATATCAGTCTGTAATGAATGAATATACAAGTTTCACTTTTTGAATGGAATTACAGAAATAAATCTACTTTTCCATGATATTCTAATTTTATGACCAGCACCTGTATGTGTTGGGATTACTCTGAACTACTACCACGACAAACGTGAGCTCATGATCTGTAAAATTGATCAATAGTCTGTAGCAGCTACCTTCAATCAGTTTGTCCCTAAAAATTAATAAAGTTTTTTTCATAGGTTCATTAAATTTTGTTCACTGTTTTGTGAGATCTTTTGCTAACACAGCCAAATGAAATTGCTCGTGCACACAGACAATGGCACCACTGCCTGCCTCCAATCATAATTCTGAGGGTGGTGCGTTTCACAGCACCACAAATAAATTCTGCTCCGGCCCGACTCCTTTCTTCTGACAAACAAAGCCTAATTTACACACAAACAAAGGCTGACAGATGGAAGGTGGGTCCTCTCCAGTGCAGCACCTTACCTGATCAACTGGGAAGATCAAATATTCAAACGACAAAAGGACCTCATTATCTTTACACTTCCACGTGTGTAGGTGTGTGATGGTGTTTGCGTGCGCTCCCTCCCACCGAGCTCTGGTGGTTAATTGTCAGTTGATATTTGTGCTGACAGTTGTGTTCAGGCTCCACAGGAGAGAAATCAGATCGCAAACTAGCACACACACACACACACACACATATATATGACTTTTGAAGAGTCTTTATCGCCCACAAACACAGTTTACACACACACACTCTCAGTTTTATCTGATCAGTTTGTCCGGAGAGATGAGGAGAGTGGGCAGACGGGTTCAGAACTGGAAAAACTGAAGTATTTCAAAACTACACCCAGAGAACCAGAGGGTCTGTGTCTGCAGCTCCTGGGTCTTTATCTCCAACTCTCCCCGTGTCAGCCTGTGATCTGATTGGTTATTCACGTCACGCTGCCGGAGACGATCACATTATGCTCAGTGATGTGCATTTCATCCAATCAGGGTCTTCTTTGTGCTCTCTGGGTGTTCAGATGCAAATCTATTCAATAGAGCACATTTTCATTTCCCAATGTAAGACCACTGGCGTATTCATGAGCACAGAAGCCGAAAGTGAACGCAGCAGCAGATACACTGTGCAAAAGTCTTGAGCCACACATATTTTTCTATATTTGTGTGAAAGTTTATGAAGTATTCACGCTATTGTGATCCATTTTTCTTCCGTACGTTTTTCAGCATCTTTCTCGCTCCGCAATTTTTGTGTTAGTTCAAAACATTCAGCTCGTTCAAAAGGGTGCTATGACTTTTGGTATTGGTTCAACTTTAGCTTTTTGAAATATTTAGCCTTTCAGACATTTTTTTTCCTCATAGGAAATGAATTGAGCTCATTTTACATCCTTCATACCTTTAGATCTGTTTACAAACTTTTACTGCTCCTTTCAGCTTCCTTGTGCAAATGTAAACTTTTTTCAGCTACTTTCAGCTGTTTTTTCAGCTATTTTGTCATCCTTTCAGATTATTTGGGCTAACTACAACATTTTTGTGCTTCTAACTTCTTTCTGCTAGTTTCAGCTTATGCTTGTTTCAGCTTATTTATGCATGTTTCAGCTTTTTCAGCTACTATTTAGCTGTTTTTATGCTAATTTTAGCCTTTTTTGTTGCAAATTCCATATTTATTGCACTCATTTCAACTTTTTTTTTAGCCCAATTCAGTAAAAATGTACTCTTTCCGCTTCCTTCTGGTATTTTCAGTGTCTTTCTGCTGTATTAGTTAAATTTCAGCTGGGGCTTTTTTTGTGCTAATTTCAGCTTTTTTCAGATAAGATCCACTTCTTTCAGCCTTTCTCCCTTGTTTCAGCTTTTACTGCTTATACAGCTGCTATTTAGCTCGTTTAATGCAAATTTTAGCTTTTTCAACTAATTCCATTTATTTTTTTTATTTTTTTTTTAGCTCAATTCAGTTATTTCCCGTTCCTTCTGGTAGTTCAAGCCTCTTTTTGGCTTTTCAGCTACTTTTGAGCAATTTTTTTTAGCTAATTTTATTTTTTAAAGCTAATTTCCTATTTGTTGTGCTCATTTCTGCTTATTTAAACTGAATTCAGCAAATATGTGTTTCTTCTTCTTTCTTCTACTAATTTAAGCTTGTTCTTTCATTTCAGCATGCTATTCAGCAAGTTCTTCTGCAATGAGTATTCACACTGAATTTTTACAGGAAATGAAATTTCTCTAATTTTTTAAAAATATTTTCGTTCCAGTGGTTGTACCAGCTTTAAATTTTTAATTATTATTTTGTTAACTCACTTAAAACTAATGCATTATAAATCACTCAGTGAATGAACAAGTGTAGTGTTTAAAAATAGCTGACTTCTTAGCTAAATTTTTATTTTTAACATTTTTTATCCACAAAAGCTGTCAAAGAGAACACAGACTGAACAGCACATATTTACGAGCAACACAATAGCAGGTCCTGTCTCACGTCTTCGATCAGTTTTAGCATTTTCATTTTAAAGGACGTGACTTTCTGATACAGTTTATGTGAGATGAAAAGGTTTTCAGGTCTTCCTTGTCCCCTACTTGTTCAGATTTTTTTTTTTAACTATTATTATTTTAATGCACAACATGATAGGATCTGGACTAATAGCTTTTTGGGAAGGTGTGTAATTCAATGGATTTTCAATAACATAAAGCTAATAATAAAATCTTCTGGCGAGATGCAAGGATGGACTGAAAAGTACAAAAGCTGTGTATAAAAACTTTGGAAGACTTGTAGAAAATCCTATGATAATTTAAAAATGCATAAGAAGGTCTATAATTGTACAGCAAAATAAATACCAAAACTGCTGCTCCGATTATGAGGAAATCCAGGGTTTTCCTTTTAATATGATTTACCAAATTAAATGGAGTCTTCCAGTTACAGGAAAACAAGATGTGCAACTATTCTACTGATTTCCTTGTTCTTGAACAATAAACACAAATCAAATATTTTCCATTATGTAAATTAAACAGTATTCAAAAAAGGGAAAAGCTCTAATTAAACCTGATTTATTTGAGCTACAGAAGCTCTGCACGTCAGGGCCAAAAGAAAGGTTTAGCGTTAAGCAAAAACAAACAATTACAGTCAGTTGACTGAAGCGTTTTGTGCACTGTAATGTTCGTCACAGCTCCTGCAAAACTCAGTAAACACACAAAAAAGCATCGTGCCAAGAGTGGTGTTAACGAGGAGTAGAAGGGAAGCATTAAGTTTCAATAAAAGTCTGGTGATAAAAATTCTTGGAAATGTGCTTTCCTAGAAAAAAAAAGAAGTTCTCTTGTCACGGTCTCCTTTTAATTAAGTGAGAAGCATTCAGTGCCAGTCAGTTAGATACACCACCGTATGCTACCACTAGAAAGACTTTGCACAGAATAATCCTAGAAATGAGCAGCTACAATCTGGCTTGAGCGTGATACAATCTTAAAATATGTGCCAAGATATAAAATAAAGTGCATCTTTTAAGAAGTGGTCCTGTGACACATGAGCCGTGTAACTTTTCCCGTGTGGACATGCCGTGCTCTAAACCAACCTTTTTCACGTAGTTCTGAATCATTTCTGGGTCTGCAGCCTGTTGACTGGCCACACAGACGTCCGTCTCCAAACGATGTCCTGCCCACCTCAGATTACTTTTCTCTAAACTGCGAGATTAAAAAAAAAATTAAAAAGAGCGTGAGAGAGCACAATAATTAACATAAAGCCTTTGGTTTGTGCATTGTATCCCTCAGGTTGAATCAGAAAGTGTCAAATGTTTTTCTAAAGAGGCCATAAAAAGGTATGAATAGTCAGTATCTATCCTGTTGTAGATAGCTCCTTGAACAATCAAAGAAATAAAGTTGAACTCTGACCAGATTGACAAGCTAATGGCTAGTCTGAAAGCAAAGCGGGATAGTGCTGTTGCTGTACAACTCCATTCTTAAAAGTTTTACAGTGGTTCATGTGAGCGGTTTTATAAATCTTTACATCACTGTCAGTTTTGTATCACACAAATATTTATATAGAATTCTGTTTGGTATTTGTGAGCACAAACAACAACCAACTCACTGGGCACCGATTGTTGGTGACTAACGGCATTAGTGAGGGAGTTTCCACGATGGCTTATAATGTTTGCGGTAGTTAGTCTCAAAGTTGTTGTTGGTCTCTGGAGCTCGTCTTGAACACTTTTCAGTTTAGTTCCCCTCCAAGCTGGTCTCCAAACTCACCACACTGGGCTTGGAGAAGTCCATCTGCTGCTGGATACTGGACTTCCTGAGAATTGGCAGTCACCTATCCTCCACACTAGTCCTCAGCATCGGTACACCTCAGGGTTGTGTCCTCAGTCCACTCTTGTACTCTCTATTTACGCATCACCAAGCACAGCTCTAACGTCATCCTCAAGTATGCTGATGACACCACCATCTTGGGCCTCATCACTGACAACTACTATATTCTACCATGTTGTTGTTTACTATTTTTCTTTTGGACTTTGTAAAGATATTTATTTTCACTTTTGGTGCTTTATTTTGTACCCTTATTGCAGGCATGGGCAAACCCCGGCCCGCGGGCCTTGAGCTTTTTAAATAGTCTGCCGAAATTGTCCAAAATTTGGACAATTAATAAAAT
>NC_056516.1:18330646-18337358 GCF_014905685.2 Nematolebias whitei | reverse complement strand
TATATATATATATATATATATATATACACAAACCGGATTCCAAAAAATTTGGGACACTAAACAAATTGTGAATAAAAACTGAATGCAATGATGTGGAGGTGCCAACATCTAATATTTTATTCAGACTAGAACAAAAATCACAGATCAAAAGTTTAAACTGAGAGAATGTATCATTTTAAGGGAAAAATCTGTTGTTTCCAAATTTCATGGTGTCAAAAAATCCCAAAAAAGTTGGGACAAGTCCATTTTTACCACTGTGTGGCATCCCCCCTTCTTCTTACAACACTCAACAGACGTCTGGGGACAGAGGAGACCAGTTTCTCAAGTTTAGAAATAGGAATGCTCTCCCATTCATGTCTAATACAGGCCTCTAACTGTTCAATCGTCTTGGGCCTTCTTTGTCGCACCTTCCTCTTTATGATGCGCCAAATGTTCTCTATAGGTGAAAGATCTGGACTGCAGGCTGGCCATTTCAGTACCCGGATCCTTCTCCTACGTAGCCATGATGTTGTGATTGCTGCAGAATGTGGTCTGGCATTATCGTGTTGAAAAATGCAGGGTCTTCCCTGAAAGAGATGACGTCTAGATGGGAGCATATGTTGTTCTAGAACCTGAACATAGTTCTCTGCATTAATGGTGCCTTTCCAGACATGCAAGCTGCCCATGCCACAAGCGCTCATGCAACCCCATACCATCAGTGATGCAGGCTTCTAAACGGAGTGTTGATAACAACTTGGGTTATCCTTGTCCTCTCTGGTCCGGATGACATGGCGTCCTACTGTTCCATAAAGAACTTCAAATCGTGACTCATCTGACCACAGAACAGTCTTCCATTTTGCCACACTCCATTTTAAATTACTCCTGGCCCAGTGCAAACGTCTGAGCTTGTGGAGCTTGCTTAGAAATGACTTCCTCTTTGCACTGTAGAGTTTCAGCTGGCAACGGCGGATGGCACGGTGGATTGTGTTCACTGACGATGCTTTCTGGAAGTATTCCTGAGCTCATTCTGTTATTTCCTTGACAGTGGCATTCCTGTTTGAGGTGCAGTGACGTTTAAGGGCCCGGAGATCACGAGCATCCAGTAGAGTTTTATGGCCTTGACCCTTACGCACAGCGATTGTTCCAGATTATCTGAATCTTTTGATGATGTTATGCACGGTTGATGATGATAACTTAAAAGTCTTTGCTATTTTATGCTGGGTAACACCATTCTGGTATTGCTGCACTATCTTTCTGTGCAACAATGGTGGAATTGGTGATCCTCTTACCATCTTACCATGATCCCCCAAACCCTGATGGACAAACTATCCACACTAGGACTAAGCCCCTCCATCTGCAACTGGGTACTAGACTTTTTAACAAACAGACCACAGTTAGTGAGGATCCACAACCTCTCCTCCTCCACCATAACCCTCAGCACTGGCTCTCCTCAGGGATGTGTGTTGAGCCCCCTTCTGTTTACTCTGCTCACATATGATTGTGCAGCTACCCATCCAGGCTGTCACATTGTAAAGTTTGCAGATGATACAGCGGTGGTGGGATGCATCACAAACAATGATGAGTCCAGCTACAGGCAAGAGGTGGAACACCTGGAGAGCTGGTGCAGAGAGAATAACCTTCACATCAATGTGAAGAAGACAAAGGAGATGATTGTGGACTTCAGAAGGAACAAAAACACCTACACCCCCCTGAACATAAGAGGATCTGCGGTGGAAGTGGTCTCCAGCTACAAGTACTTGGGTGTACACATGAATGACAACCTCAGCTGGAGCAACAACACCACCAGCCTGATCAAGAAAGCTCATCAGAGACTCTACTTCCTCAGACGGCTGAGGCGAGCTGGTCTGGGAAGCTCAGTCCTCACCTCCTTCTACAGGTGTGCAGTGGAGAGCATCCTGTGCTCGAGCATCAATGTGTGGCATGGAGGCTGCACAGCTGCAGAAAGAAAAGCTTTGCAGAGAGTGGTGAAGGCTGCACAGAAATCTGTTGGAATCAGCCTCCCCACCATCACAGACATCTACACCTCCAGATGCAGGAAGAGGGCCACCTGCATCATGAAGGACCCCACCCACCCAGCACACACACTTTTTGCCCCACTCCCCTCAGGAAGGAGGTTAAGGAGCATTAAGTGTAGAACCACTAGACTGAGGAACAGCTTCTACCCTGAGGCTGTTAGACTCATGAATCTCTAACTAGAATAATCACTGTGAAAAACCATATCATGTTGCTGCTGATCTGTTTCATGTTGCTGCTGATCTGTTTCAATGTTGATGTGTTCATGCGTGCACATCTGCTCACAGACTCATGTTCATGTTTGTGCTGATGTTCAATGTTTTATGTTATGAGTGCTTAGTGTATATTTAGTTGATGTTTTTCTTAGTTCATATCTTAGAAGTTATCACTGTTTTTCTTATACATTTTATTGTTGGATGTAACTGGGACCCTGCGTACATAATTTCGCTCCACCACATGTACCACATGAGGTGCGAATGACAATAAAGAAACTCTGACTCTGACTCTGATCTTGGCTTCTGAGAGACACTGACACTCTGAGAAGCTCTTTTTATACCCAATCATGTTGTCAATTGACCTAATTAGTGTTAATTGATCTTCGAGCTGTTCGTTATATGCTCAATTTCCTTTTGCCAGCCACTTGTTGCTACTTGTCCCAACTTTTTGGGGATTTTTTGACACTGTGAAATTTTGAATCAACATATTTTTCCTTTAAAATGTTACATTTACTCAGATTAAACTTTTGATCTGTCATCTATGTTATATTACAAATAAAATATTGACATTTGCCATCTCGACATCATTGCATTCAGTTTTTATTCCCAATTTGTTTAGTGTCCCAACTTTTTTGGAATCCGGTTTGTATATTCTTGTGGTCCCAATAAAATGGTGTCAAGTGCCATTTTTGGTCAGTGGGCGTTAAGTTCGACACATGGGCTCTACATCTTTTTGTTGTGAGATATCTCATGTGCAAACTCATCTCATGTCTGACTGGCGTGTTTTGTCCAGTATTATTTGTGACTCGGGGCCTCTGCAGTGAAGGAGCAGCAGATTGGTGATCAGACAGCAATAAGACACTTGAGTGGAATAAGCCTCTGGTTTTGGGTCACAAGATGAGACGGGGGGAGCTGACAAATCAAAGAAATTGTGTGTGAACCACAGGGCAAATGCCTGAAACTTTGAACATATTTCCCCCATCATCCTCCCTGGATTTACCACAGGGTCACTGTGACCCAGTGTGAGAGAACAGGAGCTTAGTCGCATAGATTTTTATTTTTTTTTATGTTTTCAGGCTTGAGCACTAAAGCTAATAAAGCAAAAAGCAGACACTCGATCATTGGCCGCATTGTTTTGTGAAAGGTCAAGCTGGGAAACATCATGCTCCTCTTCATGGTGAACACTAAGCTCCTTTTTTCCCGCAGCTTCGTTTATTAGCCAGGCATCTTGTCGGACATATTTTCACAGGGCCGCCTGCAAAGAGGTATTTGTTTTTCATTACTGTGTGGGAAACATTAAGTCACACTGGTAAGGAAATAATGTCATTAATGAAAGCCAAATTGAATTAAAGCAGGGATTCGACCGTGGGTTTCCTCAATGTCATGGACTGACACAGAGATTCCTCTATCTGCCTCACACACACAAATACAAATAAATCCCTTTGCTGGGAATGAGGTCTCTCAATCTCCCCAAACAATCAGATAATCCTCCAGAAATCCTTTACTTCTCACCGTCTCCCTATCAGACAGAAGGGGAGGGAAAGAGGCAGATATATGCCCACTCGCAATCACACACTCGCACACAAAATCAATTCATAGGAGCTGTGTTTATCCTAAAATATAGTCAGCCATCTAAAGCAGCTCAGGTGGCATCAGGGAGTTTACCATATAAATGACCTGCCTGTCTGCTGGCAGATAAAACTAACTCTGTTGACTAAGAGCTATAAAATTGTTTTTGTGTGAGCAGGAATGAGCCGCCTCGGTTACTTGTAGGAACAACAACAAGTGTGCGGTCCTCCTTTTGTGTCTACATGTGAGCTGCTGCACGTGTGATCTGACAACTTCTCTTCAGCACCCTTTGGCAATCAAAAAATGACAAGCCACCCTCATGTCTATTGTCTGTTTTGGTCACCGTCGCCATTCGGGTTTGCCAATTCCCTCTCAGCCTCACCGGCTCGCCAAAGATTTCTGGGCTGGCTGGAAATGAAGCCGATTGGCAGCTGGACCGTTTGCCATTTGGCTGTGTTACTGCGCCTGCTGCCTGCTACACTGTTGCATTCAGAATGGCATGTAAATGGGGCCTCAATGAGCTGCTTGAACAATTTTTTTTTTTAATTTGTATTTATTTTTTGGTCAGGTGACAGTGTGGGCTTTTAGATGCGGTCAGCTATAAGAGCAACAAAACAGATTAATTTTTTTAAATAAATCTCTCAGTTCGTGGTTTGCCCTTAATCCACTTCTCACACGGTCTCTCCCCTTCCTTTTCTGCACAAACTTAATATGAAAATTTGTATTTTTAGAAGATGTCTCTAGAGGATTCCCATCAAACATTTTGAAGACAGTGAGCATATTTATTTTAGCATTTCTTTTTTTTTATATTTGCAAAAGATTCATGCAAGAACAAATTCCAAAAGACAGCCCTTCAAATGCACCTTCTACTGAAGGAGGTGGGGGTATGGTTATAGCATAGATAATATAGCTAAATATAATAAGTCTTTGAACTGTGCAACATGAGCTGCACACTTGTGCTTAAAAGCCACATCCTGCCCTGAAGATACTTCACAAAAAATGTGCAAAGTTGCTGACCTAAATGTTTTATTTAAGTAGTTTTTAGTTTGAACCGCAACTATGGCAAGTTTAAAGGAATAATACATGTGATCAAACTAAAGAGATCAAAACACAAAACCCTGCTTGGCTAAACCAGTATACAGAGAAACTGAACAAGGTGTGAGAGAATAAAATTAATTTCCCTGAATTATTTGGTGATGTGAAAGTGTTTTGCTTGAAACCTCCTCAAGGCTGGAACTGGGACAATTGGGAAATGGATCTGAATGAAGCTTGCCCAGTCCGCGTCACAGCCAAGATTTGTCCTTTTCATACGAGGTGCCTCCTCTATCACTCATTACCATTTGCCACTTCGTCGTTAATAAGCACGGCATTATGGGACAGCAAGAACAGAGGAGCGTCCAGGATACAAGAGAGGTCTTAATGTTTAATATCCATCCATTATCTTTACCCGGGTCACTGGTGCCCATATCCAGCAGTCACTGTGCGAGAGGCGGGGGGACACCCTGGACAGGTCTCCAGTCCATCTTCTAAAGGTGTCTTTAGTTTTAATGGACCAAAAATAACAATAAAATCAGTCATGAAAAAAGTATGGGTTTCCCTTTAAATCAAAAAGTAAATTTAAATAGAAAAAAACGTACATTAATGAATTTTGGCATCATGCAAAAAACAGTAAATATATTATTTTTAGGTTTATGCAATGTTTAAAACTTACTGCGATTAAATCATCTCATGGCAAATAATTGTGACTGCTGACTCAGCATTTACATTGTACTTGTTTTTTTTTTTCTTTCTTCTGTACCTTTTTTGGAAATGCAAGCACAGCATTTCTACATACTTTGTGCCGTTTTAACCTTTCAAAAGTCAAAAGGTTTAGTTCATCCACGTTTTGGCTAAGACTTTTGATGTGTACCTTTAATACTTTGACTTTATTTACAAATACCTCCCCATATTAATACAGTGAGATCACCAATTTCTTTAAAACAATGTTATTTTTAAAATCAAATTGAGCATACTTGCTCTTTTTCATTTTGTACTTTTATATTGCTTTTAGCTTTCAGCTAGCATTTTGGTACTTTTTGCTACCATTTAGTTTGCAGTTTGCATTTTGCTGGTAGCTGGCATTCTGTTACTTTTAGCTTTTAGCTACAGTTTTGCACTTTTAACAAGTATTTTGCTACTTTGAGCTTTTTGCCAGCATTTTGATACCTTTAGATTTTGGATAACACTTTGATACTTTTACATTTCAGCTAGTGCTTTGCTTCTTTTAGCTAGCGTTTTGCTACTTTTACCTTGTGCTTGTATTTGCCTAGTTTAGATTTAGTTAGTTTAACATTTTAACTAGCATTTTTCTATGTCTAGTTAGTGTACTGCTAGGGTTAGCTACCATTTTGCTACTTTTAGCTAGCATTTAGCTATTTTAGCTAGTATATTACCATATCAAATACTATAAGTAAAATTATACAATATTATATACATCATTATTACACAGTAATATTATCCTGTATTTGCACTACTGAGCTTTTAATCAGCATTTTTCTTAGATATATCTCGTGGTCTGCTTCTGCTTTCTTTATAGAAGCTGATTTTAAAAGGATGGATGGATGCTACTTAGCTTTATCAACTCAGTTTCAGCTTTTTTAGTTAATTTCTTTAAAATATTTACACTGCATTTTCACAGAACATGTAATTCGTTTAGTTGCTCACACTTTTTGCCTCGCTTCCCGCAGGCAGGAGGTTGAGGAGTGCTAAGTGTAGAATCACTAGACTGAGGAACAGCTTCTACCCTGAGGCTGTTAGACTCATGAATCTCTAACCAGGATAATCACTGTAAGGGAAAAATTGGTGATATGTGATTCATCTGTGCTGCTAATTATCCATGCTGCTGATTATCCATGCTGCTGATTATCCATGCTGCT
>NC_056516.1:18315740-18330636 GCF_014905685.2 Nematolebias whitei | reverse complement strand
ATTATCCATGCTGCTGATTATCCATGCTGCTGATTATCCATGCTGCTAATTATCCATGCTGCTGATTATCCATGCTGCTAATTAGCCATGCTGCTGATTATCCATGCTGCTGATTATCCATGCTGCTGATTATCCATGCTGCTGATTAGCCATGCTGCTGATTAGCCATGCTGCTGTATTCATTCATACCCATCTGCTCACCACAGACCCATGTTCAGGCAGCTGTTGATACTGTTGATTTTAGTATTTTAGTAATATTTTTTGTATGTTTTTACCATTTTATTAGTATTTTTAGTATTTTAGTAATTTTTTAGAATGTTTTTAGTATTTTAGTAATATTTTTAGTATGTTTTTAGTATTTTAGAAGTCTTTTAGTATGTTCTTAGTATTTTTGTAATTTTTTGTGTTTTTAGAATTTTAGTATGTTTTTAGTATTGTAGTATTATTTTTTAGTATGTTTTTAGTATTGTAGTATTATTTTTTAGTATTTTTTTTAGTATTTTTGCTGCATGCTTATTTCTTGTTTTGTGTGTGTGTGTGTGTGTGTGTGGGGGGGGGGGGGTGTTTGGGGGGGGGGGGGTGTTGCAAGTCGAGACAGTTCTTCTCGTCCTAACCATTTCATTGCATTGTTGACCTTGTGTTGATTTTGCACATGACAAATAAACCAAACCTGATATGCCGTATTGTTTTACATTATTAGTGTGCGTATAACCTAGATCTTTAAGCGTACAGTTTGGCATTTGTTTAACTTATATCTTAGTGTATGTCTTAGATTTGTGTATATTGTTTCTTTTCATACTTTATATTTTTGCTATTTTGGGGTGTAACTGGGACCTTGAGTACATAATTTTATTCCACCTCATGTGAATGACAATAAATATACTTGAACTTTTGTCGCTGAACATTTGACAAAGTAAATCTTTTATGTCAAAACGTCCACAGTTTTAGTTTTTCTTCAAATATCTGGTGTGAAAATCCTGACTTCCTAGCTGTGAAATGCACATAAGCAGAACAACTGTGGGTGGGAGAGGGCGTGAAAGCCCCTAAACCAATGTGGGCTTACAGGCTTCCCAACTTTATTGGCTAATCATCAACTTTTAACTACTGTTTGGTTCTGAGCAGTCACCACACAGTCGGGCTCGTGAGGGCTTTTCTTTTTGCAGCTGGATGCCACAGTGATGAAAGACTAAAATAAAAACAGCCGAGGAGAAATCCATACAGCTAAAATGAGAATAAATACACATTGGTGTGTGTCTCAGGGTGTAGGATTGATTAGGTTTTTCGTTGCATTGTCTTTTTTTTTTCATAGGCTCAGAGAAAACATGATTAGCAAAATAACTGGCTAAGAACATTCACCTCAGAAGTGCAGTGATTCAAAACAAATCTGGAAGGGCCAGGATTTCATCTAAAACTGAGGAGAAAACAATCCTGTTAACGTCTGAGGTGGGGTTCAGCTGATGGGGCGAGGGTTGGTCTACACATTAGCGGTTTCCTAACGCCGTCGAGCCAAATCGTGCAGAGCGTTTAAGAAGGATTGAGGGTGAGGAGCTAAATCCAGGGGAGGCAGCAGCGATAAAGACGGAGTGCATTTGCATTTCAACAAATCAGCTCATATTAAACCAGACAAAGGTGTTAAGACTTACACAGAAAGCTTTTTGAAGCATGACGGGATTATTTTCTTGGAAACAATCTTTAGGAATTACTCTGATTAACACCCTGTTTTTATTATTCGTCTTTAAAAGGGAGACGATGCATGAGAAAACAGTAACACATGACTATTTCAAGTATGTGTGGGAGTCGAGCTGTGTCGGGTCACATGAGGTCTCATCAGGGTTTTACAGGCTTCAGGAAGAAACAGAAACTTCTTTGGACATTAAGGGAACCAGAAGGTACTCAGGAGAAGAAAAGTTTCCAACAGCACATCGGGCTGTTGTTCATACCTTCTTTCCCCAACAGGAAATCCAAAAAGTGGTAGGTGTAGGCCACTCCGACTTTAGTTTCCACCTGAGGCCGTCGGAGGGTGGAGTAGATGTTTCCAGGGCTGCGCTTCTCTTCAGCCTTCCTCAGCTTTGGGAGCCGACACCCCATTTCTCTGAGAGAGAAGAGAAAATAAGGAAGCTTTGTAAAATTATGTGAAATTAAACTAGTGTTCCTTAAAGGAATGCATATGGCCGCCGCCTTGCATTAACATCAAAGTTCATGCTCAATAATCCAGGTAGGTAATCCAACAAAGTTCAGTCAGGTCAGATGGACAGTTTTTTTTCTTGTTGTTGAGCCGTTTCGCCCTTCATCCAAAGGACTTCATCAGTCCGAGGCACCACAAACAAACTCAGTCCCACAAGTAGCATACCAACATAGTGGACCAACCAGTTTACTGGTGTTAAGATGGTTTCTGGGGCCTGCCCTCTCCCCCATCAACTCCTCTGATGCAGCCAAAGTGGTTCAAAACATCAAAGTTCATGCTCAATAATCCAGGTAGAAAATCCAGCAAAGTTCAGTCAGGTCATCTGGACGGTTTCTTTTTTTAGTCTCCTCGGACTGATGAAGTCCTTTGGATGACGGACGAAACGTCTCAACAAAACAAAAGAAAAAGGACTCTCAGACCAAATTTGAGCTTGGCATCTGTAAAACTGTCCAGGTCGTACTCGTGTTTGTTTTTGCTGAGCTCGACCAGCTGTGGTGGCCATCTCGAATCAGTTCGACTCCAAAAGTTCATCAGATGTAGAGGTACATTCAGTTGTAACCTGAAGCGTGTAGTTAACCAGATATTTTGCTAACACACGGAGAAACGATCACATGCAAACATACACACAGACATAATCGCCTTTAATAGCAGCAAGTTTTAATAAAAGTACAAATAAAAGCTGAGGAGGCTGGTATAACAAAACTGATAGAGTTTCTAAATATAAGTAATTACACTTTCAATAGAGTGATAGTTTCAAACCAACATAAATCCTTCTGCTCATCTGCCACCTTTAGCTCCGGGGAACTACTGTGTGAATCTAACCACACACACACACACACACACACACACACTGCAATAACACTGAAATATGAGAGTGTCAGCCAGGGCCTGCTTGGTGGGCTGTGATACGGGGCAACTTCTAATCAAATAGGGCTGATTGAGAGCGACATGTTTGATCAGAACGAATTAAAGCAGAAATGAGACCGATTTCCTGCCCTGTCAAGCAGAGCGACACGAGATAGAGAGAGGGAAGGAGAGCCAAAATGTTGAGGATGTTGTACAGATGAACCATTTATATGCTGATCCAGGGCTTGCCTTGAAGCACAAAGACATTTCGGCTGGTTTAGAATCTTATTATATATATATGCTTGTGTGTAAATAAATAAATTGTAAATTTATATTTAGATGGTGATGAGCCTAGGCAGTTTTTTTTTTTTTTTAAAGGGCAATTTAAACTAAGAGTTTGGCTGCAAATTATAATAAAAATTAAAGGCTGAACATTACTTGATGAAATGCATTTAGCCTGTCACCTTTAATACAAGCAAACATTAAATGCACTCTCAGACACTGCAAAATGTCAAACTCGAGCTATGAATTCTGTAAAAATGACAAGAGATACAAACAGTTTGATGTTTGGCCACTGTTTGGTGACCAGCTTGAATTTGATTGGCTCAAAGTTAATCAATTGTAGATGAACATCCAATAATAGTGTGAATGTTTATGAAGCATTCACACTATTGTGATCCATTTTTCTTCCGTACATTATCAGGCGCAATACTCGTGCCGTTTTCAAGCTATTTCAACAAATCACAAACGTTCAGCTCGTTCAGGACAATCCTGCTATGACTTTTGGTATTGGTGCAACTTTAGCTTTTTGAAATATTTTTCTGCTACTTTTCAATCTGTTTTTGCTCATTTTAACTTTTTCGCCGATTTCCTATTTTTTGTGCTCATTTCTGCTTATTTACACCTAATTCTTAAAATGTGTTCTGCTAATTTAAGCTTGTTCTTTCATTTCAGCAACATTTTAGCAGGTTTTTAGCGAATTTCAGCTGTTTTTCAACTAGTTCTTCTGGAATAAGCATTTTCGCAGGTAATGCAATTTCGCTAGTTACTATTTAAAATGTTTAACAATAATATAAATCATGGCTCATGAGATATTTTGCTAACAGACAGGGTTGGCTCCAAAGGTTTGAAGCAAATTATCTTGTCCAATGAGTAGCACTTGGAATGTGTTGGGAAAGACTCTCAGCTACAACCAGTTTTTTTTATCTCAGTGTTTTTAAATTTATTTAATAGCAGCCATTTGTGTGTTTTTTTAAGATCAGTTAGTTGTGGTGGCCATCTTGAACTGTGTTGGCGCTAATGATTATTTCCTGAAAATATTTTTAAAATCCATAGGTTCATGAAACATTTTGCTAATACATAAGAGTTTACTCCAAATAGTTGATAGCAAAGAAATTGAGCAATCCGTTAGTGTTCAGAAGGCGTCCTGGAAAGGACTCTCAGCTACTACCATACCACATTTTAGCTCAGTATCTAACGTTGATTAATTAGAGCCCATTTTGGGGTTTTCTAAGGTCGACTAGCTGTGGCATCCATCTTGAATCAGGTCGACTCCAAAAGTTAATTACTAGTAGTTTGATGTACATCAGATAATTTCTTCGACAGCTTCATTAAAATTAGTCCAGTGGTTCGTTAGATACTTTGCTAACATGTACATACATGTGATTGCAGTATTTTATGTGTATTTACACCATGAAATGCAGGTGAGGCTGGAAAAACAACAAGAGTTGGGTGATAAGGCGCAACAAAAGAAAACAATGGGAATAAATGACAGGGGGAAAATGGGGCGTGGCCAAAAAAGCATCAAGCAAATTAGATGTGACAGGTTTGATACCCTCCAACCATCGCCACAGATACGCTTATTAATTCCGTCTGCCACAGCTTGCAAGAGTCACATGGTGAGGTGCACATCTGCATATCTAAATGTGTGTTTGTGTGTGTGTGAGTGTGTCCTCCCCAGAGGCAGGTCTATATCTGGATCTCTGGATCTGATCAGGGAGCATGGAGAATGACATAGTAACTCTCACTGGACTGAGTGCACGGACATTAACTCGGCTAACGATCCAAACGGACGACATTACGCGTGTGTCTGAGTGTGATGTGTGTTTTGGTGACTTACAGCTTCAGCTGCGTGCATTTCAAAAGGTTAGATACGTTTGAAAAAAATCCTTTATCTTGGTTACATTTTCTTTGCTCATCAGTTTTGAGTCACTCAAGTTGTTTCGAATTTTGCAAAGTCGAAGCAATTAAGATTCATTACTCCTTTAATGCAATGCTCGTTCTTAATGAAAACAAATGAGGAGAGATGGAGTGACGATGTCCTGGTAGGACACTTAAGTGTCTGATTTGTCTCTAATCTTCCTCCCACCATCTTGACTCATCTGCCCCCACGCTTCGCTCCAACATTTATCTTGTTTGTAGAGTTTAAAACTCTACCTGTCTACAACAAGCATTAATAACTCATTTTAAGCTCTTCTGCCTCTGCTCTCCATCTCTGATTATCCACTCCTCCCCTCCCTTTCATCTTATACAATGGGCTTGATTAGTTTTACTCTTCCATTTCCATCTGATTATAAGACTTTAAAAAAATCTCTACACTCGCCGCCAGTTAATTCTGACCTCTACATTTTCTCTTTCAATTCGTCAGTGTTGCACATTTTATTTTTAA
This sequence comes from Nematolebias whitei, assembly GCF_014905685.2. NCBI lineage: Eukaryota > Metazoa > Chordata > Actinopteri > Cyprinodontiformes > Rivulidae > Nematolebias > Nematolebias whitei. The sequence continues at coordinate 18,324,937 of NC_056516.1, read as the reverse complement.
TTATATCCCTCCCACCCCCCACCCCCCATTCTCTCACTTTTCTGGTCAACTCTGTGCCATCCATTTCTACCAGTTATGATGCTTCCAGTCCATTTGACTGTTTTCTACCACTTCGTCTGCATTGCAACTGTAGACGTGATTTCTGAGCTAATCAAAAGACTTTCTCTTCATCCATCCATCTATTAACTTCCACTTTTTCCAAAGTTGGGTTGCCGGGGCAGCAGCTTGAGCAGGGAGGCCCAGACATCTTCTTCCAGCTCTTCTGGGAGGACCCCAAGGTGTTCCCAGGCCAACTGAGAGACGTAGTCTTTCCAGTGTGTCCTGGGTCTTCCCTGTAGTCTCTTCCCAGTCGTACATGCCCGAAGCACCTCCCTAGGGAGGCGCGCAAGAAGAATACTTACCAGATGTCCGAACCACCTCAACTGGCTCCTCTTGATGTGAAGGAGCAGCAGTTCTACTCTGAGTCTCTCCCAGATAACTGAACTTCTCACCCTATCTCTAAGGGAGAGTTCAGCTACCCTGTGGAGGAAACTCATTTCAACTGCCTGTATCCACAATCTCATCCTTTCTGTCACTACCCAACGTTCATGACCATAGGTGAGGGTAGGAACATTAGACCGGTAAACAGAGAGCTTTTCCTTACGGATCAGCTCCCTCTTCACCACAATGGACCGGCACAGAGTTCGCAATACTGCAGACGCTGCACTAATCCATCTGTCAGTCTCATGCTCCATTCTTCCCTCACTCGTGAACAAAACCCCGAGATACCTGAACTCCTCCAATTGAGGCAGAACCTCACACTCGACCCCAAGAGAGAAATTCACCATTTTCCAACAGAGGACCATGGCCTGAGATTTGGAGGTGCCGATTCTCATCCCAGCCGCTTCACATCCAGCTGTGAACCGCTCCAGTGAGAGTTGGAGATCACGGCATGGTGATGCCAACAGGACCACATCATCTGCAAAGAGCAGAGATGGAATCCTGAGGCCACCGAACCAGAAACCCTCCACTTTCTCTTCAGGGTTTCCACATTTGTTCCTTGAACAAAAGCTGAGGAGCTGAAGGTCTATCTTTTCTGAACTCCACTAATAACTCCAGCTACTGTTTCTCCCAGTCATTCCTCATTTGTTATCAGAGGTAACACAGTCCAAGTTGTGGGAGCATAAATCAACAAGAGTCAATATCTTTGACTTTTGGTTTACGTCTCTTTCGACCCAAACAAACCAGTACAGCATCTGTCAGGTCAGATTAACTCCAGTTATACAAAAGTCTTCTCCAACCCACTTTTTACATTAGAGAGATTTGTAGCTTTAAACCTTTGGGTGCCTTCCTGCTTTCCAACACTCCACCATTTCATCCAACCATGCATCCCTTTGTCCCACAGCAAATAAGATTCCCCCACAGAATGTGTCCTGCCCTGTAACCTTCCTGTAGTCTCCAGACACAAAGCCAAAAAACCTCGTTATGTTTTGATAGCTCATTCAATCCCAACGTATTATCCTTCTGGTCGGCTCATTAATATGTCTAATTAAGGACAAAGGTGCTGTTTGGGGATGTTCAACAGGATTCATCACTGGAAGGTAGAGATGGGCAATATGGACAAAAATTAATATCCAGATATTTTAAGACAAATCGCGATATACGATATGCATCTCGATATTTTTTTTCTCTCCATAAAATAACAAAAATATATTTCTGAGTCAAAGATATGGCCCAGTCGTCACACAGGCACATTTATTAACAAACAGCTGTAACTGTACAAAATAAATGTCTAAAAAATAAACTATTTACATATATTAGTTTATTTTTAGATATTTATTTATATTAAATAATAATCCTCTTAAACTGGGAGCAGCTGTGGCTGAGAGGCTAGAGCAGTCGTCCTCCGGTGGGAGAGTTGGGGCCTGGAAGGTTAAAAACAAATAAATAAATAAAAATTAGAAATGGGATAGGGTCCTAAACTACTGGAACAGTGAAACAGTGAAGGTGGCATCTCACTGGGCTGTAAACGTTGGACACTAAATGTCAACTCAAACTTAAATCAGTTCAATTTTTCTGTGCAATCTCACTGAATTCTGAGTGTTTGCAACCAAGCGGCCAGAAAACAACATGGCCGCATTTTGAAGCCCCTGCCAACATCGTGAGACATTCTAGAGACTCCCTCGCAAATGCTGTTTGCTAACTAGTTGCCAGCATTGACAGCCCGGCGAGACACAACCTTAATGTAAACCGTTACGAGTCATGTGGTTTGGGACTTTGATCCCCTTCTTAGCTTTCCTTCGATGGTAGTTAATGCAATTTCTACTCTATTCCAAAAGAAGGGTCCAAATGAGTCACACTGATTTGCAACCTAATTTCTCTGTTTTTCATTTTGCATTATGCAGAGCAAAACAAATAACCATTTTGAATTTCACACCGTCTGTGTGTTGCCTGTGGCAGGTGATTTTGTTGCGCTCAAATGAAGTGTAATTGGTTTCAGTCTCGTTCCTGACCAGCCATCGTGCCAGCGTTTGATCCCACGACCTATTATCATATTCGTTGCATGCAGACGGTTTGATTTCGAACCCAAACCCTCACTTTTACAGATGATCTCTGTCAGAAAAGGTTAAAAACAGACATCTGTAATTGGACGCAACACTGAGATTAAAAACCCCAGGTTGTTGTGCCAGAGACGCTCATCTGAGCTGAAGACTCGAGGCCTTTTATTTTTTTATTTTTTTGCCACATACAAGGCCTTTTTCTCTGAAAGTTGACTTCAAACAGAATCTCTCACTTGCCGTCGCACAAACGCAGGCAGAAAAAGGCCTTGACAGCAAAAAAAAACCTCTGCACTGTAACGGGAAAGAGACACACACATGAAAGGATTGAAAAAAAGAGAGAATGAAGTGAAAGACAGGGAGCAGAAGAGGGCTTCTCATTAGAGGATCTCTTGTAACGGAGTTTTTGAAATGACAGCAGATTTATGCGAGAGCATAATCTGTCTGCACTTAGTCACAGCTCTACTACCTCCAGTGCCACCTAAAGGATGGCTGATTTATGAGAAGCAATAATCATCTGAACACAGACGCAATCAGAGCAAACTTCATCGCAAACATGGATAGAATCACAGCAGAAAATGGCTAAAGTTGAGATTATAACTGTATTTATTGTAGGCCCTGTGTGACATAAGGTTATATAAACATATTCACGTGTGGCCATTACACCACTTTCATTTGGACGCAGATTAAGAATAAGAAAAGTATAACATATGGTTTATTTGTGGGCAAAATGAGCTATTTTAGCCTTTTTTTTCCCCTTACTAGATAAAGCTCAATAAACAAAGAAAAATAAAAGTTTCATCCATGAACACATTGCTTGAGCAACGAGAAGAACAAGAACCCTGCAACAGATGGTTTGACGCCCACAGAGCTCAGCTTATAGCCAAAGAAAAGAACTATGGCAAGTATACTTAAAGATGCTCAAGAGGACTTGTGAGAATCTGAGGTTTAAAAATATGAACAGTGGTCACACCACACAACAGACTACTGGTTTTGTCTTACTTTGAAAGGTATCCACACTTCATTTTAGTACTACTTGAACAATTTTAGTTTTCAACTATATAATCTCCCAGAAATATGTAATGCTAAGAACAAATTAGCATGACATATTCATTTTCGTCTGCCTATTTGGAGTCAGGCTGCGGAGGTAACTACTCCAGGACAGACTGTGTGACGAGCTCCTCCTGGGGGATCCCAGGGCTGCATTCCCAGGCCAGAGAGGATATATGCACCAGTATGTGCAAAAAAATTTGAAAAAAATCAATGCAGACATGCTCCTGTTTTTAGTATTTTATATAGTTTAATAATGCAGATGTTTTTGTTTTGTTTTTGCTTTTCATTTTACATGCTTTTATATCTTGTATGTTGTTGTCTCTACCTGATCTGTGTTCTTTGTTTTAAACAGGTCTCTCTTGTAAATGAGTCATCGAGGCTCATTGAGAATAACCTGTATAAATAAAGGTTGACTGAATGTGACTCTGCTGGCAAAATGAGTCAGAATGAGAACAGGAAAAAAAAAAGTTTAAATGTTTTTATTTGCTGTAATTGAGATTTGTGTAAAAATGAGTCCATAAAGACACAAGACACATCCTAGTAAATAAAATAACAGAATCCTCTAAGCTACATTTATATAAAAGTTTTCTAACAAGAATATCTTCAGGAATAATCTAAAATTTTCAACATTTTTTTTAAAAATTGACCATTTTAGTCAGCTGGTTGCTATAGCACTGGGAAATCCCTTCATATAATGTTTGGAGTCACCATGAAGCTTGGGGGTTCTTTTTAAATACACAGCTGGAATGACAATCTTTTAGAAAAAATAAAAATCAAGTTTTCGAGCCGGCACACTTGTAAACAAAACTAGCCTGTTAGCTAAATTTCAACAAGCTATGCATCAATTTAGGGCTATTGAGACAAATAATTTGAATATAATGAATAATGGAGGAGAAAAAAAATTATCTTTATGACTCATTTTGCCAGCAGGGGTCACGTATAATCTCTTCAAGGATGAAATTTGGCCGGAAAAAAATTAAATTGAAAGAAACTAAATCGAAGAAAAACAACAGTAGCACTCAGGACTATGTTAAACAGTGAAAGTAAGAGCATTTTCACACGCACAATGTGAAGGGAACTCAAGGGATTGGGACTGAACAGCTGTGTAGCCTTAAGAAAACCACTAACCAGTGAGGCTAACTGGAAAAAAGGCTTCAGTTTGTTAGGGAGCATAAAGATTGGACTCTGGAGCAATGGAAGAAGGTCATGTGGTCTGATGAGTCCAGGTTGACCCTGTTCCAGAGTGATGGGTGCATCAGGGTAAGAAGAGAGGCAGGTGAAGTGATGCACCCATCATGTCTAGTGCCGAGTCATCAATGCAAGATCTTGGTGAAAAATTAATGCAACACTGGATGGAAATAGATCTTGTGACATTGAAGAAGTTTATCGAAACAATGCTACAGTGAATGCTGCTGTAATCAAAGCTAAAGGCGGTCCAACAAAATATTAGTGTGTGACCTTTATTTTTTTTGGTGGCAACTTTTTTTTGACCAGGCAGTGTATTTCATAATGCCACTTTTCAGCAGAATGTCTTCAGCTGTCAATCACATCAGCGGGTTGGACCTGCACGCCCACTGGCTGATCCTTCGCATCCATTAGTTTTCCTGAATACCTGCTCACTGGTACAGCTAGTGTTCATTTTGTGAAACTCAAAGAACTAAAACAGCGAGTCCTCCCATGTGCGCTCCTGCAGCGCTGACCGATTTTTGGCAGTCCATTCGTTTTTGTCACGACACCTGTGTCTTCTGAGAACGTAATCCTCTCAGTTTGATCTGCTAGTTACCTGAGCTGAACGAAGTCCATGCAACTCTGCCATCCTTCATGACTGCTGACCTAGCAAGTCGCTGCTAGCTGCTATGCTAGCTGCTATGCTAGCTGCTATGCTAGCTGTACCAGTGAGCAGCAGTACAACTAATGGATGTGAAGGATCAGCCAGTGGACGTGAAGGTCCAACCCACTGACGTTGATTGACAGCTGAAGTCATTCTGCTGAAAAGTGGTATGAAATAAATAAGTCATGAAAAACACAATTATGAAATAAAACAATAAAAAAAAAATCATAATAATGAACTTAAATACTTATTTCATAATGCTTTATTTATTTATTTATTTAATTTTGAGCATTTTGGTGTTCCATAGTTAACCTCCAGAGGAAGCATCCCAGATTATCCAGGCACCTCAGCTGACTGCTTTTGAAGAGGAGGCACAGAGGCCCCAGTCCAAGATCCCACTGAATGACCAAGGTCCGTATCTAAAGCCGATCCTGGCCACCCTACAGAGGAAGCTCATATCAGCCGCTCGTATCTCAGTTTATTGACCATGATCCATATTTCAAATCTAGGTGAGGGACTGGAACATAGATCGGTAAATTCAGAGCTTTGCCTTTCGGCTCAGATCCTTCCTCTCAATGTCCTCATTAGATCCCAAACCTTTGGTCTGTACCTAAAAAGCAATCTGCAATGCTTCCAGTGGCCTTTGCCTTTATTAAAAAAAACACCTAACAGTGCATGGCATTAAGACCATAATATAATAAATGGCTTTTGGAGCTTATTATGCTTTTGTTTATTTAATGACAAAGATTAACATAAGCTGTTCAAACTGTAGGGGGTGACTAGTTGACAGAATTTCAGAATTAGAGGTGACAGACTGACTCCTGCAGAGTGGACTTCCCTCCCACTGGGCTTCACGGAGGACGATGCTGATGGTCATAAAAAAAAAAAAAAAAGAACAGAAGGAGGAGGAAATGGAAAGAGACAGAGAGCTGGGAGCATGTCAAGTTGCCTGCAGGGAGGTGTGATTCCTCCGAGCAACAAAGTAGTCACCTCAAACGGTGTTTTAATGAGGCTGCAAAGGGACGAGGAAAAAGTAATTATGACATTGATGTATTGCTCTGTCTCACAACTTTCTGCACATTTCACTTCCCCCAAAAAATATAGTTTATAAGAAATGCTGGGATTGGCTCTTATAACTGTGACGTAAGAAAAGATGATTAATTTGGTAGGCTAGATGTCACTCGCCCACTAAGGCAACCATTTTGACTTATTTAATGGGATCGAGTTTAAATGGAACATGGTACACTACATATATCCATCACATCATATCCAACATCATATCACACTTAATGTAACATCAGTTGCAAAGCAATACACAAGAAAAGGCTCGATTACATTTGCATGACATGTAACTCATACAAGTTGTTTATTTTTTGTAGAATGATGGAGGCTTCATGTTGGACGACCGTTTCAGGCTTTTTGTTTCCCGATGACAACGCCGTTTTTGAGTTAAGGTCAAAAACACCCTCTAATCGTGACAATTAAGATTCATAACTGGCTGTAACTATCGTACTCACCACTGCACTCTGTATTCACTGGTTAACTGGTCATCACCAACTTCATAGACACTCCCACTGGTACATTGTGGTACCAGAACTGGTTTCAACCAGTTTGACAAGACAGTCAACAAGGAAGAGGGCCGGCAGTGGAGGAGGGGCGTACCAACAGACCATCTTATCACAAGCAGAACTGGTTTGTTCCACTTTGGAGTAAGCTGTTGGAGGAAGAATCAGTTTTGTTGTGTGTTTCCTTGACTGAAGAAGCCTTCTGGATTGAAGGCGAAACATTTCAGCACAAAAAAAATTAACTGTCCAGATGACCTGACTGAAAAATATTTTCTACCTGGATTATTGAGCATGGACTTTGTTTCATCAGAAGACTTTAATTTTAAACTCTTAAATGACAGGCAGAAGAAGACATGCAGGCTTGGTCTCTCATTTTAGATCGTCAAGGGCCAGATTCAGATCGAGGTAGTCCTCAGTTTGGCCCGCGGACCTTACTTTGCACCACTAGGCTCTTCCCAGTAAATTTCCAGCAGTTTAAGAGGCCGTCATAAATATAACTAATTGACGTTTTTATTCATGTTGGGTTTTTGTGGAGGCAGCCTTGCTTGAAATTGCATGTTATTTCCATCTTGATTCACCCAACCTCGCGACCCCTGTCACGCAGCACGTGCTCGTAAGTGATGCCGCCTGCTAACAGTGGTAATGTGTAGTTTACTGAACGGGAAATGATACATGACGGGGTGGGGGGGCTCCCTGACGCGCGCCACATCGTTCCTCTCGCTCTTGCCGACACGCGCGGGGCAACTCATCACGTCACGCAGTTCCTCTCGAGCTCACTTCAACCTGTAACTGACGAGTCCGAGAGCTCGTTCCGTCCCGCCACCTACCCGGGAGGATTTATCAGTCAGAACACCGGTGTTGTATCGAGAAATGTTCCCCCCGCTCATTTAACAGACTTCAAAGTTGTTTTCAAACATGTAAAACCCCACGAGAGAAAATAAAAGTCCAAATGTTTCAGACTTATTGTTGTAAATGCGTCACAATAAACATCAGCAAGACGCTTTGGTTTACCTCGTGATCTAAATCCCCACCCAAAATAAAACGAAACTCACCGGTGAAGGATGGTCTCGAGCTGCTCGAAGTGGAAACTGGACTGAAGCTTCCTCACAGTCGAGTCCCTCCTCTCCCTCTAGTGTTTATGAGTGGGAGAAAGACACGCGGCTCTGACAGCCTGTCTGCGATCCAATGGGAGGAAAACATGAAGCCTTCGTTTAGGAAACTACAGCTGACTGGGAGGCAAGATGGAATTGAAACCTCCGCACTTTCTGTCCCCGGAGTTTTTACATGATGTCTACAACCAAGGTGTTTGTTTTCCAAAGTTCTCCTTAGAAAATTCATATTTTATAAGAATCTATCCAGACTCATCCATAATTCATAAAGTCTGACAGTCAGGGGGTCATGGGGAGGGGGGGGTATGAAGACTGGAAAAGGCCACTCCAGGGAACTCATCACACCACCAGACTGTGACAAAAAAAAAAAAAAAACTTCTGTGACCAAAAAGATGGGCTTGTTGCCAGGCAGGATGGCTTGGTGTGAGCTTGATAAAAACAGCCGAAGCAGGCGACATCGCCTCTTCCAACCCTGTGAGGTTCAACAGAAGCACAGAGGGCAAACTTGAACATCACATTTCTTGGACAAAAACACAGTGAACATTTTGTTGTAGAATCTGAAAGGGTTATTCAAGCTAAAAGAAGCAGCGCAGTGTTAAAAAGAACAAAACACTAGCTAATAGGCGCAAAAGGCTAATTAAAAGTAGCAGGTTTGGCTAAAACACTACATAAGAGGCTAATTTTGAGCTAAAAGTAACTAAACTTTGGCTCAAAGTAGCTAATGGTGAGCTAAAAGTCAGTCTGTTTAAAAGACAAAAACAGAGCAGGTACGCTGAAAAAGATTTAAAATAAAACAAAGTTTTTCAACAAATTAAAGAGACCAACACATTTCTACTGAGAAAATATTTGTAAAGTTGAACATTTCAAAAAGTATACAAGTTACAAACAAGAACATTTCAAAAAGTATACAAGTTACAAACAAGTCACAGCACTAATCTTCTGAATGAGCTCAGCACATCCATCCATCCATCCATCCATCCATCCATCCATCCATCCATCCTTCCTTCCTTCCTTCCTTCCTTCCTTCCTTCCTTCCTTCCTTCCTTCCTTCCTTCCTTCCTTCCTTCCTTCCTTCCTTCCTTCCTTCCTTCCTTCCTTCCTT
>NC_056516.1:18299103-18315340 GCF_014905685.2 Nematolebias whitei | reverse complement strand
TTCGTTCCTTCCTTCCTTCCTTCCTTCCTTCCTTCCTTCCTTCCTTCCTTCCTTGAGCTGCAAGCTCTCCAACATTCCTCCACCAGCTGAGTAAAGCGAGCATACAAAAAAAACATGCTACTTATACGTCGGAAAATACGGTAGTTAAAAATTGTGCACAGAAAATATGCAGATGCAGTTAGATTACAAAAAACAAAACAAGTGTATAAAACAGGAATACAATAAGTGGTTCAAGTAAAGATGAATTCAACTTTTATTATTGAACAAAACTAGTCAAACACTACAGAAAACATGCAGAACAGTGGGGTTTTCAAGGCTCTCTGAACAGAACTCAACACGGTCATGCCTGCTCCCCTCAACGTTGACATAAGACTAAATTCAAGCAGGTTACAGGAAAAAAAAAGTGACGTACGCCTCACACCAATGTGCATTTTCCATCACGCCAAGTCAGTGTTAAAATTAAACATAAAACACACAAAGTGCATGAAATGTCTATAAAATCCTTTGTGTAAAAGCGAGTAAAATCAAACGAGTTGAAGAATTACAGTGAACTACAAGCCGTGAACAAAGCACCCTACTACAAAACCTCCATTATCCACCTTTTACCGTCCAAATATCAGTTGATTTAACCAAAAATAGTAAATTGATGCCGTGATTCTCCTCTACTGTGAACTCCTGGAATCAAATGAAGAGTAATAACCAAAAATTACCAATATTAACGAGGTGCCAAGACAAAGTTGTCTTTCTTTTACCGTTGCTACTAAGTGAAATAAAACAACCGAGTGATGAGAACTAATAAGTGTCAATATGATGTAGTAGAAAAGTTAATAAAGACATTAATCAGAGGAGCATTACACCTGAACTAAAGCTAAAGAACACACCTGCAAAAAGACAACCAACTAAATTGGAGTCATCTTTGCAATCTATATACACATATAAATGTACTTCCTATGTACAGAGAGCCCTTACTGAAGATAAAAGCCCCAAACAAAGACAAAAAATTAACAGCAAAAATAAGTTAACATAATATAAGCACAAAAAATGGGCCTGAAAGACTAGTAGGGGAAAAAAAAGTGGTCCCATGTATTGGCTGGAATAATCATGGTGCTCTCCTCTTCCTGTACAATTGTCACTGTGATCTGTGTGGATTAAAAGCAGCTGACCACAGATCAACCTCATCCATCTCAGGTAAGGTGGCTGGGATCAAACTGGTAACAGTTAAAGTGGAAAGCTCATGCAGTCTGGTGTTAAAATGGCACTCAAAAAGTGAGGCAGAGAGGGGGACAAAGGGGCAAGGGCATTCTGGGAATGACCGGAAAAATGTAGGACGCTTTCAGACATCAGGATGGCACCCTGTCCGTGTTTTGACTCGAAGCCTGGATCTATGGGAGAGGAAATCATATTATAAGTCAATAAATCTTCTTTTTCCCCCCAAATGAACAGACATTTTAGGTTTGAGTTGTTAAGGAACCAATACTAGAAACAGGTTTTCCAAGAAAAGGGTATTTGCAACATTAAAGTAGACTCATCCTGACACCATTCTAACTCAAGTCAAGTGATTGAATGAATTAACCACATCAGAAGCAATAAGTATGCAGTCTTTCAAACTACAAAATACACAGTAACCTATTTATACAGTTTGGCATGCCAGCGTGGGGTTTTACCTGGCAGGAGGGCTCAGTAACCGAGAACTAGAGCACAGTCAGCATAGTCTGGACTCCACAGTCCACATAGTTCTGGAAACAGCAGAAAACAAGGAGGATGAGAATAAATTCACATGTTTCTTCAAAAACATTGCATGCTGTCAGAAAAATAAAACACTATTTAAAAAAGCACAGCATGTTCCATAAATTATCAAGTAGACAAAATTAACTATGTGCAGGTGCAGCACATTTTAAATCAGTTAAATCAGAGACCTTAGCTACACACAACATCGCCATCTAGTGGTGTTTAAGGGTATTACATGCAAAATACAGAATTTTTCGTTAACATTTATGATTAAATATTTTATCTTATTCTCCAAAAGCACATCATCACCTGATTGACAGGCCGTACTCTTTGATCCGGAGTCCAGGGAGTTGTGGTGTACTGCATATGTGGTAGAAAGGGAGACTTGTATCAAATCAATAACAAATAAACTTGAACTTGCTTTAAAAATAAGAGTGCAGGGTATAAATTGTTGAGCAGGAAGTGATACTTAGGCCAAATTAAATATGTCTGCAGGATACCGACTATAACTATTAGATATTTGTGCTTATTTAGCTACCTGATAAGTGTAAGGGTTCTGTGCATAGTTCACTGGCACCTGTGGAAGGACGAACCCTCCGAAGTTGCTGTAGGCGTACGGCTGCAAAAAGAACCACACAAGACAGAATTTACACACTTATGACCGGCTGGCAACAAGTAGGCAATAAAGTTTATGCCTGTGTGCAAAATAGCTCATGAACCACTGGATGAATTTTTATGTAACCTGCAGAAAGAAACTGATCAACTTTTGGAACCCAATTCAAGATGGCCACCACAGCCAGCTGGCCTTGAAAACAAATGGCTGTAGCTCAGTCAGTTTTACAGATAGGCTCAAATATTGTGCAGCAGTAGCTGAGAGTCATTCACAACAACAACAAAAAAACTAGTGGTGTAGGACTGCACTTAAGAATATTTTTAAAGTTTGAACAACGATTAAAAAAAGAAGCACAAAACAGAAAATTCCTGGATACATTTTGGGCATGAAAGGAGACAGATGATATGCAACCCTTCAAAATATGTTGGGCCGTTTACCTTTATAAACTGAAAATAAAATCACTGTAGCTATGTTTCTCAAGTTTACAAGAAAGGTGTCTGACAACTTTGCTGTTGGCACACGAGGTTACTTTGAACTTTTTAGTTTTCAAATTTAGTCTGCATGCAGAATGAGACAGGACCTGCTCGCCCCTGAGAGTGAGAGATACCTGATTATAGGGGCTGCCTCCACTGAGGATGGGTGAGGGTTGGGTCACCCCTCCTCCCATGGGTGTGCAACAAGCGCAGTAGATGTATTGGGTGGGACTCATCCAAGGAGCTGGTCCAACTAGACGAGATGGCGTGGAACCTGGATGGGAACAAAGAATCACTGTAAATGTCTTTCTGTTTAAACGAAGAAACAGTAAGATACAACAGAAGTGCAAACGTTCACATACGTGAGCTCCTTTCTTTCATTATTGCAGGTCCCAGCTTGAGCTTGCGGCCTTTAAAACTGATCTGTTGCTGTCATGTTGCAGCAAAAAACATTTACAAAGATTAATGCATTCAGCTGTTTCCAGTAAAAACAAACAAACAAAAAAAAACATTTTTAAAGAGACATCCACTCACCTCAATGATTGATTGAATGTTGACATCTTCGCTGAAGTACACAAACCCATAACTGGGAAAACAGAAAATTACTCAAAGTACATGAACACTGATTTATTTACAAAATACAATATAAAAAACATCTGATCAGGTTTGATCAGGGCAGCTCCGCTGTGACACTGTCACATGGAAGTAGACTGCTCCCTGCTGTGAAACAATAAGAATATTTGAGGAAAAAATGCTGTATACTGTATATTTATACATGTACATACTGTTTCTTTTATCTTCTAAGTTTATATAAGTTACATGATGTCTGTACTCTGTGAGCTCTTGAAACCAGAGTCAAACTCCTTGTTTGTGAACACAAAGGTGACCGATAAACGTGAATCTGAAACAGGTTTATAGCTTTCCTATTGACTTCACCGAACTAATCACAAGTGACAACAACTTTTATTTTCATGTTTTACCTAGAAATTTCTGCATTTTCTATGTATATTTCTTGAAATATAGAAAGAGCATTACAATACATACAAGTACACAGAGCTGGTAAAAATCTATGTCTTTAAAGATCTAATAAAGTTATAAATTATGCAGCACACACACAAACATCATGCCATCACCACAGCTCACCCTTTGCAGATCCCTCCACGATATGTGATGATTTTCACTTCCTTCACAGCTCCATATCTTGCAAAGAAGTCTTGCATTTCATTTTCATCAACCTGATGGTTAACAGAATTTATTACAAACCACAATATTAGTTTTTGTACTTTATAACCCTCAATCTAGAAGCTCTGAACTCCACTGAAACCAAAAAAAACAACAACATGAAGTAATATCAATTTTAATAACAACAAAACGGTACATTTCAGTAACTTGATCAATAAATAAAACCGTTATTATTTTAAATCTGCACCAGAAGGATCACAAGTGCAGATTCTTCAAATAGCTGAAAAGATCAGCATGTGGTGGTGATCTCAAATGTGATGTTATTAAACATTTAATTAACATAACGTTTGCTTTAATTATGTCTTTAAATTAAATATTTTATTTTTCTTAAAGGTGTGAATTTTAAATTTCATAACTTGTTTTCCTATAATCTTTTATGGTCTTTGGCATTTTTGGTTATTCCTTTACTATTTTATGTAAACAGTGTCTTCTTAGTTTTACTATACTTGTAGCTCTTTTGCTGTTATGTGTCCAGGAAAATGAACCTAGAATATCTGTATTTACTTTCATATCGTCTAGTAAATTGGCTTTTGTAAATACTAATAAACTGAATCAACTTTTGTTGTATTAGATTACAACAAAAATGTATTGGATTATAATTATTATCCCAAAATAAGAGTATTTTCACATTAGATTTGAATCTATCCATCCATTATCTTTAACCGCTTCTTCCTTTTCAGGTTGCGGGGGTCACTGGAGCTCATATCTAACAGTCACTGTGCGCGAGGCGGGGGACACCTGGACAGGTCTCCAGTCCATCACAGGGACACATAAAGACAAACAACTATTCACTCTCCCAATCACACCTAGAGACAATTTAGAGTAACCAGTCAGTCTAACATGCATGTTTTTGGTCTGTGGGAGGAAACCAGAGCAAACCCACACATGCACAGAAAGAACATGTAAACTCCACCCAGAAAGGCCCCAGGCTGGGATTTGAACCAGGGCAACCTGCTCGCTGAGAGGCAGCAGCTCTATCAACTGCACCACCGTGCTGCCCTGAATCCAACTAATTTCACCAAAATATAATTAAACTGAACAGGACTTTATGTAAAAGCATTTTACTTAAACTTGTTTGCGACAAGTGCCATAAGTTTACTTTGGTTTAACAAGATTCATATTTATTGTCATAGATCACATCCTACTTTAATATAAAGTGAACATATAACAAACAGTTTTAACCTACCTTAATGTCGATCCCACCCACAAAGAGAGCGTTGGGGGTCAGTTTGCCTTCAGGGAGAATGTACCCGTTTGATAACTTTAATGAAGGCACGGTCTGGTTCAAGTTTCTGGGCTTGTTGAAATCCTTAAACAAAATGAGAATATTTTGTTTGTATGTAAAAACAAAAATACACATTAACACAAACTTGGTCATACTGAGTGTAGTCTATCCAACTTGCTGCATTTAGGTGACCTTGAACTTGCCTGTCACAAAATGGCACATATGTGGTTGATTAATGGAAGCCAGTGTTTCCAGTACAACGAGGGCGCCAAGCCTACCGTCTTTCATCCACAACTGCACCCCACCCTTGCAAAGAAATGCTAACTACATAAACCAAACCGTTTTACAACTTTTAAAACACCCACTGAACCCCAAATTAAACAAAACTCTTACTTAAATAATGTCCAAACTTTAGCTTATGATTTCTTAAAACAAGCTAGGTGACGCCCCCCCCCCCAAAAAAAAGTTATTTTATCTTAAATTATATTCTCTCCAGCACAACCGTTCCCAAGAAGTGATACCTAACCAAACCAAACGCAGAAAATTAATCGATTGAAGAGTTATGTAACTTGTTTTGACCCATTTTATACTATAAAAATTAAATGCAGCCTTGGTCACACATGCTAATAGCATTTTCCCGTCTAGCTAACACGTGCTCCAACGCACGTTCAATAAATCTGGACTTCTTCAAAAATATGTATATAAATACAATTATTACAGGAAAGTTGTTCAGACTGAAACTTACCATATCTAAAACAATTAAAACCAATAAGTTGGCTTAGCTCTTAGCTGAAACCCTGCTCCGTTCTGCCTGACAACAGAGTGTGAGACCGCGCGCTAACGCTAAGCCCCACCCCCAAAGTCCAAGCGAGCCAACACTACCTGATCAGAGCCAAGAAACTTCTTTTTGGGATTACAGTATTTAATTTAATACAAAATATTCCTAAGATTAAAGCCCATCATTATATTCACTTTTTAATAAGTTATTTTTTGGCAGTCTACTGGGAAATAATGAATTGTCTTAACCCAACAAGAAAAACTCAATGAAAAAATGTTTTTTTGCATTGTGACTGATGACAACAATAAATGTTTTTTTTTTTAAATAACAAACCCATTACTTTTTAAAATACTGACTTCTCCCAAACAGTAATAGTTAACGTACAAAATTGCAAACAACCTCAATTCAGTTCAATTCAAAAATAGTTTATTAATCCTAAAGGGAAATTAAATGTTGTTGTAACTCGTTATCCTGGTTCATTAAAAAGTGTTATAGATACTGATGGCTGTAGGCAGGAAGGATCTCTTGTAAAGGTCCGTCCCACAGAGGATTTGAAGAAACTGGCCGCAGATGCTGTCCGATCCGTCCACCCAGACTTGGCTGGCCTCATGGTTCTTCCAGGCAGCAGGACTGCCAGAATGCCAGGCAGAACTCCTCCCAGAGCGATGACCACTCCTCGCAGCAGCTGCTGAGCTCCTCGTCGCTGCAGACAGCCTGCTGTAGGTGCCGGGGGATGATCCCTGTCCTTCTGCTGTCACGAGCCATGTTTCCTGCTGGTTTCAGGATCTCAGTGGTCAGGCACTCGAGCACAGCCGGCAGGTAGACAGGAATGCATCCACGACACCTCCTTTTCAATTCATTTGTGATTTGGGGCTGTAGTTGAGGTATTATTTGAGTTTTGAGATGTTAATCAGCTGCTCCCAGTTGTTAAAAAAAAAAAAAAACATCTTCTTGTTATGGTTAAGCATCACCAAAGGCAAATAGCCCAAACATTAGAAAAAGTAACATAAATATGGCCATTTAAAAATAAAAAAATATATATCCAGGGCATTGAATACATTTTCTTTCTTGTAATATGTGAAAATATTGCTTATTTTTATTTCAACAGTCAAAGTCAACAAAGGAAAATACAGAATCAAACAATTAAATCTTGCATTTATAAATTTTCAGGTTGTCTGTATCTGTAACAAAGTGCAATATCTCAAAATTTAGTAGACTTCTGATTGAGTGCTCTTATGCAAAACATTAATTTTTGTAATAAAAACTAAAAAAGGCAGTACAAAACATAAGAAACAGTTATATTTATTACTTCCAAATCTCAATAAACTTAATTTGTGCAGGAGTTCTTACATCTTTTAGGACAAAGATCCACATTTCTGGTGGACTGATCGAAGCAGTAGTGCTGGATTTGATTAAAGCTTGTAAAATATCCAAACACAACGAAACAGTGCCAAACATATTAAAAAATTGCATTTCCAAACTTTCCAACTCACCACACCTCATTGGTATGATTGTGCAATCACACTACTGCTTTTGGAGCATTAGATATTCACTTATGGTGAAGTGCTACAAAGCATTCCTGGTTTGTGTTCAAGCACAAGAAAACATTGCACTTCTGACATTTCCACCTTGATGCACACTTGGGGCATAGGTTGCATTGTACCCACTTGCCACAATGAAGAGGCCAGTGTTCCAATCATGGCGCACATCTGGTTGTGGTTTTAGTTGTGGGGGTCTTGGGGTGCATCCTTTTTTCTGTGAGAGGGAAGAAGTGAATGATAGTCGGCAAACTTTGGATACTGGCTTGGTTCAAGCTGTAGATGACTGCCAGGTGGAACATTTTGAGAGACATTAATTTCTGGTTGAGATGTCACAGGCCCTCCTTCAGACCAGCCAGGAATTTGCAATACACAGGTCAAGGATGTATCCAGATAGGGGAATAGACTATCTCCTAGACTTAGCTGGGGTCTTGTAGGTGTACCAGCATGTCAGAAAGATCAATTCCTTCCATATTCTCATTGCAAGCATGGGATGAGTGATGGCGGGCATGGGATAGCGATCTTTGTACTAGACTCCTTGCTCCACTGGTTGACAGCTGAAAGGGGCATGATTCTACAGGTTGCTCAGAAGGTTGACAGATTTGTTGTTAAATCTTTGTACTGCAATAACCCCTTCAGCAGACCTGTAATCATAGACTCCACAGACCTTTTTCATTAGTTCTTTGTCCATCATCAAAGGAGCTCCACCAGAACGGTTTGGTCATATGGTATCGATGCACTTGACACCCAAAGATGTGTGCAAGCTCTGGACCAAGCTGAAACTTGTAAAGAAGTTGTCACAATAGTATTTCAAATAATACTGACATTATGTTTGCATGTTTTTCTTGATTTTTATAGTATCTTAGATCAACTTACAAAGCAACAAAAGCAAGGAGTAGGAAAATTCCTTCAGCATATTCACGATGTACTAACAATTAAATAGTTATATTTACAGAAATACATCAACTAGACGGCTTGAGTAAGTTGATTTTATAGCAAGTTGTCATTTTTAATTAAATTAGTTTACATTTGCTACCCATACCATGAACTGACAAATAAACTGTTTGGTAGAGCATATTTAAAAAATTATTAAACATATAATTTGAGTTTTTGTGCTGCATCAAAGGTTATAATTTTGTTTAGTAAGGCCTTTATCACCAAAATGATAATTAAAAAAAAGTATTGATATGTTTTAAAGTTTACCCAAAATTGATATTATGCTTGATGTAAAAAAAAAAAAGGTATCCAATTTACTTCCTGGTTGGAGAAGGGAAAGACGAACCTACCATTTACTGTCACAGTGCCATCTGGTGGATCTTTTTAGCATTACATACTACAGCTGAGTGGTAAAGATGACTCAAACACCAAAAGCTTATGCTCAATAATCCAGGTACAAATCCATAAATGTTCAGTCAGGTTATCTGGAGTGTTTCTTTTTTTGTTTTTGCTGAGACATTGTCCTTCATCCGAAGGACTTCTTCAGTCCGAGGAGCTACAAACAAACTGGGGTCCCACAAATACCACACTACCATAGTGGAAAAAAAAAAAAAAAGTTTGCTGGTGATAAGATGGTTTCTGGAGCCCAACCTCTGGGCAGACTCCAGAAACCATCTTATCACCAGCAAACTGTTCTTTTTTTTTTTTTTCCCCTCTACGGGAGTGTGGTGCTTGTGGGACTCCAGTTTGTTTGTGGCTCCTTGGACTGAAGAAGTCCTTCAGAAAAAGGCTGAAAACGTCTCAGCAAAAACAACAACAACAACAAAACACGTCCAAATGGCCTGACTAAACATGGATGGCTCAAACAGTTTGAGTTAGGTTAGGCACTCCATTTGGTTGACCAGGCAGTCTTCAAGGTTCAAGGTTCTTTATTGTCATGCGCATCACATGTGGTACATGAAGTGGAACAAAATTGTGTACACAGGGTCACATCCAACAACAGCAAAAATATAAATTGTAAAAGAAACAGGATCTAAGACATAAACTAAGAAATATGTTAAATAAGCTATTTAGCTAAAGCTAAATAGTGCAAAACAATACGCCAAACAACAGCAGCACGAACATGAGTCTGTGTGAGCAGATGAGTACAAATGAACACAGCAGCATGAAATATATCAGCAGCATGAGATGCACACACACACATATATTTATTTTTTTCTTCACAGTGATAATTCTGATTATGAAATTTATAAGTCTAAAATTTTCAGGGTAAAAGCTGTTCCTCAGTCTAGTGGTTCTACACTTAATGCTCCTTAACCTCCTGCCTGAGGGGAGCAGGCAAAAAGTGTGTGTGCTGGGTGAGTGGGGTCCTTCATGATGCAGGTGTCTCTCTTCCTGCATCTGGAGGAGCAGACGTTCGCGACGGTGGGGAGACTGACTCAACAGTCTTAATCTGTGCAGCCTTCACCACTCTCTGCAAAGCTTTTCTTTCTGCAGCTGTGCAGCCTCCATGGCACACATTGATGCTGGAGCACAGGATGCTCTCCACTGCACACCTGTAGAAGGAGGTGAGGACTATTTCAGTCTTAAAAATATCCATAAAATACAAAGATGGTTTTGTTACTGATTCTGCACATAAGGTGAAGTTCAGTTTTTACTTCCTTTTAATGAACTTAACTTTACATTTGTCAGGACATTTACTAATCATTTAATGTCCAAGTTGCTTCCTTTATGCTATTCAACCTTTATTTATACAGGTTAGTCTCACTGAGCTTCGAGGACTCATTTACAAGAGAGACTAAACTAAAAATGATGACAATAGAAGACAATCTGAAAAGAAGACATATAAATGAATATTTTAAAAAAGGAAGAAAATTATATATATATATAAACGAAACAACTACATTACAAAGCAATGTAAAAAAAATCACAAATATAAATATTAAAATACATAAAACTATATCACAGTTTTGTGGAAAGCTCATATTTCCCGTAGGTATCAGAACGCAACAGTAACCGGTGTTACCATGGAAACGTCACGTGAGCTCAACTAGCACAGCGACATGTTGAACAAGTGTTTCCAACGGAGACTTTTATGTGGAACATTCCCTCCGCATAGCGTTACACAAACCGGAAGAAGGTACAGTCAGCTTTAAAAAATTTTAAAACTTCAAGTTTTTTTTTTCCTTCTGAGTAATATTTTCCTCCCCAATACTTGCTGTAAAGTTAGACAAGATAGACCGTAATGTCTGCGTTTGTGTCCCTGTCTGACCTGTTTGTCTGCTTTTTATTTCCGACTTTTTAGACGTGAATAAATAAGAGCTAAAAAAAAAAAAAAAAGCAAGGGTGTTTAGGGATATTTCGTCTTGGGGAAAATTTAGAAAACATTTGTATTCAGCTGGCGTTAAGGATAGGGGTAAACACGCAAGGAAGTGAAACTTTACATTTTGTTGTCATGGTTACAAAGTAAACGTCACAGTTCCTACAACTTCCTCCTTCTGCTGCGGACAGAGATTGATTTTTGACCACATCAATTTAAAATGTATGAAAAAAGCAGGTAAAAAAGCGAATTGATAAAAATTGTATATTTTTAAATGTAAATGGCTCTCATTGTCAAAAAAAAAAAAAAAGTATGCCTCTTTTATGATTGTCCACTGTTGTCGTCACTTTGTTAAAGAAATCAGGTCTCTCTTGTAAAAGAGTCCCCGAGGCTCAATGTGATTAACCTGTATAAATAAAGGTTGAATAAAAAAATGTTTTTCCCTCAACCTCAGATAGAAGATGACTCCATTTTAATACGAGTCACAACCGAGGATATTCTCTCCCCCCACCCTTAATGGATGGTGTAGAACCTTCAAAACTGGTGAGGATGTCGCTCATTGTTTTGCATCAGAGCTTTAGCGAGTTCAGATTTATCTACATAAACACGGTGTCATTTGTTTTTTTTTTTTTTGCCAGTTTGTGCTAAAGCACGATCAGTACCCACCCATATTTCAGCCCAGCTCATGGACTCTGGCTGTTCCATTTAACGAGTTTCGGCATCACCAAACTCCCAGTGAGTCTATTGGAAGCAACTACAGCCCCAGGGCCCAGCACCTGGAAATTAAACGACTACAACACAGACAAAACTCTTTTTGTAATTCCCCATCAAAAGCAACAAGGCGTTGTATCCTTTCATGCTGGTCTATGTAAGCTTTAACTATTTTCTGATGATTTAGTTTATGTATTATGTATATATTTTCTCAACACAGAGTCGATTTTTGATCTTAACAAACTGGTTAGACAGTCCACAAAGTAGGAGACTGGCAATTACACCAAGGAGAAGGTCATGATGCTCTCAACACAATGCAGGGATAAAGCTGAAGATTTATGATCAAATTTTACTCGAAGTAATTGATGTGACTCGTTCATTCTCACACAGGAACACATCTGTTCATGCCTCAATCTCAGGTCAAGCAAAGCACAGGACTGGGAACTTAGAAAGCCCCAGTAGCCGGCCTATGAGTCCTGCAGAGCAGCTCGACATCATGCACAGGCAGGAAGAGAGGGCTACCCAGACCGAACCCAGTGACACAGACCTGGAGGTGAGGAACTGCAAAATCACTCTCTGAGATTAAAATTCCAGAGTTTCTTTTGAAAGACTGACAATCCTGACTTTTCTCTTATAGAGGTATATGTACTACATCAACAATAGAGTCCCTATGTCTGTGCTGGCTCCTCCGCCGCACCAGCAGATGATCAGCATTAAAAAACTGCTTCCTCCTGAACCTAAAGATAACAGTGAACACTTGCAGAGTTTGAGTGAAAACATGACAGAGGAGATCAAAAGAGATTATTATTTCAGCCTCAAGAAAAGCATAGGTAAAAATGCTGTACCGGCTTATACAGTTTAATATGTCTTTGCAAAAAAAATAAATAAATATGTACTTATGCATTCAGTTGACTACATTCTGATGGACCCTTCTGAGTGCCGGCGCCTGTCCATATCCAGCGTCCCCAAGCCTTTTCCCCAGAGGGTGATTCGTGCGCCAGTTCCTTGGACACTCAAGGAAGTCAGCACATGGCAAAGTGAACATCTCTTCACTGTCAGTCCCATTATGGTCCTCCTGCAGGATGTCTGGATACAAAAGTAAGAGTTTCAGTATTGGCTTATGCTAAAGTTGACTTGCATTCAACGCACGCCTTCCCCATCTCATTTTATAATGAATTGCTTGACATTTAAAATTCTTAACATTACTCTTAGTGAGTAAAAAGGTTAATTTAATCATGTGAAATGACATATATGAGGAAGAGTCAGACTTGTAAATTATTAAGTGGGCAGGAAAACGGCTAGCTAATGTTGCTCATATTCAAAGTTGAGAAATACGACGTGCGATTCGTTAAACAATAAGATAAATTATGGGCATTGAGGTGTAAAGTGGAATTCCTGTTCTGATTTGACTTATTTAACTCGTTCAGTGTTTAAATAAGTTACTTTAACGTGTATTTCCTGCTCCAGCTTTTCATCCTTGAGATTTGTAAAAACAGAAGACCTCTCCTCCACCATGCTCCCACTCCCTCCATCTGAGTTTGAACAGTTTGTCCAGACACAGTGCCAAGCTGCCAGAGAGGAACTGGTTCAGACGTGAGTACTGTCACTCAGGATGAGCAGTGAGAAATCCAGCATTCAGACTTCACCAGCGTTTAGTGTTCTTACATTTACTGTGAGCAAACAGCCAAGCCAGCAAACTCCTTTGTTTGTGCAGGCTCGTGTTTCCATCTTGTCAGACGCATGTCAGGCTGACTTTGGAAGGATGCTGAGACTCACTCAAGGATTTTTTTTGTGCATCTTTTGTTGTGTCCGATCCTGTAGCAGCACAGGATGTCTGTCTGCATAGCTGAAATTTGAGTCACTTATTTGTAGAAACTATCTCCTGTGTGGATACATTTTTACTGTTTTTATTATCTGCCACATTCAGACTGAATCCCAGCAGTTATCCTGTGTGTTTCCGGGGTTAGGTAAAGGTCACCAGGGCTCCATACGCCATAGATTACTGTGCAAAAGGATTTTAAACAACAGTTATGCTTATGCATTACATGGCTCTCCAAAAGTACACAGTTTTTGGTTCTCAAAAGCCCCAAAAATTACATTTTTGTTTTTTGATGTCAAATATTTTAGCACATTGTGTATGTCAATACTTTCATTGTGTTTTTAAAAGTACAAAAGTACTGTATCCACATCAGACAAACTGTATCTGGACGTTGTCTTAGAAAAACAAAAAAACTAAATAAAAATAGGCCTGATATAGGACCTGAGAGATTTATCATACCCAAGTTTTTTTCATTTACTTTTTAATAGATTTTTAGATTTTTTTAACTCTTCAGGATTCTTTAGGAATCTCTTAGTTGGTGCCAAATTGCTGCTGTACTCCTGGCAAACTTATTTTCCGTAACAGAGTTCCTAAACTTAGATTTTACACTGTGTATTTTTTTCTATTGTCTTTTATGTGTAGACAAACATTCATTGTTTGAGGTTAGGTATTTTATGTTTGAATGATTAATAGGTCAAGAAATAATTTGCTTGTCGATCAAACTAAATAATCATATTCCTCTGAAAAAGACCATCTAAAGCAAGTCGAGTGAAAACGAACAAAAAGGCAGCTAATGTTCAAATAACAACTTTGAAAGACCTTTAAAAAACTTTTGCTTCAAACCATTTTAAAAAGATTACACAAATGTCTGGCTCCCTGGAAGCAAAATATACAATTATGATGGTTATTCAGGATGTGGAAATGTGGAGTTTCCTTTTCCTTTTTCTGTTTTTAATCTATAGTTCCCTTGATTCAGAAACAAATATTGTTTTAAATAGATGATTGTTTTTGTCTAAGCTAAATAAATATGAAGAAACAATTTATGTACTTGTACAAACATTATTTATGCTGTTTATGTATGTATGGCTAATAATGTGTTCGTTGGTTCATCCTTCATCTTTAAGGTGGCTGCCTTCCTGTGCATCCATTTTGGTCCCCTACAAGGACAAGCCCCTCACACCCAGCAGCGCTCAGGTGTCTTCAGATGGTATCCAGAAGTTCCTCGACTGTGTGGCTGCACTCATGTCACTGCAGCTCCGGAGTCTGGTCATCGAATCATTACAAGACCTGTTACACTTCTTTATGATACATGAGGTTTGGATTAAAGAAACAATCGTCTCTGAGAACTCGGAGGCTTTCCAGTTGATATCACTGGGAAACATCTGCGTTTGTTTGCTTCAGGAGGGGAATGACTTCGGGGAGGCGTTTGATGAGATGACATACGTCCAGCCTCAGGCTCTGCTGGTTACGCTACGAGTGGACGAGCCTCACGTTGAGTTTTCTCCCAGCTTTCAGGAGTGTTGGGAGGTCGTGCAGAGGGCCTTCATGGAAATAGTCAAGAGTGCGACGAAGTTGCCAAGAGTAAAATCTTCACCTGATTACCACTCAAGTTGCTTCTGCTGTTTTTCACTGCCGTGTAATTTCAAGTTCTATTTACAAATAATTCATGACATGTTTGTTTGACCAGGTGGAATGCAAACTCTTTCCTGATATCAGCAACGTGTACCTTCGCACCGTTGGACCTGACGAATCTTTAGTCACGAGCATAATCAACAAGGCCAAGGTTATTTTCCAGAAGAACACAGTGGGACCCAAAAAGTAAAGATACATAATTCTTTGTCATTTTGCGTGTGCTATGATGCATAAATGAATTGTTAATATAACATTACATTTTTTCAGGTACCTGGGTGTTTATCAAAAATACAGCGATCTCCTGGACAATACTGCCAACCAAGACGTGTCAACTTTCCTTAAAGAGAAGCACTCCTTAGAGGGATCAGCCACAGTAATTCAACTTTTCTATCTCTAACCTGCACTCAGATTTTAAGGTATTCATTGTAATATCAAAGCCCCTCTCATTGTTTGAATCTTAAGAAAATTGACAGCATTGACGTTGTACGGAACGAGATTGCTTCACTGCTCGTCACCGTGCCCCTCTCCATGTTTTGCCTGCATGCTGGTGAGCTGATTGGTTACCTTTGTGACTGCGCCGAAAGACTGAAAGACAAGATAATCTTGTTTGAAGTGGAGGAGAACTGCAGGCTCAACAAGGCGTAAGAGAAAACCTGCATTCTGAAAGTATTTAATTATGAAAATTAAAGACGTCAACCGTTATTGTTCTGTTTGTTCTTAGAATCTGTCACCAGTATGAGGAGATTAGTGGCATTGTTCGAGGCACGCCTAAAACTACTGAAGAATTGGTGTCTCTTGTTGGATACATTAAAAAAACCAGTGACGTGACCATTCACAAACTGATCGATGAGGTCCATGCTGCGGTCTACCGCCTCAGCTTCCTCATGAACCACGCCACTCTGTCAAGTAATAATATATTACATTATTATGCTATCATCTCTGGATAAACCCTTCCCATCCTGTTAGTTTATGAAAAATATTTCAACATTTCAAAGAAACTGAAGTCTTATCGTGCATACTCTTTTCTTTGGCTCTTCCCTTCTTCTAGCTGATGACATGAGGCGGAACTTCTATATTTTCCAGTGGCCGAATCAGATTCTAAGTGAGCTCGAAGACAGCAAATCTCGAATGGAAATACTGAAAAAACAAGCTGAAGCTCATCTCCAAACAACGTTATAAAATAAATTCTTCAGAATCTTATACACTTATATAGTTATAATAT
>NC_056516.1:18250871-18298703 GCF_014905685.2 Nematolebias whitei | reverse complement strand
TATATATAGTTCTAGTATAATTATACTTGTATAATTCTAGAATTACACCGCTCGGGGTGGCTGCATGTTGTAGCTCTGTGTTACTTTCATTCTGAGTTATTGCTTTTGAAAATAATTCCTCTTTTTTCTGGATGTAAATAGCTTTTTTTCAGATGATTATTTACTCTGGTATCAGTTGATGTGCAGCTGGAAGGACTTTTACTGAAAGCTTTTTACTTTTGGGCTTTTGTTATGGTGCATAACCATGGCAACAAGGTGTTTTTTTAACAACCAGGAGCAGCTGATTAACACCTCAAAAGCTCAAATACTTCAGCTACAGCCCCAAATCCCAAATGAGTTGAAAAGGAGGTGCCACTTTGTTCCACTTTGGAGAAAGCTGTTGGGGGAAGAATCAGTTTTGTTGTGTTTCCTTGACTGATGAAGCCTTCTGGATCGAAGGCGAAATGTTTCAGCACAAAAAAAAAATAAACTGTCCAGATGCCCTGACTGAAAAATGTTGGATTTTCTACCTGGATTATTGAGCATGGACTTTGTTGCTTTGTTATCAGAGTTTCACTGGGCAGTGGATTAACTCTTGTTGGGAATTCATGCTGTGACCATTTGAGGGTATGATAGAGAAATGTCTGCTGCAGGTAGAGAGCCTGATGCTTCAAAGTGTTCAGCATATCATCCATCAAGGAGTGATTGATTATGCCGAGTGTAGAGGGAAGGGTCCTCAGATAGTTACATTTTTATTAGTAATTTTATTCTGAAGGGGCACCACTTGCTTTCCGGTTCTTAAGCAAGACAATTACAAAGTATTAAATCAGATTCAAGTTTTAGTTCACTATTGAGTTCTTTTCGTATTAAATTCAAATGTCATATATAATAAAACGCTTTGCGTCAAAGTATAATTTTGTGAGGTTTATTATTGATTTTGATGAATATAAGTGATCAAAATCACGATTCTAGCTGAAGCATGAATAATGGCTTTAATTGACAACACAAAAAGAGGTTATGGAATTATCTTCTAAACTTTAATATGGTGAAAAAGCAGAGTAAATTATCATCTATAAAGTTAACTAAATGAGGTGTTTTGGCTAGAGGTGATTTGTCAATTTAGGAAAACTTAATTCTAATTAATAATGATGAATTTTGTTTAGACTGGACAACTTCTTATCTTGGTCATCAGACACCAGCAGAGAGAGAAGGAGCAGCTTTTCCTACCGATTTGAAGTTCTCGTTCAACCGCCCGAGGGTTACCAGGGACTCTCTTGAGATGAGTTAAGAGCCGAAGGTGGGATATCCCTCGACACTGGACATCAGCTGAAATCTGGAGTCGCTAGTTATCTGGCTCCCGATGGGGGTCAGTTGATGGGCTCCCGGAGGGCTGCGCTTTCTCCTTCTGGTGACAAGGATCTTCTGGCATAAATTTCTGATTGTTTGACCTTTCTTCTTCAAAAGCTTCCCCAAGACTGCTCTAAACTAAACGTCAGAATAACTTTCTTTGACTTGGAGGGCGTTACGATATTGATGGTCGACCCAATCAAAACAAAAAGGGTGGACCTTTGTTTCAGGTTACTGTTTCATTTGAACTTTAATAACATTATATATATAAAAAAAAGGCTAATTTACTCTGCTTTGGTAAATACTCAATATACAGCAGGATAATCAAAACTTCTAAGCAGTTTTTACTCATCCATGAACATTTTCATTAGAACTTATGCAAACACAGTTGAAACCTCTGATTACCAGTTTTACATCTACTTTCTCTTATGCGTGATTCAAACTGAGTATTGAACTGAGAATGAAGTAAACAAGTTATTTCACAGCAGTTTTACAGCGAAACATTCAATTGTGTTCAGGAGAACCCAAATTGAAATTGTTCAGAAAAATGATTTCTACTGTGGAATGGCAAAAGAGTCCTTGAGGAACAATGGGGTTATTTACCACACGCTAAGACTGCAGGACGCATCCTCCCTTTTAGGAAGAGATGCACATAACGCTTCAGATGTTATAGTTCAAAGGTCAGATGGAAAGGTTCTCATACAAAGGGCCTTTCAGCTTTGCTGAAATCATAATAACAGGTGTGCAATTAATTGCAATAACAGATTTTTGTTATTCATTTTGTTTAACATGTTTTTTTTTTTGTCTGTCCAGCTTTGGGAATGAGAGTCAGTCTTACTTTCAAAGTATCAAAAGAATAAAAGTTGATGGTAGAAAAACCTTGATGTGTCCCTACACCAGGTATCTTGAATTCTTACTTTAATTTAAATGTTAATTGACTTATTTTTAAGGTGTGTTTTTAAACGAAACATGCAATGATTTAGAACAGCACCGAATTCTTAAAGAAAAGCTACTAAAGTACTAAATCTGCATCATCATCATTTCTTTTGACTTTTTTTTTTTTAGGTGCCTCGGAAGCAGTGGGTGCTGCAGTGGTCGGGCCAAGTTGTCATTTGTGCCTCCTCCATCTTTTGGACCAGCGAAGTGTCTGAGGCCATCCAAACCAACTCTCTGCATGTCAGTTGTTAAACCCATCTGCTAGTTTTACAAAATGTCTTAAAAGATGACATTTTGTTATATTTTTGTTTCACATGGTGTGATTTACTTTCCAAAGGCCTATGTGAAAAAGTGCAATGCACAGATTGCTGATATTGGAGAACTGGTGCGAGGAAGCTGTCAGGATGGACCCCAATGACCCTTGGTGCTCTTACTGTGATTGATGTTCATGGTAATAATGAAATACTAAATGTCCTAAATATATAATGGAGATTGTGTGTTTTTTTTTAACTTAATTTAGATTTAATTTCAATGATTTGTCCTGTGCTAGCTCGAGATGTTGTGGCGAACCTGGCTGAGCACCGCATCTCCTCCCTCAACGACTTTGCGTGGATTTCTCAGCTGCGTTACTTCTGGGAGGACGGAGAAGTGATGCTACGCATGATTACCACCTGCCTGAAATATGGTTATGAATATCTGGGCAATTCTCCACGTCTGGTCATCACCCCGCTAACTGATCGCTGCTACAGGTAACTCAGTAAATGTGCTCCTATTGTGTTAGAGTCATAAATGAGCACGGTAATTAGAAATAAGATGCTGCAACTGTTTTATTTGATATTGTTTTTTTTTTCCCATTGCTTTTGTAATATGTTAGGACTTAAATTGGCGCATTGAAGTGGAGCTGCTGAGGGACATGCAGGAACTGGTAAGACAGAGACCACCAAAGATCTGGCCAAAGCTGTGGCTAAACAGGTAAAATACTGTGCAGCATTTTTGTTTGTCCTTTTTGCTTCCTAACACTGATATCAAAACTATTGTTTATTTCTAGTGTGTAGTGTTTAACTGCTCCGATGGTCTGGATTACAAAGCCATGAGTAAGTTTTTCAAAGGACTGGCTCAGTCTGGAGCTTGGGCCTGCTTTGATGAGTTCAATCGTATTGAGGTGAGTTCAGTGGTGTGTTGTGCATGTGTGAGGTGAAAACCATACCTGTTTTTAACTAAATAGAAGAACAAAATGTATATATTAATGCATAGATTGATGTTTTTTGCTTGAAACCACGTTTTTGATGAAACTCAACTATTGGCTCCAACCAGTGACGTAAAGATGAGTTTAGATTTGAGCAAAATTTAACTTTTTTAATCAGATTGCAGAACTTTTGCAATAAAGTCACTCTCATCAAAATATTACATTAAAGTAAAACTGAAAATGATCTGTGCAACTGTAGCCATTTCTTAGATTGACCACATTTACTTATATTACTAAAGTATGTTTTTTTTTTTTTTTTGACTTGAAATTTTAGAATTATTTAGCATTTTTATGTCTTCAAACATGATTCTTTTTCAAAAAAATGTATGTTAATAATGTAAATTGTTGAAATAATTCATTTCTACACAGACAATGTGATTTTTCTTTTAAATTTTTTTCCAGGCTGAAAAATGCAAGGAATTACTTTATTTATATTCAAGCTATTTTTTATAAATATACTGTTACTAACAGTTTGATGATGAGTTGTTTGCCTACCAAAGTCTGTCATATAGAGTAAAACATATTTATTTAAAATATGCTCCACATGAAAATGATAAATCACTATATTTACATTTTTATATTATGGTTAAATGTGGCTTCACAAATCAGTAACTAACCAAACATTTAGGTGTGGTCACAGGTCTTTCAATTGTTGCACTTCCATTTTTATTGACCTAGAGGGGACAAAATAAATACTGGTTTCAAAGTGAGATTTTGCAGTTTTTTTGTACATTTTTAAGAGTAAGACGATGCAAGGAAAATTCAGTTGGTTGCAATATACTGTTGTACCACTAGATGCCACTAAATTCGAAAACATTATCCTTTAAAGCAAGACCTAGAGACATAAAACATTGTCCCTTTAGTTTTTCTAGTTAATATAATGCTTTATCAAACATTTATTAAATGCTATTTGAAAATATAAAATTTAATTTTTTTGTTGAACTTTTGGTACTTTATACAACATTTTCTCGTCTTTAAAAATGTGTATTTACTGCGCTGCAGACAAGACTGTCAAAGTTCAACTAAGTAAACTGGGTGTGTTTGTGCCATAGGTGGAGGTACTCTCTGTGGTGGCTCAGCAGGTGCTCTGTATACAACAGGCTATTGCCAAAAATCTGAAGACCTTTCTATTTCAGGTCTCAAGAAATCAGGTCTCTCTTGTAAATGAGTCCTCGAGGCTCAATGGCTGTCTAAATAAAGTTTGAATGAATTTGAGGGAACAGAGATTTTCCTCAGTCCAACCTGTTCTGTCTTCATTACCATGAACCCTGGTTATGCAGGCAGGGCTGAGCTTCCTGATAATCCAAAGGTGCAGATCAAACTAATACTGAAGCCTATACTCTCCAAGAAGAACCTTGAGACAGTGATCCACGCCTTCATAACATCTAGGCTTGATTACTGCAATTCACTTCTGTTTGAAATCAGTCAGTCCTCCATTGCTCGTCTACAACTGGTCCAAAATGCTGCAGCCCGATTTTTAACTGGTACAGGCTATAGAGAGCACATCACGCCAGTTTTAGCCTCCCTGCACTGGCTACCCATTCACCTTCGGATCCAATTCAAAATTCTCATGTATGTTTTTAAATCACTGAACAGTTCCGCCCCATCCTATCTCACTGATCTTCTGCAGCCATATGTCCCACCGCGCTCTCTGAGGTCAGCAGACCAGATGCTTCTCTCAGTCCCAGAAACCCGTCGTAAGCTCAGAGGTGACAGGGCTTTCTCTGTTGCAGGTCCATGACTGTGGAATGAGTTGCCACTGAGTGTCCGGCAGGCTCCCACACTCTCAGTCTTTAAGTCTCACTTGAAGACCCACTTCTATTCGCTTGCCTTTAACACGTTGTGATTTGTTTTGGTCCGGTCTGTTCTCTACTCTGTTGGCCATTTTAGTTAGCTTCTGCTGCTATTTGTATCTGTATTTCTATTTTATGTTTTCCTGTCCGCTGTGCATGTTTGTTTTCTTTTGTACAGCACTTTGGTTGGCCTTGTTGCTGTTTTAAGTGCTATATAAATAAATTGGTATGGTATGGTAATATGTTCAGTACAATAAAGGTTTGCAATACAGAAGCCTTGAATTTAAATTGAATATTTACCTAGCAACCTTGTCCTGTAGGCTCTTTTTCGTACAGTTGCTATGATGGTTCCAGACTATGGTCTCATTGGTGAGATCTCACTATTCTCCATGGGGTTCATTGAGTCTCGCAGGTTTGAGACAGAATTTTTAGCAAAACCATTTCAGTGAATGTATTATTAGTTGTTTCATATTGTCAAACATCTAATTCACAGTATTTTCTTGCAGTCTCTCACAGAAGATTGTGGCCACGTACCGTTTATGCTCTGAGCAGCTTTCTTCACAGTACCACTATGACTACGGCATGCGAGCTGTCAAGTCTGTGCTGACTGCAGCTGGGAATCTTAAGCTGAAGTAACCTCGGGAGAATGAGAGCGTGCTGCTACTGAGGGCACTGATGGATGTCAACATGGCAAAGTTTCTGGCACAGGATGTGCCATTGTTTCAGGTGTCAACCTTTACATTTTAACTTGGTGTTTATCCTAAATTAGGTCCCCCTTAATTATTATTTCCCTTCTGTGGACCACAGGGTATCATCTCTGATTTGTTTCCTGGAGTTGTGCTCCTAAACCAGACTATGACCTCCTCCTCAAAGTACTAAATGACAATATTGTAAAACTTAACCTCCAGCCTGTCCCATGGTTCATTGGGAAAATCATCCAGGTATTGAGAAAGAGTATTGCTCTCTAATATTTCACACATATAGAGGTTGCCCAAAACATAAATGTTCTAACAACTGAGTTTTTTCATTTTGTATGTCTTAGATGTATGAGATGATGTTAGTGTGTCATGGCTTTATGATAGGAGACCCTCTTGGAGGAAAGACTTCTGCTTATAAAGTTCTTGCTGCTGCTCTCGAAGACCTTCATGAAGGTTGGTCTTTATTTGGTTGGAGTCAGTAGTTTATTTTAAATGTACTTATCTGTATGATTTTGTTACTGCAGCATTTTGATTCACTTGTATTCCATTAACAGTGACTAAAATATTGATTAAATGTTTACCTTAGATTTTTTTTTTTTTGATTATTCGTGATGCTTTATGCTGTCAAATTGTCCTTTTTTAGCTAATCTGATGGAGGAGTTTGCAGTTACTTATTGCATCATCAACCCCAAGGCTATCACCATGGGCCAACTGTACCAGCCATGAGTGGTCTGATGGTGTCCTTGGCCACCTCCTTCAGGAATCAAGCTCCTTCCACTTCAGAGAATCGACAGTGGATTGTTTTTGATGGCCCAATCGATGCAGTCTGGATCGAGAACATGAATACCGTTTTGGATGACAATAAGAAAGTATTGATATTTTTTATTGGTGGTGGTGGGAGGAGGCTAGTCACTAAACTTTTGTTAAAAAGAAAGAAAGAAACAAACAAACAAAAAAAAACCCGCTGCTCTACTAGCTTTGTCTGATGAGTGGTGAGATCATTCAGATGAGTCCCAAGATGAGTCTGATCTTTGAACC
This sequence comes from Nematolebias whitei, assembly GCF_014905685.2. Taxonomy (NCBI): domain Eukaryota; kingdom Metazoa; phylum Chordata; class Actinopteri; order Cyprinodontiformes; family Rivulidae; genus Nematolebias; species Nematolebias whitei. The sequence goes on along the minus strand of NC_056516.1, from coordinate 18,291,666 downwards.
TGCTGACCTGGAACAAGCCTCTCCTGCTACTGTCAGTAGGTAAGCAGCTATGACCATGATCATGCAGCGCTTTTGCATTTAAAAATAAGCCAAAACATTTAGGTTTATTTGAAATTTACATGCAGCTTTCTGTCAAAAGGTGTGGTATGATCTACATGGAAGCTCAGCAGCTGGGATGAGCGTCTTTAAGAGATTCGTACATGAATACATTGCCTGGAAGCTTGGATGCTGAACATAAACAGCTGGTTAGTTTACATAAAAACATATTTTAATTGGCTAATTTATACTGTTCATACATGGTGTTTATGTTATGCGTTCTTCTTATCTTTTTTAATCCTTTGCCTTATAGATTATAGACCTGTTTGATTGGTTAGTTCAGCCCTGTCTGGATTTCATGGATGGAGAGTGCTGCTTTGTGGTCCAGACATCTCCCATCCACTTGGTCTACAGTCTAATGAAGCTGTTCCCTTGTCTGCTAGGTTAGTAAGAACAAGACATACTATACTTTAATGAATTATTATTTTTTGTCTTTGTATATGTTTGTTAACTTTTCTGTCATCATTCTGTGATGCACATGGGCAAGACATTCACACACTCATGGACTCTGTGTTATGGATTATATTAATTTCTGCATGGATTATACAATCCCCACAAAAACAGTTTGCTGCTTTCCCAACAATAAACCATGGGTCACCAGGACATCAAGGCATGTAAGACTGCCTTCAGGAGTGGGGACAGGGAGGAAATGAGGATAGCACAAACTGAGGTGAGGGACAAGATCAGGGAGGGAAAGAAGAGGTTCTGCAGAACTGTCACCTGGCGACTAGCTGGATGTCCACCTTAGAGAGAATCTGTGAGGAAACCATCAGCCCAGAGAACACACACCCAAGTTTTCGCTTCAGTAACACTCTCTATACACATTTTTAACATTAAATATAATTAGTGTCCGTAAAATATATAAATATGTATGCTCTTCTGTTAGATTGTGGTTAACCAGCTACCCATCAGACAAGTTCCCAGTTAGCATCTTGCAGAATGGGCTGAAAATGACTAATGAGCCTCCTAAAGGAATCAGAGCCAACCTGCTGCGCTCCTACCTTAACCACCCCATCTCTGACCCTAACACCTCCAAAAAACAGGTGATTTGGCAGAAGCTCCTGTTTAGTCTCACTTTTTTCCACGCTCTGGTGCAGGAGAGAAGAACCTTTGGCTTTTATTCTGATTTACTTCATTTTATATATTGCTTCGTGTGTTGTCTGTTGTTCTGTCTGTACAGCACTTTGGTTGGCCTTGTAGCTGTTTTAAGTGCTCTATAAATAAAATGGTATGGTAACTGTGCCTTCTTGTGTTTCTACCTCCTTCTGTCAGGCTGGAATATTCCCTACGAGTTCAATGAGTCAGACCTGCAAATCAGTACCAGGCAGATCCAAATGTTCCTGGATGATTATGATGAGGTTCCACTTGAGGCGCTCACGTATCTCACAGGTGAGTTTCATGTGTTTTCTCAGCAGGGCAATAATTCAAATCAACAACATACAGGAAAACTGATATTCTGACTAGTGTGGGTCATTTTTGAATGTGAAATTTGTATTCTAGGCCTGTGAGAAGTTGTCTGATTTTATTTATTCCCTTTAACACAAATCACCTGATGCTTACATAAAGTTAGAACGTGATAAGGCTAAGTTGGACCACATTTCTCGCAGGTGAGAGCAACTACGGAGGCAGGGTGACGGACGATAAAGACAGACGTCTGCTGCTGTCGCTCCTGTCCACCTTCTACAGCTGGGAGCTGATAAAGCAGGAGTGCTGCCAACTGTGTGAGGGTGATCTGTATTATGTTCCTGCTCATGGACCCTATGAGGTACGTGTCAGAGCTCAGCTTCATGACTCATTGATGTTTCACTGTAACACTGCCTTATGCAATCTTTTCAGTGTTGATTTCAGACTCACTATTAACCTAGCTAGGTAATTATGAAATTATATTTTGTTTAAAATTGACGTTATTATTATATGTGATGTAGAAAATGATTGTGTTTATATCTAGACGTACGTTAACTACATTCGAAGGCTGACAATTTGTGCTGATCCCAGTGTCTTTGGACTTCATAGCAACGCTGACATCACCAAGGACAATCAAGAGACCAATCAGCTGCTGGAAGGAGTACTGCTGACTCTGCCCAGACAGACGGGCGGTGGGGCCAAGTCTCCTCTAGTGTGTTGCATGAAATAACTGACTTTGACTTTAAATGTTTTGGCATATGTTAACAGGATGAGGGAAAGGACATATGTGACCATAAAAGGTCTTACGGTTTAAGGTGTGTGTCAACATGAACAAATAAAAAACTCTAAATGTTTCACTAAAAGGCCCAAGAGAACCTAACATTAACAATTAGAACAACCTATGTCATGAGGGTAGATATCACACATGTTGTTTCTTCAGTAGAACGTGGTGATGGTAACATATAGGGAGATTTTTCCCATGACAGAAGCTGTAAGATTAATTGAAAAAGAGGAGAAATGGCTGCAAATAAACAGAGTTTGGATCTAATCCCAGTAGAGCATCTCTGGGCAGACCTAAAATTATTCTGCACTGAAACTATTGAGCCATCAAACAAAATGATCAATATAATCTGCTGAATAAGTCCATATTTGTGTCAATCTCTAATAAAACACGACTATCCCTTTAGACCAGTGGTGTTCCAACTGTTTGGCACAAAAATAAAAAAGGAAGAGTGGTTAAATAAAGACAAAAGTATTCATATACTTATTATTGCACATTTTAAGAATATTTCATCCTGAAATTTGTGATAAAATTCAGAAATTACAAAAAACATCACCCCTCATAAATATCACCAACTTAAGCCCGGGGGCAAAAATTATACAATTGCGGGCAATTGCAGTGACAGGCCACACAAAATCAAAGAGATGGCCACAAATAACCCCCGGGCTGCACTTTAGACACCCCTGCTTTACATTATATCACACTTTGTGTGTTTTTTATTTTATTTTTAATCTTGTAGGAAATAATGGAGGGACTTGCAGAGGACATTTTATCCAAGCTGCCTGCAGACTTTGACATAGAAACGGTGCTGATGAAGTACCCAGTCCTGTATGAAGAGTCTATGAACACGGTGCTGAGGCAGGAACTCATCCGCTTCAACAGGTAATAACTTCTGTCAATGCACATCCAAATACTGTTATAACGAACATGTCCTTTCTCTTATTACACTTACAGAAGTGGTGCGTGCAAGCATGGTAAACATCTGCAAAGCTTTGAAGGGACAGATCGTTATGTCCTCTGAGCTGGAGAACGTTTTTAACAGCATGCTGGTGGGAAAGGTGCCCGCAATGTGGGCAGCGAAGTCGTACCCTTCACTCAAAGCGCTCGGGAGCTACGTGACTGATCTGTTAAGCAGGCTACAGCTCCTTCAAGTAAGTTTTATGATCACTTTGAGTCATATTGTCTAAGGAGACCTTGAGAATATTTGGAATATGACTTCTGAGTGAATGTCCTAAGAATTCAGTGACTATATGTACAGCTTGCGCAATCTGAAGGTATTGTTCTGAAAACTGTTAAAATCATCTTTAAAATAATAATATTTAATAATTTGTAGGTCTGGACAGGAGTGGATCGACAAAGGCCTACCTTCAGTCTTCTGGCTCTCAGGCTTTTATTTCATCCAGTCGTTTCTTACTGGAGTGTCCCAGAACTTTGCCAGGAAGTACACCATCCCAATTGACTACTGGATTTGAATTTGAGGTGTGTATTTGATCCCAAGTCTTCTTGTCATATTTTTCAAATACGTTAGGGATATTTATATTCATACTCTTGACTGCTTTTCAGGTAACCAAAGAGGAGACCCACATAGAGGAGAAGCCTGAGGACGGGGCATATGTTCGGGGTCTCTTCATGGAAGGGGCGCGTTGGGACAGGCAGACCAGGGTAATCGGAGAGTCTTTACCTAAGATCCTGTTTGACTCTCTGCCCATCTTCAAGCTCAAACCTGGAGAGATGGACACGTTTCAGCACGAGAACATGTATGTTTGTCCTGTTTAGAAAACCCGCGCTCGTCGAGGTACACTGTCCACCACTGGCCACTCTACCAACTACGTCCTGTCCATTGAGCTAAAGTCTGACAAGCCACACAAACACTGGATCAACCGAGGGGTGGCATGCCTCTGCCAGTTAGATGACTAACAGTCAGCCAAAAAAATATACGTCTTTTTGCAAAACTAGAAAAGACTGCTGTTCTTTTTCTATCAAAGCTTCAGCATTTAAATATATTTGACAGGAGACATAATGGATAACCAAACTAAGATAAAAAAAAAACATTGCTGCCACATGTAGTCTTCATAGAAGAAATTATATGAATAAAAGTTGGCATAACTTGAAATGCATGTAAAATGTATTTCCTAAATGTACTTTATATATAGGTGGTTTACACCACACAAATACATATAATATAAGTAACTTGTTTATTTTTATATACTAAACAACTCATTTTGTCTGTGTAAAATTGGGACCAAAGTCACTACAGTGAAGCATTTTTTATGATCATTAACATGTTTTTAATTTTTTTCAGAAAGTGTGGTGGGTTACAATTTAGGCCTTGACAATAAAATATATATTTACAACTTTTAAAAGAGTAATTGCACCCTCCATTAACTGATCCTGTCAACTCATCAGACGCATACATCAAGATGAACACTAGGTGGCAGCAAAAGCAAATCTGGATCAAACGGATCAAAGTCTTTACTTGTGTGCAGCACAGTCTCTGTGCAGTTTTTAAAAACAAAATCTAATGCAGTGGTCACATTACACATGCATAACCGTGTGTTGTAACTTAAAAAGCAAAACAGTATCTGGAAAATGATTGTCCAGTTTAAGGCCTAAAAGCTGAGTGCAGATAAGTTCAGGATAACAAACTGTCTTTCTTCACTGTCCCTAACGGCCTTGCTGCAAATTTACAACCTAATTCAGAAATTAAGCATTCGTACAAAAGCTATTGTCTTTTTTGACCAAACAAAATGAACAATATAGCAATAATCTCCACAAATTACTCGTACTTGTTTTCACGCGAGGTTAAGTTTAACCAAATCTTTATGGAAATGAGATGCTTCACATCAGATGTCTGGTGACTGGCACTACTGGGTTATATATACACTGTATACATGCCAGTGTTTACCGATTGTTCTCTTTATTTAACACTTGTTCAGTCACCGTTTATTTGGCATCTGAGTTCAATGTTAATCCACCGTAAACTACAAGATAATGGACACCTTAAATCTATACGTTATCATCTGCTGCTGACAGCTGTTGTGTTTCTAACAGAGTTCAGTCGGACTGCAGCCTCATGCTGACAGTTTCACTTCTTTATTCAGTCTGTGTTTACAGAGACTCCATCAGTTTTGCAGCAATAGCAACCTTTAGATTGAATATTTTATGAATGTGTGAATATATATATATATATATATATATTTTGCATTAGTGTATTGTCACATTTTTTTAAATAGGAGATTAGGCCAAGATTGATACTGGTTTAACCTATCTGTCCTTGATTTGTTTTTTCTAAAGCTTTGTCACACAAGTTACCTTGAAGATTTATTCTGTGAAGTTTGCCTGCTCCAGAGCAGCTTAACAGTCAGGCTTATAGTTCCACTTGAAGTGTTTTTATAATCCAGTCACTTTGATCAGAAATCACCTATCAATGAGAAATCAATGAGTCATGCAGTTTTCTCTACTTTGTTTTTTTGTCCAACAAACTAGGTCCATCCATCCGTTATCTTTACCCACGTCTTCCTTTTTGGGTCACGGGGGTCACTAGTGCACATATCCATCAGTCACTGTGCGAGAGGCGGGGGACACCCTGGACAGGTCTCCAGTCCATCACAGAGACAAACGAGACAAACAACCATTCACTCTCTCACTCCTAGAGACAATTCAGAGTTACCAATCAGCCTAACATTCATGTTGTTGGTCTGTGGGAAGAAACTGGAGTACCTGGAGAAAACCCACGCAGCACGGAGAGAACATGCAGACTCCACCCAGAAAGGCCCCCCCAGCTGGGATTTGAACCAGGGCGACCACCGCTGTGAGGCGGCAGCTCTACCAACTGAGCCACCGTGCTGCCTAGTCCCACAAGTGGAAATTTAAAATTGTAATTTACCTGTGGTCATTAATAATTTTATAACTGAAGTGACTGTAATGGTCAGTTTATATTGGTGTTGGACATGCACTTAGATTTAACTGTGTTGCTGTGGTAATAGCTGACTCAGCGGCTCCTGCTAGTGAGTCAGTGTGCTCTGATAACCTCCTGGTCTGACTTACCCATCCTGCTTTTAGTCTTAAGCTCTTTTTTTGTCATGTCCCTTGTTTTCTCATCTTTGTATGAGGATTCATATCTGCAACACTTTTGTTTTTGTAAGTTCACCTCGTTCTACCCTCCTCTTTCTCACTGTTTATACATTTGTCTGTGGTAGTGACTGAGCATCATTCCCAACGCATACTCAGCTTTGGCATTAATTGTTAGGGTCAACCCTGTCTGTTAGCAAAATATCCCTTGAACCACTGGACAGGTTTGAAACTTCTCACACCAATCATGGTTGTACAGCGTATGTTGAGGCCTTTTAAGTGAAATCACTGTTCAGATTCCATGATGACTTCATGCTTCCTGCCACTCACCAATGTGTCTGGCAGGAAGCATGAAGTTTGGCCGTGAGAAATGTCACGTTTTATCCAGCTGAGGGTTTTAAGTCCGCAGCGGCGGAGAGGCGCAGAACGCAGGCGCACATCCAGATGTGGCGGCGCAGAGCTGGGAGGTGTGTCGGTCATTTCTGTCGCCCAGCTGTCGCCTCCCCCTTCTGTGTGTCTTTCTATGTGTGTAAAAGTGTGTGTGGGTGAAAGAGAGGGAGAGCGAGGGAAGTTTCCTGTGCTCTCTTGTTGGCGGCGGAGGTCGTTCTTCCACGATGGCGCGCCCGCCGCCGCTCCGTGCGCCCCGTCGCCTTTCATGAGAGTCCGCCAGCGCCTCCTCCTCCATGGCTGAGTCTGGGGCCAGGAAGAAGAGCGACGCGGGCCCACCGGTTGCTGGCTGGAAGGCTGCGTGCGGGGGAGCGAGCAGCGCGGAGGCGCACCGGGGAGGAGAGCCCGTGTCCAACGGGAACTGCAGCGCGCCGGACGTCAGGAGGCTCCAGATCCAGAACGAGTCCGGCTGCGAGTCCCAGACGTGGGAGAACTCTGATTCAGCACGCAAAGCCACCATCCCTCGACGCAGCAGTCTGATCAAGGTAGGTCATCACTTGAATCAGTGAAAACAGACCATTTTAAAGAAGGGGGGGTGGGGTGAGAAAACTAGCTGTTCATGCAGGAGTTCTATTCCCTAGCATGCCCTGCAGCAAGATTCTGCTCGTGACCTCAAGAAATGCACACTGAAATCTGTCTAAATGAGTCCTGTAACTCACACAGTGCACCTGAGCATTAACTGTTTCTGCTGATCCCCTGGGACCTGCTGTCAGCTGGCCTAATCTGTGTCAGCACAATAATCAGAATAATCACCTCATCTGGCTTCCTGTGCCAGCTGCTGTCGAGGAATATTTACAAGCTCAGGCATTTTAGGAGACGTAGCAGACCAGTGCTTTACAACCATTATCTGTTTTTTTTTTCTGCCATAAAGCAAAATTTAAGATGTATGACTCTAAAGTTTGACTGTAGCCAGGGGACCCCCAGAAAGGTGTCAATGGGTGCAGACTGGTAATCTTGGAATGGCACACCAAAATCAAAAGACGCACAGAATTTCAGAGTTTACTGATGTTAGGCTGTTTGAAAACGTTGTGTTTTCATGTCGTGGCTGGTACTGAGAACAGCACAGTGACTCCTCATATCCTATCCTCTCTTAAAGATGACTGAAACGAACATTTTTGAAGGAATTCATATCACCTGCTGCCTTGGATAACAGTTGTAAACAGAAATCTCCCAATGACCTGTTAGCATTCAGAGCATTATCCTCAGCTACTACCTCACCAAATGTTAGCTCAATATCTGTAAATCTGACTAAATAACTGTCATTTTTGTGTTTGGGTTAACTCTGAAAGTTAATGAGTTGCAGATGTGCATCTAATTTCTGAGCGTTTCATTTGAAATGTGTCCACTGGATCATTATTTATTTTGCTAATGCACAGAATATTCCTACTATCTGGATTTATCAAAAGGAAAGTCTTAAAACTGGACAACGTGTCAGCCTCACGGACAGAAACTGGAAGTTGGTTCCACAAGAGAGGAGCCTGAGAACTGAAAGATCTTCCTCCCATTCTGCTTTTGGAAACTCTAGGAACCACAAGTAAACCTGCAGTCTGGGAGTGAAATACTCTTTTAGGAAAATATGGAATAATAAGATCTGTAATATAAGATGGAGCTAGGTTGTTGAGAGCTTTGTAGGTTAGTAGTAAGATTTTGAATTCAGTTCTGAATTTGACAGGGAGCCAATGGAGAGAAGCTAAAACTGGAGAGAGATGATCTCTTCTTTTCACTCTAATCTGAACTCTAGCAGCAATATTTTGGATCAACTGAAGACTGTTTTGAGTTTTTTGGACACAATAAAGATTTTCAATAGTCCAGTCTAAAAGTGATAAATGCATGGACCAGTTTTTCTGCATCATTTTGGGAAAATATGTTTCTAATTTTAGTGATGTTGTTCAGGTGTTAGAAAGCGATCCTTGTAACTTTTTTAATGTGGAGGTTAAAAGACATCCTGATCAAAAATACCATCAAGGTTTTTTATATTAGAACTGGAGGCCAAATTAGTGACATCCAGAGGAAGTGAAAGGCTGCAAAGTTTATTGCTAACATGCTCCAAAAACCATGACCTCTGTCTTGTGTGAGCTTCAATACAAAACATCAGAAGTCATTCAGGTTTTGCTATTTTTTTAACATTACCAAATGGAAGCATATACTGTATAAGGTAAAGAGTATTTGGTCCAAGCACTGAACCCTGAGGAACGCTGTGATTAACTCTGGTGTATGAAGAAGGTTCAATATTACATGGACAAACTGGAATCTATTAAAGAAATATGATCTAAACCATTTTAGAGCCTTTCCTGTGATCCTAATGTCACGTTCAAGGATCTGTAATACAATATTGAGAGCAACCGTATCGAATGCAGCACTGAGGTCTAACAGGACAAGTATGGACAAAAGTCCACCGTCTAAGGCCGTGAGAATACTTTGACTTGTGCTGTTTCTGTACTATGTTGAGCTCTAATACCTGACTGAAACTCTTCACAGTTTAATTTTGTTCAGATGATTGCACAATTGATTTGCAACTATTTTCTCAATAGTTTATTAAATAAATGGGAGATTGGATATAGGTTTAGAACTGGCCAGAACTCCTGAGATCAGGTTTCTTAAGTAAAAGTTTAATTACACCTTAAAGCCTTGGGGTACATAACCATTTGTCAAAGATAGATTAGGTAGGTCCAAAATGGGGATATTAATCACAGGAAAGAGCTCTTTAAAAAGTCTAGTTGGGCCAAGATCTAGCAGACACGTTAATGGTTTGGATGAAGCAATTATTTTTGAGAATTCAAAGAGCTTAACAGGACTAAAACCTTCCAAATACAAATCAGGTTGTAGTGACACTTCTCAAGCTGTTTCATTTATAGGGAATCAGAGGCAGTAGTAAAAAATTTAATTTTTCTCCCTAATTGTAATAATTTTATTTTTAAAGAATCATCAAGTTATAGGGCTGTAAGGCTCAGCAGAGAAACAATTCTTCATTAGTCTAGCTGCAGATTCATTTATATTAACAATACCCTCTTGTAGCCAGGTTTCTGGAAGACCAAATAAATCAATGTGACGACCAGTTATCAAATCATTAACTAACAGAAATATAGACGAGAGAGATCAATTATTCACATTTATTTTTCTGTTCTGATAAAGAAATTGTTTATTTTTATAAGATATGAATGGTTTACTTTTCTTGAGAGGGGACTTGGAAATAGCATCCATCCGTCTGTAATGTGAGCTAGATAACTAGAAAATTAATTGAGGTGCCGACTGACATTTTGGTGTGTGGCTGCGTTTAAGTGTAAAAAAGGCCACTATCAAAAACTGGGTTGCCACGTCAAAATTCAAGATGGCCACTGCCTGTGGTAGGCACAGCTAACCAAAAAGTTAGCTTCGCTAACCACTAATTCACTAATTAAAAAATTAATTTAGCTAAACCACTAAATTGATTTTTTTTTAAGCTAAAGTGCTAAATTTTATCATACACTGTTGTCTCTGACACTCTAAGACTGTAATGTGACAAACTTGTAAGTGAACACAACTCAAAACGGTTCATAAATCACAGGTACAGCATCCATGTCCTGTTCAGAGGTGAACTTTCAGAAATGAATCTGGTCCATTGGAACCAGAGGTGGAGCAGAACTCTGCAGTGCTGAAACAGAGCGATTCATTCAATGTGTGTCAGACGTCTCCCTCGTGTCATTTACTATAATGAATTAACTCATTTTAGTGATCCTCTTTGTGGTTAACTACATTCATAAACTAAAGTTGCTGTGCGTCATCATCCATATTCTCTCAGTATCTGTTTGTATGAAAGTAAAGATGTGTGAAATGTGTCATGTTCCAGAGACAGTGTGAGCATTGAAAAGCATGATGGGTAGGAATAATGTGTGCAAAGTTTCTGACTGTTTACAGTGTTTATGAATGTGAAAATGGGTTTCTCATGTTATTTACCTGTTCTGGTTTGGTTTGGCATTTATGTTAGTCTCTGTTATTGGTTGTAAACTGACACCATGAGTCAGAGACTGCTTGTGGTGTGTGTGTGTGTGTTTTGGGGGTGGGGGAGGTACCGCAAATGTGCAGTGACGTCACCAGGTGTTTCTTATCTTTGCTTAGTTCTGCATAGCATATAACAGTATAGCATCGCTCCATGTATATCACCGTTCTCCTGTATACTTTTAGTGTGGAGAACTGTCTAAAAAAATTGTGGACTTGGATTTACCAGAATTAAATTTAGCAGAAGCTAATTCTGCCAAAGGTTTTCAAAGTTAGCAAAAATGCTAATAAACTAAACGTAAAGTTAGTTTCGCTATTAGCAGAAAAAAGCGGAGCCATGCCCACCACTGCCACCGCCATAAATATGTAAACCAGCCACTGTGATCATTTGAGGAAATTATGCTGCCCCCTTTGGCCAACTCCTGGCAGGGGGCGGTAGGTGTGTTTGCTCCATCTGAAATCCTCAACCATCTCCTTCGTCTTCTTCACATTGATGTGAAGGTTGTTCTTGCTGCACCAGGTCTCCAGGTGTTCCACCTCCTGCCTGTAGCTGGACTCTTCATTGTTTGTGATGCGTCCAACCACCACTGCATTGTCTGCAAACTTTACAAGATGACAGCCTGGATGGGTAGGTGCACAGTCATATGGGAGCAGAGTGAACAGAAGGGGGCTCAACACACAGCCCTGAGGGGAGCCATTGCTGAGGGTTATGGTGGAGGAGAAGTTGTGGATCCTCACAGACTGCGATCTGTTGGTTAAGAAGCAACAGAAAGGTGTGTAAGACCACAACTGTGCTTCCTGAACAGGACCCTGGGTTGTTTTTGCCAACCTGCAGACAGTGTGACTTGTCAGTCAGCTGGAGAAGAAGAGGAAGAACTAGCAATTGTGAAACCACATACAATTCTCCCAAAAGCTCACAGTTAAATATGTCCTCTTAATACCACTGCCACAATGGGAGCAGATGTCATGCTTATTTAGTTAAATATGTCGTAATTCTTCACGACAAACCTGGATATTTAAGTAAAATAACATTTTATGTGGCACTAAATGAACAGCTTCAATACATTGTCCCCTTGACTTTGTCTTTTTATGGTTTCTGAACCCCCCCCCCCCCCCCCCCCACTGCTTAGTCTCCCCAGAGCTGCTGCCTGTAAAGACACAATTATTTAAACATGCCATCATCCTTGTGCGATTGGCCCTGACTCAGCGAGACAGGAAGCAGGCCTGTTGGCCAATTTCATCGTACAGTTTGTGTCGCAATATTGCTATTAAGCCATGAGCAGTTGGTGGTGACAAATCACTTCCACTGCTCTCTCTCTCTCTCTCTCTCTCTCTCTCTCTCGCTCACACACACACATACAAATGTTTCTCACATCTTTGCCCACACACAGGCCTACTCTTGCATGTTCCACTGGTCCAGACAGCTTAACAAGAACTGAAAACTCTCAATGTGACTGAAGTTCTCCACTTTTAATCTGAGTTAGGAACTGTGGGATTATGCGGCGTCATGTTTCAGGGGGGGCAGCACGGTGGCGCAACTGGTAGAGCTGCTGCCTCTCAGCGAACAGGTCCCTGGTTCAAACCCCGGTCCAGGGGCCTTCTGGGTGGAGTTTGCATGTTCTCTCCGTGCATGCGTGGGTTTTCTCCGGGTACTCCGGTTTCCTCCCACAGACCAAAAACATGCATGTTAGGCTGATTGGTAACTCTAAATTGTCCCTAGGTGTGAGTGAGAGAGTGAATGGTTGTTTGTCTCGTTTGTCTCTATGTGTCCCTGTGATGGACTTGCGACCCGTCCAGGGTGTACCCCGCCCCTCGCACAGTGATTGCTGGACATGGGCACCAGCGACCCCCATGACCCAAAATGGAATAAACGGGTAAAGATAATGGATGGATGGATGGATGGATGGATGTTTCAGGGGTGCCGAAGCATCACTGTCACCCTGATTTACTGCTTTTGTTTTACAGAACAAGGATGGCATGGGAAATCACGCTGTTTCACATCCTTCCTGTGTTTTACTGAGCACACTGACGTTTGCATGTTTTGTTATTCAGCTGACGTCTTCAGCAAAAAGCACTTGATGTCCAGCAGGCAGTCTGGAGCAGCAGTGTGCATACTTCGTTCACCATGAACTTTCTTGTGTTTTGATGGATTGAGCTCGTCCATGTTAAGAATTATTAATCAGTCTGTCAAATCTGCATATTTTTGTCTTTGCTAAAATACCCCTACAGCTGTTTGCAGGGTTCCATACAACAGAAGTGTGGCAGGTATGCTGGTGGACAAACAGGAAACTTGACATTCCAGACTGTTTTAACTCAACGGTTCATGTCCAGCATGTGTCTTCCTGTTCCCTTCAGCCGATTTACTGAGTGGTTCATTAGTATGCACGTCATCTGCTGTCCTCTGTTTCTCTTATACGTGTGAAGAAGATCTAGCAGTATATAGCCGTTTATTTTGCCAGGATAGTTCAGGTTTGTTGTGAAGACTTATTGTCTTGCTATTGTTCCTTAAATGTCCTCAGTTCTGTGAAAGCAGACTTTAATTCTGACCAGACTGACAAGCTATTGATTTCTCTCAATTCAGTACACATTTACACCCCTCATGGTGTTGTATTACCGTGCATAGTTACTCTTGCATAAACATAATAGGAATCCTGCAGGAAGTGCCCCAGAATGCACAGGAGTGCTGCAGATGATGCTGCTAAGCCTTCCAGAGCTTCATTTCCACTGGTCCGTCTCGGAGGGGCATGCACATATTGCGACAGTAACGTTGAGCTCACCTATGACCATAGTTTCTACTGTCGAATCCTTTCAAAATAAACTACAATGGCAGAAAAAGATCCTGGGATGCAACAAGTTTTTTAAATTTTTTTATTTGAGGAGGTGTGATGGGGGCAAGCAGGTGCCTCATGGAATAACACACGACTGGAGAAATACTGCTAGGAACCATCTTGGCGTCTCACTACCAAGTACCGGTGTGAAAACAAACAATAACAACAAACAAAACCATGTGGATGGGTTGCACAGTTTCTTTCTTTTTTTGTGTGTGTTGTTGTCAACTTTAAGATTAAATCCTCACAACGCTTTCACAGAACCTCACTTCATAAGCTTCAAACGATTGTTTTAAGTCTATTTCAGGTTCTGTTGGTATCAGCTATGCTTCACCTGCCATCTAACACGCGCATAAACAAACACGCCCGCTGAGCTCTGCCTTCTAGTAAAAAGAAAAATAAACATGCGACTCGCTCGTTAGTCATGCCGACACACCACCAGGCTCCCTGTTTTCAATTTATGTGTGATCTTTCAATCTTTTTTCAAACTATAAGAGCCCACGCCCCCAGTAAAAATAAATGAATAAATCAAAAATCTCAAGCTGTCCCTCTGCGAGTCTCCATTTTACACAGTATGTTTGTGTTTTTTCACATGTAATGTTACCAATCAAAGTAATCGTCTGTGGTACAATATTTGTATCTGTGGTTTAACGTTATTCATTTTAAACAAGTTTTTACCTTCATCATAATTTATATCTAATGGAATTTTGCCTGCATTTTGGATCACTCTGTGTTTTGCACATTATATATGACCAATATTAACATTAAGTGTTAGCACGCCTGCACGCGGATGATAGGTGTTTGATTCAGAGCACCTCCTGCTGTTCAAGTCAGCATCTTTAGCCTGCTTTTAGACCACATTAAACTGCACGAGGACAACCCAAGAGAAGTTAAACCTCCCTGCTGATTGTGGTGGAACCAGAGGAAATACTATAACTCCACAAAAGGCTGGTGATTGATCGCGCCATCCTATCTTTTATATTCAATAAAAGACAAACGCGTCAAGCTAAAACTCCCTGCGAGCATTCATACAGACAAAATAGGATACAAAACATGGCGATGGAGTGATTAGCACCTCATTTCCTGACAAACACCTCACCCTGTGATGTTTGTATGTTTTCGTTACTCCAGAGTCCCCCACACTCCCAGGATAATTCGCTATCTTCTAATCATTGGAATTCATGGTTAGCCCAGCAAGACATGGATCAGCTTGTCTCCCAAAAACCTGAAATAGTTTAAGCAAATTAATGGATGTATAAATACAAAATAGACACACAAGCAAGCTTTTGTCAAAGAGGAAAACAGTATCCATGCATTTTTTATTTTTATTTATTTGAGTCCAACAAAGATCCCCTGGGGTAGTTTCTTCTCAGTCATCCAAATATAGAATCATAAAATGTAAACCCAATCGTTGCATCCACTTCAATAAGTCTGGGGATTATTTTCATCTTAAAATAGCAATCGCATCCAAAATATATATATATATAAAAGAACCCTTTTAGCGTTTGTTTGTATTCGGGCTCTGTTCCCTGACACGCATACGAAGAGAGTCAGTCAAGAGAATACGTGAGCCACGCCAGCAACACAGGATCTACATAACTACAGCCAAGAATGGTTTCACTGTCTGCGCATTTATACACAAGCTGGAAACTTTTGTTTTACACCTCCAGCACAAGCAGGTCCTCGTTCTATGTGGGATGACATGAACTTTCCTCTTTTATTCAATGAAATCAAAACAAAACAGAAAAATGCTATTTTCTTTTGTCGAGGTTTGTTTGGAAGCCTTTAACCAACAGTTTTTGTATTAAGGAGACTGTCCATCAGTAACATTACCTCTTGAATCATGAATTACTGTTTAGAATCAACTTGATTAAAATCAAGATTTGTTTCTGACTCTTACTTGTTGCTGAGCATTCGTTTGACATAAAAGATGTCATAGTGTTTGCATCTCTGTCACCTGCCGCCAAAGGTGGTACCGTTTCACCTACGTGTGTTAGTTTGTCCATAGTGTTAATATCTCATGAAACAATTGTAATAAAGCTCTCAGAAAGTAATCAGTGGATATACATCTACTACACATTTACTTTTGGGGTCAACCCGGTCCAAGATGGCTGCCACAGCTAATGCTAAATATCTCTAACGCAGTTAGAAGGTGAAATGTTTCAGCAAGAAAAGAAACTGTCCAGATGACCTGACTGAAAATTGTTGGATTGTATACCTGGATTATTGAGCATGGACTGTTTTGGTTTTGAACCTGTTTGACATGACTGTGACGAGGGAGAGGGCCGGCACCAGAGGAGGAGACGTACCAAAGACACCATCTAAGCACCAACATAACTGGTTTGTTCCACTTTGGAGTAAGATGTTTGGGGGAAGAATCAGTTTTGTGTTGTGTTTCTTTGACTGATGAAGCCTTCTGGATAGAAGGTGAAATGTTTCAGCAAAAACAAAAAAACTGTCCAGATGACCTGACTGAAAATTGTTGGATTGTGTACCTGGATTATTGAGCATGGACTTTTATTTTGGTATAACGCAGTTAGTTTTTCAGATATTGAGCTAAAAAAAAGGATTTGTGAGTAGCTGAGAGTCCTCTTCAGTACATACTCTGGGAGCTAACGCATTTGGTAAGATCTCACGTTATTGTATGAGATCACTTATAATGTTTTTTCAGGTTTGATCAAAATGTCTTGATTCTTTCTCATCATGAGATGATTTTCATTTAAGCTCGACCGTGAAACGTGCAACATGCAGTCTGTCAAACGATGCAAGGTCTTGGTCACATTCCAACCCCTGCTTTAAACAAGCGGTGCTCTCAGCTGATACCTGTGGGTGGATGTTCACCACCTTGTTTTAGCAAATGCATTTCTGACGTTTGTCAGATAAAACTGTGGTTTGCTATCCGAGAAAAACAACCTTGTAAAACCAGCTTCTGACGTGTTTCATTTTACATGATGTGTGTGTGTGTGTGTGCTTCTTTTTGTGAGTGCACATGGGACTTCAAGGGTCTGAAGTGTAAAAGAGCATCTGCTGCTGCGCTCACCACAAGGGCAAGGGTTTATACTGGGAGAGAGTCGGTGAGACAGTGTGCTCACCACATTTTCTGTTGAACATACACAGAGCAGCTACAGACTGACCCGACCACACAGAGTTTCCCATTCTCTATTTACCTTAAATGTTAGCCCACACACATGCAAGCATCATGCAGATGTAAAGTGACTGTGGTCTACTTTGTTCATTTCTTGCTTCAGTTAAGTGTGACCACTAACTTTAATCACTGAATTGTCTAAAATAACAATTACCAGTACATGTAAGACCCTTGGGCCGTTTGGGGGTGGGGGGGGAATCAACTGTTTAATTGTTTTATAGGAATCCAAAAAAACCTCAGTGCTGCATTAATGAACTTCTTTGATTATTTTTCCATTTTTTTAGACTCACTAATATTTAGACCATATTGCAAAAGGTCAAGGGTGGCAACATCTTATTCCAATTAGCCAGATTTTAACATCAAAGAGAGGGGTGAAACATGGACACAAAGTTTTACCTGACTCCATCATATTTAAATTTATAGTTCTGGTCATGTAAAGTGGGGTTCTGTGGAAAGACGATCAACAGTTAATATCCTGCCTGTTGCAGATGATCTTGAAACGCCTCAGTTTGAGGAAATCAGCTCTAAATCTTACAAGACTGAAACGCTAATGGTTAGTTAAAGTGAGGCCAAGACCAAATGGGATATCTGCTACCTTAGAAATCCAATTTCATACATTTCATAGTGTTATAGAAAAACATTTAAATCTTCTACATCGTCTGTAATTTGGCTTTAAATATTTATTACAGCAGAAATGTTATGATCCAAAGTCTGAAAAGACTTAGATTTGTTTTTTTTATTAACAAATAGTTTATATTATTGCTAATTTGTGAACTTTTAACTGATTTGCAGAACTTAGTCTGACAGAACATTATGTTGGTAGACACTTTTAGGATGTATTAGTCAAAAATATATTTTGTGTTCTTTGAATATATTCTCAATTCCATGTATTTTAAGTGAAATGATTTCATGCGCTAAAGAAAACCAAGACCTATTTTAGTCTAAATCTTGATCAGTGATCTTTGTGGGAAGGCACTTTGAATTTATTTCAAGATGTATAATGTATTTTGGTTTATTTAAGTTGTTTTGTTATCATATAAGAAAACCAGGTGCCAGATGATGATAGTCCAAGAGCTCCTTAGACATCTGTGTGCAACAAATGGTAATAAAGTAAGATTTTATAATACCATGAAGAACAGAACTGGCTTTTTAGCCACGATAGCCAGATATTAAAAGGGATGGATTTAAGAGTGAGAGGAGTATTTGAAAGTTGTTTTATTTTGTACTATGAACGCAACAAATGTTTCATAAAGACAAAGAGCCTCCTTTGGTTTCCTTGGCTGAAACATTCCCCTCTGAAGCGTTCTTATGTTTATAGCTAAGCATCCGGTGTACATATGTCAGTATGTTCTCAGCAGCAGAGTGATCAAATGCCACCTGCAGCTTCTCTTTCAGCTTGTTTCTTCTAAATAAAGCTGTCTGTGCTTTTTCTAAAACGGCTGCTGTCGGTTTTGTGGACAATCACAACCAGATCCACAGAATTTTCCACTTTGTAACCATCTCCTCGCGGTTAAGTTCATGATAGGCTGTTTGCTTTGATCCAGCGTATCCATCACCGAGCTTCATCTCTGATTGATCTCATGCCACGGAGACCTGAAGTGTCATCAGCGGTTTAGACGAAGCTTTTTGAGGTGACAGGGAGTTCACTCATAGGTTAAAAGTACTTTGAGTCATGGACTGAGACAGGCTTGAGTCAACTCTCGCAAACTGTGGACAGCTCGTGTGGAAGTTCTTAATCCAGGAGCAGATGAGCAGGAGTGGAAATCCATCAGCGCGCTGATCAGTATGTAACGTTAGACACAAAACCGGTGAGTTAACGTGTCAGCGCGTCATGTTCCAAGCGTGGTGTTGAATGCCGAGCTGTAATTTAAGGAGTGCATTCTAACATCAAGTTTCCTGAGAGTTCAAGGTGTCAGCGCATTGTGAAGAGCTACGACGGTATCATCGGCTGTTTACTGATTAGACTAATACGCACACTTGTGGGTGTTGAAGATAAGAAAAAGTGGGTGACTGGCCTCGATATGTCATTAACCCAATCTGTCAAAGTCTTCATCACAGCTGACGTGAATCCAGTTGGCCTGTAGTCATTAGGGCGTCTGATGGATAGGGTTTTTAAAGTCAGGGACGGTGGTAGGCGAGTTAAAGAAAGTTAAACTGATAACTTGCTTCAGGAACTAATCGATCTCACTGGAGAACCCTGAGAGTTTTTGAACACAGACATTCTTTCAGTACCATCATCTTGCCTAGCGTTATGATCCAAGGCCCATCTCACTTATTGCCTGAAGAGTATATAGATATTTGAAGGGAGCAGAGGGACTGTGTTAGGTGCTTGTACCTAAAAACATACAAAGTTTAATTAATCCCATTTACAGTCATACTGTTAGACTGCTACATCTGTATTTTGCAATATGCTGTATGTGGCTGCAGTAGACTGGTGATCCATGCCACAGTCTTGTAATCCTGTGGTTGTGGGTTTGAGCCCAAGTTGCGTTGGGCAACGCGTAAAACAACTGCCAAATTTGTCATGTGACTTTGCCCAGTGTGGCAGCTCTTGCAGAAGGGAGCAGCCGAAAGAAACTTTATTGTGAAATATTAGCATTAGGCTCAAAGTACAACTTCAGCTTCATTGAACTGTTAGGGTGGCTACGTTGTTATTGCCAATGGTGTAGGAAAAAACCTAATGGGTTGTGTGAAGGAGCAGCACCATTGATTACCACTAAATGGTCACATAGCCTAAAGCACTGTTGTTGTTGCTATGGTTACTGACAGTATAATAGTCATACCATGTGATTTCAAGACAGCTAGACCCTCATTGAGAGTCAGATGGGATTAGCTGATTTTTCAGTGTGCTTGCAGTTACTATTAAAGATCTTCCTTTACAGAAAAAAATGATTCTTGCACACATTTGTTCACATCTGACAAATAATAAACATCTAACCCCACTGGTGCCGATGTGCTCCAGGGTGACAGGCTTTAGGAATAAACAATCCCATTAGGCATCAGTCATCTGCTCGCTCTCTCTCGCACGCACGCACGCACACGCACACACACGCACACGCACACACAAGGCCACAAGAAACATTGTTCACACGTCCTACCAATTTTCACCCCTTCACTTCTCAATTTTCTGCAACTGTCTTTCCGTCTCTTTCAGTCTTAATTATCAGATCAAAGATGCCATCCACTAATGACCTACATCTTCATTCTGCTATCTCTGAGAAACTGTAATTAGTGATACAAGCTTGTTGCATTCAAACGCTTTCACAGATCATACCATTCATTTATGTAAGCTGCCTAATGAAGGCACGGGGCCTTGTTGATGCCTTCCAGAGAAGCTCAGTTATTTCCATCTCTTAGGCTGCACAACAATCAACTTCCTCATCTGTAGCTAATCTACATTATTTATCTATTTCCACTGTATTGTTGAACTTTTCTGTGTTTAGTGTCTCTGTCATCTTCTGGTTTCCCTGTAATATTTGCATCTAGTCATCATCTTCCTGATCTCTTATTCTTCACTTGCACTTTATTCATCTCCAACATTTTGTCCATCTGTCTAGTCTGTCTATAGGCAGTTTCACAAAACACTTCAATCCGGGACTGTGATGCCTTCTGGTCTTCTCCTTGTGATTTCAGAATGAACACCCCGCGTGCGCCGCTTTGCCGCTGAGTGAGGTAGTAACAGAGGCGAAATGGCTAATGCAAAAAAGTAAGCAGCAGTGCTGCGGCTCATTAATGTGATGAGCAGATAAAAACAGTTGCGGGATTAAACAACAGATTTATTACTGAGGGACTATTGATGGTGATGCACAACAGTTTTGAAGTTATTTTAAAAATATTTCACCACAAAGAGCTCGAGTGAGTTGATTCATTACGTTTTGTAATTGGCACGAGGCAGATGTTCGTCACACACTTAACATGTTGCGTTCCACTTCAGTGCAGCTGAGTTCTGCTCCACACCTCTTTTGGTTCTGCACTGCCTACTCCATTTCTGAAGGCTCACGTCTGTGGCCGGCTTCTTCTATGGTTTATGAACGACCAGAGGGAGGATAAGAATGGACTGTTCTGTGTGACCATTTCACGGAACAGTTTTATAAAAGAGCTTTGTCTTTCTGTAACAGAAACAAAAGTAATCTCAAAGTCATATATTCATCTGAAGCTTAGTCTTGAAACTTGAAACTAGTCCGCTGGGACGCTAGTCCTGTAGCTTCAGCTTCTGCGTTCTTGTTGATTAAATTCCATTATTTTTCTCTTTTTGTTGCAAAATATGGTAATGACAGACCAATTTTAACCTAAACTTAACACTCTTAGTTGGAAAACATGCTTTTAGGTTTACTGTTTGTGATATAAAGTATATTTGTTAAAGCATTTAATTAAGGAGGTCCACAGACTAAAAAGCCCATTGTTGACAGCAACATGAAAAGATCCTGAACCGCTTGAGTTGTCTTAGTTCAGTCTTTATTTTTCCACTTCACCAGTTTGCACATTAGCTAGTTTCTGCTTAGCAGCGTTAGCACACTTTCAAACAGATTTATTTGGACTCCCTTTTGATTTTTTTTACTTTGTTTATGGCTTCAACGAGTGTGAGGAACTTACTGTTCACCTTTACATTTACCTGAAGTGCTCATGAAACAGCAGGAAGGCCGCTAGTGTTAGCATGTTGTAGCTTATTGCAGCTAATATTTCCGTTAAAAGCTAACTGTAACATCAGCTGACACTTTCAAACCCACCAGCTTATCCTATCTGGCTCCCAAATTTATATTAATCTTTGAAAAAGGGGCTGTTCTTTAATTCAGCACCAAAGACAAAACTAGTTTATACGGTAAAGATTTAGCATCTGAAAAAAGCTCAAAGAAAATAGACTAATTTCACTAAATTATTACATAGGCAGTTTTGCACTTTGTTCATTTGGTGTCAAACAATATCAACACAAATTTATAGTTTTTTTTAAGATACTGTACATGTATTTCAATCACTGATTACAAAACTTATGCAGCGTTTTGTTTCAGTATAGTGTGTTCATGGCTTTTATTGCAAATGGAAAGTTGTTTTTTTTTCTCGCATCAGTATCAAACCTAAAAATAACTAAAACCACGTCAAGATTCACGAGAGTTGCTGTGAGTTTCACACAACGCTGTTTTCGTTGTTTCTCTCCGCCTTTGCTATCACTCATCTCAGCTCTCAGTGGAGTTACAGGAAACTGTCTGCGATGGGCTGCTTCCTGTTTTCAAGCACACCAGTGGTTCAGAAAACTCATCATGCTTCACGTGAGAAAACAAATTAGGACCGCTATGATGCAAACGTGCAGAACAGAGATTAAGCGGAATGAAATTGGGAGTCTTATCAGTGGAGGAAGGCTGAATTTGTTCTTTTTGGAGTGTTTCTGTTGGTGCTTTAAAAAATTTAACGATGTTAGTTTCACTTCCATCCATACCATCCATCCATTTTCTTTACCCGCTTATTCCATTTTGGGTCACGGGGGTCGCTGGTGCCCATGTCCAGCAATCACTGTGCGAGGTGCGGGGTACACCCTGGACGGGTCGCAAGTCCATCACAGGGCCACATAGAGACAAACGAGACAAACAACCATTCACTCTCTCACTCACACCTAGGGACAATTTAGAGTTACCAATCAGCCTAACATGCATGTTTTTGGTCTGTGGGAGGAAACCGGAGTACCCGGAGAAAACCCACGCATGCACAGAGATAACATGCAAACTCCACCCACAAAGGCCCCTGGACCGGGGTTTGAACCAAGGACCTGCTCACTGAGAGGCAGCAGCTCTACCAGCTGTGCCACCGTGCTGCCCTAAGTTTCACTTATGTAGAAAAATAAATGTTTAGATTTATCCAGGTGTTTTTTTTTTTTTTCCTGTTGCTGGATAATGTATGGTTTTTAGTTTTGTCTTGCCAATTTATTCAGTACACATCAGTGGCATCAGTGTTGTTGGGGTGTATTTAGACTCCTTATATGTGATCTATGCTGCAGGCCAACTGAAGTGACCACTCAGATCAGTTGATCACCTAATCCAGAAGAATATGGATATTTTTATCTTCAAAAGCAGCAACTCAAATAAACTGCAGCCCGAATGAAACGTTCATTTCTTCTGCTTGATGTCTGCCCTGTTAAAGACAGATGACAGTGTTTATGTTTCCGTTAGATAATATATGTTTAGCAGCTGGCGATGATACACTTTTTACACTAATTTTTCATGCACAAGTGGAGATATAGATGGATTGCAGCTATCATTCATTTTCTTCCTGCTACTGAAGGAAGAGAAAGTGTGAGCGATGAATGCAACTGCACTCTGCCTTGTAAATGTGTGTTGTTTGTTTTTTTATGTGCTTTGCTTCTGTCGAATCTTTGAAATTGAGTGTGCTCATTAGTGTTTTTCATTCAATTTAGGGCTGATTTCAGAAGCCGAAGCACTTCAGCAGCCTGACGAGTTTTAAATAAGCACACAGCCTATTAGCTGAGTTATAAGTCAGTGTTTCAAAATGTTAATCGATGACTTGTTTTGTTTTTGAGCGGGTAAAAATGAAAGACATCCTGCTTATCTTTCACTCTCTGCAAATAAATTGAAAGGGGCTTGTCCACACCCTCGATCTGTCTCCATCACACCCTAAGGCACAAGGGATTATTATGATATTTGTAGAGCTCTCATCTCGAAACAAAAGAGACGATTGATTCTGTGATTTGTGATGACCAGGCTCCCTTCCATTCAACTGAGGAATAACTTATCATCTCCTCCTACTCATGCTCATCCAGATTCTTCAGATGAAACACAGCTCTGCTCTTTTTTTTTTTATCTCTCTCTTTATCCCTGTTATCTCTTGTAGCCTTTCATGTCCCTCATGTTTCTTTCATGTCGTGGCTTCTCGCTTGTCATCTCATATAAAAGACACAAGTGCTCTTGGAGTTCATATAAAGTCCTTTTTGAATGAAATCAGAGTCATGTCAACGAGTACTGAAGCTGACCAAGTTCTGATCAGCGATGGTAGATTTTCACTAACTTAATCTTAATCTGATGAAAGGTGAATGCAAGGACTTCCCACATACTGTTGAAGAGCAATAATAAGAAAACACAAACATCTCCATAACTGTTAGTTTTACAGATACTGAGATAAAATTTGATGTGGTTTTAGATTTATGAGTCCTTCCCAACTCATACTCCTCGGAGCTTGAGTTGACATCCCAGTGGTTCCCAACCCTGGTCCCTGAGGAACGCCATCCTTCATGTTTCAGTTGTTTCCTGCTCCATCACGTCTGATTCACTGATTTAATCACTTCCTCAAGTTCTGCAGAAGCCTGTTAATCACCCATTCAATTTAAATTAGGCGAGTCAAATCAGGGCAACAAGTAAAACATGCAGGACGGCGTTCCTCAAGGACCAGGGTTGGGAACCACTGCATTAGAGTACCCATTACGATATTTTCAAGATTTGACCAAAATGACTACAACTGTATTATTACTCGAACTCTGACATTAAATGCAACAGGCAGGTGTTTAATTGTGTGTTTTTAAAGAAACTAAAGTGCTTGTTGTGACCTTGATGAATATATTGGTGCATTTTCAATGACACTGCGTGGAACTGAATCTACGCTAATCAATCGATCCTGCTTATCCTACCTGAAAACTGACCTCACTTGGCTCTTTCATTAAGTTGCATCGGGACAATTGAATACTTTTTTTGCCTACAACACTACATGCTTGTGTCTGTTGGCGCAAGGCTTTTTGCGGGAGCGACATCTAATTGGTCGATAAATCAAATGGAAAGCCGTGATGTTGTGCTCAGATAAACTGATTGAGTCTGCCTGCATTGTCGTGGACGGGGCAGGATTAGAATGCTGCAGGCTGCTGCCTCTGTCTAGTCAGGTATGATTAATGGTGTAGTGGTGAAGGGCAAGGGCAACCAAAAGGCTTTTAAGCGTGGCATCAGAAAAAAACAAAAAAACATTAATAGATTGGGAAGAGAAGGCTGTGCCATGGAAGGCTATATAATCTGTATGGTTATATAAACGCATGGACTTTAATCCTTTAAGGTCCAATATGGACTAGAAAAATGTTTGTCATGCTAGAAGTGGTAGTCTTCAAAAAACATTAGTCTGTCTCTGTGTCTTTTCTCATTACTTTTTTTTATATAATAAACTAATTTCACTCTCTTCCTCACTCTTCTGTCCTTCACGTTCAGGATGGCTCACGGGCCAGTCGGGAAAAAAAGAAGACCGTGTCCTTCAGCAGCAGTCTGTCTGAGAAGAAGATCAGCAGTGTTGCCGGATGCATCCACTCCATGGTAGGTCTGATACTTTGAATGAAAAATTAATGTGTATGCGCTTTTGTTCATTTTAAGACGCACGACATTCATAGTCGTAGCAAAGAACTGTTTGGACTGCAGTGAATCACGTCAGCTGCACTCTGCACACCAATTACAAACAGCGACTGGTTAATCAGATGGGCCCTCATTGCCCTTGATGCCCAAATCAGATTTAAACGACAGTAGACAAGATGATGAAATCACAAAGTGCTGTGAACATTGTAACAACAGAAGAGAAGGAGTAAAGTTATGAAAATGTCTATTTATCAGAATTGATACTGTGATTTTAAACATAATGTACAACCCCAATGCTGAGAAAGACTGTTATGTAAAACATTGTTATATAATGCACAATGAACTGATTTGCAAGTCTTGTAAACCCATATTCTTTCACAATGGAAACAAATCAACTTGAATTTGTTTTTAGGAGGCAAAAAAAATTGTTTTAAGGAAGAAACACATCCTGGATAAACTGAGACCCGCCCATGTTTATCACTGTGAAGCATCCCCTCTTTGTTTAACCATGGTCTGTGGGAACTGAGGAGACGGCTCTCGGTTCTTTGAAGGGGACTGTGGTCCTGTTCTAGACTGTTGCAGGATTTTAGCTGTTCAGTAATCCTGGGTCTCCTGTGTTACATTTTATAGTTCCTGATGCATCAAATGTTTTCAGTTGGTGAAAGATCTGGACTGCAGGCAGGACAGTCCTGCATCTGGCCTGTTCTTCGTGCTGTTGTAAGGTTCAAAGTTCAATGTTCTTTATTGTCATTTGCATCGCGTGGTACATGAGGTGGAACGAAATTGTGTATTCAAGGTCCCAGTTACACCCAAAAATATAAAGTATACAAAAATAAACAGTATACAAGGATCTAAGATATACGCTAAACAATAATAATGTAATATAATATGATATATTAACAGAGTCAGAGAGATTTATTTGTCATTCGCATCTCATGTGGTGGAAAGAGTTTATGTACGCAGGGTCCCAGTTACATCCAACAATAAAATGTAAAAGAAAAACAATGATAACATCTAAGATATGAACTAAGAAAAACATCAACTAAAAACACTCTAAGCACTAATAGCATAAAAACATTACATCGAACAGCAGCACGAACATGAGTCTGTGTGAGCAGATGAGCACGAATGAACACATCAACATGAAACAGATCAGCAGCAACATGAAACAGATCAGCAGCAACATGATGTGATTTTTCACAGTGATTAACCTGGTTAAATATTCACGAGTCTAACAGCCTCAAGGTAGAAGCTGTTCCTCAGTCTATTGGTTCTACACTTAATGTTCCTCAACCTCCTTCCTGAGGGGAGTGGGGCAAAAAGTGCATGTGCTGGGTGAGTGGGGTCCTTCATGATGCAGGTGGCCCTCTTCCTGTATCTGGAGGTGTAGATGTATGTGATGGTGGGGAGACTGACTCCAACATCTTCTGTGCAGCCTTCACCACTCTCTGCAAAGCTTTTCTTTCTGCAGCTGTGCAGCCTCCATGCCACACGTTGATGCTCGAGCACAGGATGCTCTCCACTGCACACAGCAAACAGCAGCCTGAACATGAGTCTTTTGTGAGCAGATGGGTATGAATACAGCAGCACAAATAAAGTGACATATCAGTGACAGAAGATCTAGCTTGTTGTCAAAGAGCGGATGTTGGCCAGGAACAGAAATGGAATCGGTGATCGGTTAGCGTTAGCCTTTAGTCTCGCTAATATTCTGCCTTGTCTTCCTCTTTTCTGTCCTCACGCGCACAGCTTCCTTTTCCCGTTAGTGCGCTGGTCTCTCCACGCTGATGTTGCTGATGTCCGTAATAGCTGCAATCTGCCGAGTGTAGCTCTCAGGTTGTGGTCCATCGCTGCTTTTTTTGAAGCCAAACCTTCTCTTATGATAATAAGTTTGGTTCGGCTATAATTCACCTGCTTAAAGCAAGCTAAGTCGGGCTCAGATCTGATGTCAGAGCAAAAAAACTGGGATTTTCCTTGGGAGCTTGAGAAGCTGCCGCTCATCTGTGCACCGCCATCTTGTTGGTAATGGATGCAGTGTCAGATTTAGCACTGTATTTCTGAAATGTACTAGGCCTTTCCTAATAAAGCATAGTCCAGATGAAGTGCATGCTGTCTAAACATAGTGCATGTTGTTTATATTCTCTTATTTTTTTATCTTGTCTGATTCCTTGTGTATGTTCCTTTGTAATGAAACTCCGGCACAACAATTTCCTGCAGGATTAATAAAGTACCCATGCCAGTGGCACTAATGCACACCCATACCAACAAAGAGGCAGTGCTTTTGCACTGTGCACTAACAGGCTGGATGGTCCCTCTCTTTTTTTTAGTATGGAGCATGTGGCGTCCCAGGTTTCCTAAAATTGTTTCAAATTTAGATTTGTTTGACCACAGAATAGTTTTCCATTTTGCCTCAGTCCATTTTACATTAACTTTGATCCAGTGAAGACAAGAAGAATTCACAACTTCATATTTGCATGATAGAGCTTTAACTGACATTTATGAATGGCACAGCACATTGTGTTTACAGACCAGGATGTGTGGAGGTGTTCCTGAGCGCCTGCAGAACCAGCCTTGTTTTTAAGGCAGCGCCGCCTGAGGGCCCAGTGATAGACATATGATACTGACTCAACCCTGCACACAGATTTCTCCTGCAGCTTAAAACTAACTAATATTATGAACTGTTGCTACTGGGCATTGAAAGTGTTTTCAGTTTTTATAGAGAAACATTTTGTGATATTTTAGAAGCAAGTTTTTGCAAACTGGTGAACCTCTGCCCATTTACATTTCTGAGAGATTCGGCTTCTCAAAATGTTCTTTTTATATCCTTTCCTGCTACTGACCTGTTTTGAGTTAACCTAATTTGTTGCTAAACGCTCCTTCGGCTGTTTATTATTCATACCACTTACAGACACCTTTTGGTGCCACTGCCCCAAATTTGTTGAGATGTGTTGCTGCCACAAAATTCAAAATTACCATAATTTATTTTTTTTCAAAAATGTTACGCTTTTGTGGCTTCAGCATTTGATATGTGAATAAAAATGGGTTTATGTGATTTGCAAATCATTATATTCTGTTATTTACATTGCATACAATGCTCCAACTTCTTCAGATTTGTGATTTTAAGTAATTGCAAGTTTTCCAAATATTGTGCTGCTCCAGTACCAAACACGTGTCAAAGATTTCTGGTGTAGAAAAGAACTTCAGACTTGTCTAAAGTTCATCAAAGCTGATTACTGATATGAGATCCAGTGAGAGCTGTGGGTGACAGCTTCATCTTCATCTTGTTCGCAGGTTGAGGGGAGCGAACTGAAGAAAATCCGACCCAGTACCCGTGTTTACCAGCGATACTACCTTCTGGATGCGGGCCTCCAGGCTCTGTACTGGGAGCCGTCTAAAAAAGAGTCAGACAAAGCTCGCATCTTTCTCGACTCCATACGAGAGGTCAGTGTGAACAAAAAACAAGTTCAAAACCACCGACTGGATTTTTACTTTGCTTCATGAATGACCTCAGAGTCCTTTGAAGCTCTTTGTAGACGTTTAAAACACTGAACCACATGGAAGAGGACAGTTAATTTTGTTTTATTGTATCTGATGTGGTGTTTTAATGCATCTCTTGCGGTCACAAATTGTAGGTACGGACAGGTCGTAACACAGAAACTTTCCGCACCAGTGGAGTTTATGAGCAAATATCAGAGGACTGTGCATTCTCCATCATATACGGAGACATTTATGAAAGCTTGGACCTGGTGGCCAACTCTGCTGAAGTGGCTAACATTTGGGTGACTGGGCTGAGGTACAGCAACACAAACACCCTGGAGAAGTTTTGTACTGTACGCTTGCAAGTTAAATTATTAAATAAATCCATTCCACTTATCTTTTTTTATGCAAATGGCATAATAATGCACTATACATCAAAATATAATCTATATCAGTATTATTTAGGCCTGTATTTTATGATTTTTATTTTATTTTTTGGTACATCCTCAGTTCTGAAAAAGTTGGAATGTTGATTAAAATGTAAATAACAGCAGAATTCACAAACCTCCAAAAATTTGTATTTTATTTACAATGAAATATAGTAAACATAAATTGTTTTAACAAAACAAGTACAATTTTAAAAGCGAGAATAAGGTAATTTTGAATCTTATGGCAGCAACATATCACAAAAAATGTTGAGACTGTTCCATCTTTACTGCTGAAGCGTTCCCTGGCAGTGTTTTCAGACTGCTGAACCTCTGCCCGTCTTTACTTCTAAGAAATTCAGCCTTTCTAAAATTATTTTTGTACCCACTTTTCTTACTGACCTGTTGCCAGTTAGCATCATTTGTTGATAATACTGTTCCAGCTGTTTCTTATTCATAATAATTTTACATGTTTTGTTGCCCTGTCTTGTCTTATTTTTAGATGTGTTGCTGCCATAAAAATAAAATTACCATATTTTTTTATAATAAAAAAAAACACTTAGTCTTAGTTTCAAATTTTTATATGTTTACTACTGTGAATAAAGTGTTTATGAGATTTACAAATAGTTTTTATTTACGTTTTACCCAACGCCTCAACTTGTTTTTAGAACGGGGGATGTACATAAGAACACACATTCTGAAAATGCATTTGCCAAAATATGAAATTTTCATTTTAATTACCGGTAGCCTTATTGTAATTACCAATTCAGAAAACAAAGCATCAAGAAATACAACATTTCAGCACGTTAACATTAAAAAAACATGGATTGTTTTTACTAATTGACACAGTTTCCTGAGGTCTTAATGAAATGCTCACTTGCTTTAATCAAACTGCACCAGAGAAAGGCTAACACTAACACAACATGCCTTACCCCTCCTTATTTTTATGTGCTACATTCCACTTTCAAGAGGGTTCTGCTCTTTATTTTTATTTTTGTCTAACAAAGGATTTCAATTGCACTGCAACATTTTTTCCATTTTAGTTTCGTTTGATCATTTTTGTCACTGTGTATTTGACTAAATTCTGATTATTTATAGTAAAATGTCCTCCAGTCACATCCATCCTTCTCTTGTTTGCTTTAGGTATCTTATGCAGTATGGAAAACATGCTCTCGACTTGCTCGCCAACAGTCAGGACAGTCTTCGCCTTCGCTGGCTGGAACAGCTGTTCTCCTCTGCTGCTGAGTCGGACAGCCCAGAAGACGTCGAAGAAGGGATTCCCTTGCTGTCCGCGGTTAAGCTGGTTCAAACTGTGAATCTTGGGGTGAGCGCCGGCAAGGTGGAGCACAGATTTAAAGAGCTCCAGAGAGTCAGGGAGAAGATGTGTGAGCTCACAGTGGAAAATGGTTCGGGATTTAAAGACCACAGCCCAAACAAAAAGCGAGCAGCAAGAGACAAGCGAGTCACCAAGAAGGAGTTCATGGAGGTCTTCCATGACTTTTGCACCCGCCCTGAGATCTACTTTCTGTTGGTGCAGTTCTCTAGCAACAAAGAGTACCTGGATGCCAAAGACCTGATGAGGTTCATTGAGGCTGAGCAGGGCGTTGCTCAAGTGGGTAACACAAAAAACTCACACATACATTCAGACAAGTCAAGGATACCATAGTCTTAAACATTAGCATTTAATGTGTATCTACAAATAGTGCAGCCAAACTTGACTGAAATTCTTTCATTTCAGGACATTTACAGTTTTTGTTTTCCAGGTGAGTGAAGAAACAAGCCTGAAGGTCATTCAGTCCCACGAGCCATCTGAGGAGGGACGACAGCTGGGACACCTGTCTTTGGATGGCTTCACCAGTTACCTCACGTCAGCAGAGTGTCACCTGTTTGATCGAGAGCATGATAACGTCTGCCAAGACATGTCCCAGCCTTTGTCTCACTACTACATCAACTCCTCCCACAACACCTACCTCATCGAGGACCAGTTTCGAGGCCCCTCAGATGTTTCTGGCTACATTCGTGCTCTTAAGATGGGTTGCAGATGTGTGGAGTTGGACATCTGGGATGGCGCTGATGAGGAACCAATAGTGTGCACTGGGCATTCCATTTCTCCACCACTGGCCTTGCGTTTCGTTTTAGAAGCGATTGGAAAGTTTGCATTTGTGGCGTCAGAGTATCCATTAATTCTGTGTATTGAAAACCACTGCACACTGCAACAGCAGAAGGTTTTGTTGCAACAGCTCACAAGGATATTGGGGGAGTGGCTGTACACAGGTCTACCAGATGAAGGGGCCACTTACCTACGATCACCACATGACCTGAGGCATCAAATACTGATAAAGGGTAAAAAACTTGGGCCAGATTCTGATGGGGAGGCTGGGGAGGTGAGTGAAGAAGATGAAGGAGCTGAAATGTGTCAGAAGGTGAAAGCAGCGACCAATGGGAGTGGAGCATCTAGTGGAATTGAGAAGGACGTTGTGCAAAAAAGTGTCTGTGTCACGACTCATTTTCCTCCCAAACGCGTCCAGCTGTTGAGGGAACTCTCTGATTTGATAACTTTTTGCCATTCCGTTAATTTTATAGACTTTAAAACATCATCTAAATCCCAGAAACCTTGGGAAATGTGTTCCTTTCACGAATCTTTGGCTGTGCGTCTTGCAAGCGAAAGCCCTGGTGACTTCGTCAACCACAACAAGCATTTCCTGTCACGAGTTTACCCCAACCCTATGCGCATTGACTCAAGCAATATGAACCCCCAGGACTTGTGGAAGTGCGGATGCCAGATTGTGTCAATGAATTTTCAAACTGCAGGACTAATGATGGACCTGAACACAGCCTGGTTCCGGCAGAATGGGAACTGTGGATATGTTCTGCGTCCGGCCATCATGCGGCAGGAGGTGTCTTATTTCAGTGCCGACACCAAAGACACAGTACCCGGCGTGTCTCCACAGCTGCTCCACGTGAAGGTAGAAGATGCTATTTGTTTTCTAGACATTAGCAATTACTTGGATGAAATAAATGCACCTATAACAGTTTTTTTTGTTCAGGTAATTAGTGGCCAAAATCTACCCAAACCCAAAGGCTCTGGGGCCAAAGGGGACGTGGTGGACCCTTATGTGTATGTGGAGATCCATGGCATCCCAGCTGACTGCGCAGAGCACCGCACCAGAACTGTGACCCATAATGGAGACAACCCCATCTTTGATGAGAGCTTTGAGTTCCAGATCAACTTGCCTGAGCTAGCAATGGTTCGTTTTGTCGTGCTGGATGATGACTTCATTGGGGATGAATTCATAGGTCAGTTGATCAAGACTGTTACTGTAAATGTAACACATCATATGAAAATTATTTTCACACATGCATGATGTTATTGTCCATAAGAATAGGCAGATAAAATTGGTCCAGACCTTTTTTTTGTGTGTGTTTCATCACATTTTGTTCAGAAATAAAGACTGTCTTCAGAAGATTTGCTCATAAATGGATAAATTCACATCTTTTGGAAATGGTGTTGTCTGGAAAGGCTCTACAGGAGTAAAATAGGATGTCTCTACCACTGCAGGTCAGTATACTATACCACTGGAGTGCCTCCAACCTGGCTACCGGCATGTACCCCTCCAGTGCCTCACAGGGGAGGACCTTCCACATGCTAAGCTGTTCGTCCACGTGGCCCTCACAAATCGGAGAGGAGGCGGGAAGCCTCACAAGAGAGGTCTCTCAGTACGAAAGGCTCGGAGGGGGAGGGAGTACACAGCTCTGAGAGACCTGGGGGTTCGGTCTGTCGATGAGGTTTTCAAGATGGCCGCTCCATTTTTGAGAGAAGCCACTGATTTGAGAGGTAACATGCAGGTGAGGAAGAGGTACCTTGGGCATTTAGCTTTTTACCAACCATGTGTTTCAAAATGGAATCCTGATAACGGACATTATCTACCACAAATAATCTTCTGGAAGGTTTGGCAGGTGTATATTTCTTTCCTGCTTGTCTGCTAACAGTTTATCAGTGAAGTGGCCTTGTCATGGTGCAACAGTTATATCAGTATAGAGTTCTGAGTACTTGTTTAACTAAATTCCAATGAGATTTTAGATAACATTTATCATCATTTTTAGTCTTCAACTCAGCCTCTCACCTATAACTTCTAGAAACCACAAAGTTTTAACACTAAGAAACTCTCTCCCCAGACAAGTGCATATGCAGACGCTTTAAATACTTTTCCATTTTTGCCAGAATGGTTGACACCACAAGTAGAGGTGACAGCAAAACAAGTTACTCTAGCATAGGAAGTAAGTAGTACAAGTTCATGCTTCAAATAAAGATATGTAGAGGTTATATGGGATAAGTGTCGTGAAGTTTGAACCACTGAAAAGTTAGGAGCCTAGTGGCTCCCAAGGAGGTAGATTTGTCTGTATCTCCAAAAACCTAGCTGCATCACATTGCAGAGGTGTGTTTACCATTAAAGGTAGGCTCCTTGTACCTGCAGCCACAAGAGGGGTGGTCTACCAGGGGTCTCATAAATATCTAAACACCACATTTTATTTCTTTGTGTTTGAAAGGCAGGAAACCTTCCAAAAATACTGTTTAAAATGCATCCTCCCACTCCCTGTTAGAACAATGAATGGTTCCATAGTCTTACTGCACATGTAGATGTAAACAAACGGACGTTTGCTACCCTGGCCGTTTCAAAAAAGGCAGAAAAGAGGAAGAAAGGGGACAATTTTAGTCAAAGCTACCCAAGCTAAAATACTTTTGGTTCAACTGACAACGTGAAATATAATGAGGAGCAACAAAAACATACTGATTGCAGGAGTACTCATGTTAGCATGCTAATGCTAACACAAGTGCTGAAGTGCAAAACTGGCTATGTATCGATCGATGAAGCATAATCAAAAACTAGAAGTCCAGTTACCTTTGATTAAACTTGATATAATGTGCTGTGAACTTGGACAAGTGAGAATTTTTAGCAGCAAATACATTTTTAATTATAATTAACCTAGCAGGTAAGACTTACATGTACAAAGTAGTTGACAATAGTAAACTACAAGTAGGTCTTAGATGAATAATGACAAGGTATGGATGTGAGGGGCCCCAGTGTTTTGCCATGGGCCCCAAAATGACTAAATCCACCTCTGTCACTGTGCATCATTTAATATTGTGAGATGGCAACATTTGTCCAGCTGTTATTTGAGACAGAATGTTGAAATGTTGCAAAATGGACAGAGAAACATGATTATTAAAATATGTGACCATTAAATAGGAATATTTTTGTGACTTGTACCATCTATTTTTTATATCTAAACCTAAATGCATATTTATTTATTTATGCAAATGAGAGTTAATGATGAGATAAAACCAGCAAGAGGGACAGAAAAATATCAGCTTGGTAATTTATAAATATTCAATATATTCAATGTCAAACTGTTGAGCTGAAAATCAAAATGGCGCTCTCATGTTGATGCTGCATGTTTTTAGAGCTTATACTTTGTACAAAACACGAAACTCTTGTAAAATATGTAGGAATCAATACAATCCTGTTTTCTAAATTGTCCAGCCAAGTTGATGTTTACTTCAGTGCAAACAACAGAGAAACTGTTGTTTTCCCAGCGCTAATCTGCAGGAGCCCAGCACCAGTTTAGTGTTGGCGTTATTTATGACAGTCAAACTTTGATTACCGTCACCATAGCATGAAAGGCTACTTCTTTATGTCGATTTCTTCCAAACTGCAGCATAGCAGCAGGAAAACAAGTGACATCTGAAAAAAGAGACAAACTGCTCCGCTGCTGCTTGTTTGGATTATTTGTGTGTGAAAAGAGGGAAAGACTTGTCGTGACAAAGAAGAGAAAAGATTGCTTGACTCCTCTTTTCTTTTTGGGTGTGATACATTTTAGTGTTTGTTCCTATCAATTGAAAACAGGGAACAGGTGTGTAATGGTGTTTAAATCAACGTTCTTTTTGGAACAGAACTCGGTAGCAGTGTTCAGGGAGCTGTGTGGGGTGTCAGCTGTGGCCAACCTCATGCAGTGTGTGCTGGCTCTGAGCTCCAGTGTGTCGGGCCCAGAAGGGACGCCTTTACTGCTCTTTGACCTAAGGGACAACTACCCCGCTCTAGAGCCCCAGGGACCCTTACCAGATGTCCTTCGCCGAGTTGTCTCCACTTATGAAATGGTAAGAAAAGATGACATTGTGGCGTGTTTAAAAACCTGAAATTCATCAGAAGAAAAGGCACAGTAGAAACAATAAATCATTTGTTTCCATTCTCCTGATTGGACACCCCTCCCCAGCAAAAATGGCTTTTTAGCCAATTTGCTCTGAAGCGCAAAGCGAGCTCTCATTGTTATGTAGCAGACAACAGCCCAGTTCATTTCGATCTCGTAAACCCATCATCAACATCCTCATCTTGGCCCAGAGCCAGTCTGGGTTTCCACTCAAATAAACAACAGACTCCCATTGACCACAGACAAAGTTATTTAACAGACTTGATTTATGTAACGATCTCTAAAAATAAACCCCGACACCAAAAGACAAAAACTCCTCTGTGGAACTAAAACAAAGGCAAACAGAGCAGCAGAGACTAGAAGCAGCCAGTTGGTAATTACAGCCGCTGTTCAGTCAGTCAATAAAACAGAATAAATCAGTTCCATCCAGTTATGGCTGCTCAGCTCAGAGTTTAGCCCTAAATCTTTGTTTTATTTATGTTTTATCTCGCCTTGAATACATTCAGTTTAATGTCACTTGCCCTTACGGAGATAGTTCAGATCTTTTGAAGTATGGTTCTGTGGAAATGTTGTGAACTATTAATATCTTACCTGTTGTACATAGCTCTTTGATTGTCTGGATTCACAAACTAACAGCCAGTCTAAATGAAGCCAAAACCAAAGTGAATTGCTCTTATCTTAAAACAACTCCAGTCTCAAAAGTTTTGTAGTTGTTCATGCAAATGAACCAGGTTGGATCGGAAACACCACGACTCGCTGCTGCTGCAGCTATTTTCACGCAGGTAACCCAGGTATTCTTTGAGAACTGACATCAAGAAGAAAGCTTTTAAAATAACATCTGCTCTAAAATCTTTGAAACTGGAGTTAGCAGCAATCCAGTTTGGTCTTGGCCACGCTAACGTGAGTTGTTAGCTCGTCAGTCTGGTGAGAATTAATGTTGCGTTCCATTACCTCACTGGTTGAAACTCCTGACGTGGGAATGGCGTCAGGCTAACGCTTATTAGCACTACAAGCTAACAACATTATTTGTAGTCATGTATTAAATCACTGCAGCTCCATGCTTTCTAACTGAAGTGTTACAGTATCACCCGAGTGATTTATCTAATGAGATGCAAACTGTTAAAAGTGACAGTAGAAGTAGTTTTCACCTCTTTTCATGAGAGCGCTGGCCATTTTGGAATTTGGAGATGGGGTTGATTTGACATTCAGAGTATATATATATATATATATATATATATATATTTCTCTAATCTGAGACAGTTCAAACAGCTATCTAAAACAGGTAATAACTGTCCATAACCTCACCACAGAAATAATCTTCAAAAGATCTCTACTATTCCTTTATTTCTCAATGATCCCTTCCAGTTTCTGCCATCATTTTCTCACTGTAGCACAAGCTGATGTGCACGTTGCACTGCCCTATAAGTCGCATCAGTCCAAAAATGTCTATTAAAGTGGAAAAATCCATAAATATGTCACTTTGCCATATATGTCGTGTTTATTATGCTTCACCGCTGACAAACTGGAAATGTGGGCCGGTGTTGTGGCAAAAAGTGATTGGCTGCCAAATGATGGCCGTGGGAGCGTGCACAGGAGGACTTTTACAAGAATTTATCAAGATTAACACTTAAAAACAATTATTCGTTTGCTCGACTTTATAGTAAAGGTGTGTCTCAGTTGAACTTGTACTTAATGAATGCACTTCAGTGGTCAAATTAGCTGCATTTCACCGAGGCGGTGCAGCGAAATGAAGCTGATTTGACTGTCGCTCCAGGCAGACGACGATGTCCTCTATGGCAAGCCGATTGTGTCATTAATAGTCACTTTTATCTCTTACATGATACAACGGCATGCCATACAACTCGAGTGCCATCTATCTGCTGAAAACGGTGGTGTTCAATACCAACAAAGTCCATGCTCAATAATCTAAGTATGCAATCCAACAATTTTCAGTCAGGTCATCTGGACAGTTTCAGTACCAAAAAAAAACCAACAAAAAAAACTGTCCAGATGACCTGACTGAAAATTGTTGGGTAGTTTTCAATATTTTCAGTCAGAAGGAATGAAAACGTTCATATCTCAGCCAAAAATTGGTTTATAGATATGAGAAAAAAATCCATGAATATGTCGCTTCAGTGTATAAGTCACAGGGCATGCAAATTATGCAACTGTTTCAGCTGTTTGAGCATGGACTTTGTTGTTTCAGCTTACAGTACAGGTAAAGATCACCGTGCCTTATTTATTCATTTTTTTCGAGATTAATTTCTTAGACCGGTTGATAAATATCAGCATAAATTGCTAATTCACCGATCACTTTTCATAAGAG
Organism: Nematolebias whitei; assembly: GCF_014905685.2. Lineage (NCBI taxonomy): Eukaryota > Metazoa > Chordata > Actinopteri > Cyprinodontiformes > Rivulidae > Nematolebias > Nematolebias whitei. The sequence goes on along the minus strand of NC_056516.1, from coordinate 18,254,160 downwards.
TCTATGTGACGAAATGCATTGCAAATGCTTTTCCATGCAGTCTCATTTCTAGTCATTTTGAGTAAGGGTTTGGCGCCTAATCTGTGACACATTAACTTACCCGCAGCTGTTTATCACCGCTACACATCGCCCATTTGTGACTGCACACTGGTGCACCGTGCGTCTGAGTAAGAATGTGCATGTGGGCTTGTGTGTCTCTTGCCACTTCCGTTCCAGCTGAGCAGCTCAGAGTTGGAAAAAGCTCACCCGGGTGCTGAATACCATTAGCATAGATTTGAATGCTGTTTAGCTAAATGAACTCCTTACCCCACTCCTGACAGGGAATGTGTGTACACTTGTCTGGTTGAACTGGATGTAGTTATTGTTGATCCTTTATTTGTTGCAAAGCCCCCTTTTAATGTTTTTAGCCCCAGAGGGTTCAAGTCCCTGCATAATTTTTGAGAGGAAGTGCATTCTTTCTTATCCTCTGTGTATTTTGTGTCTATTTCTTAAAATTTGTTACAGTAGTATTTTTGTGGGTTCTGTTTTCACCTTCTTTTTTTTTTTTTTTTACAACCAGCACAAGTGGAACATATTCAGTGTTTTGTGTCAGCATGGACAATAACACATTTATTTTTACTGAGTGTGATTTTTTTTTACAGCAATAAAAGAAAAACTTTTGCACATGTTAATAAAAGTGTGCATCATAAAGTTATCAAACTAATAATCCAAGATGTCTGTGTCTGTACATTATGCTTGTTGTGCTAACGGAGGCCCTGTTTTGTCTCAGATGGTCAGTGCAAGCAGAGCTGTGGTGGAGCTCTCCGACGGAATCTATGACAAGATCCTGCATATTCAGACACTGGGTGAGTAGGTGTGTGTGTGTGTGTGTGAGAGATGCAGCTTTGTAAAGCATTTATAATGATGTTCATGATGAACCTAAAACATCCCAGTTCTTTGTTGTAGCTCCCACGCAGCCTTTTCAACACTTTTATACATTTTCCTTTCACTGCCTTTCTTCCCCTCCGTCTCTCAGATTTGACTTGCTGATATAAAATCTGTGGCTTTTTCCAGAACATTATTCACTTCCTCAGGAACACTTGGGGTCATCTGATATTAATGAACCAGGCTTTTGTCGTAGTGGCGAGAACCAAAAACTCACACATTGCTCATATTATGTTTCTGGGTTCTTTTCAGGCCTTGGCAGCCACCCAGGAGACCGTGTTTGACATTTAGAAGTATTAGCCAGTGGCTTGTTGCAAAACCGTCCTCATACGTCAGCCTGTAGCTGCTGAGACTTGCAGATACAGATTAACTTTAATATTTTGGAGATAAAAGAGCAGAGATGAAGCAAAGTTAACTTGAGACGAACATGCTGTTGCTAAAACCTTTCTGCTTTTCGACAGCTCCTTGCATTTTCTCCTTTGTCTTTAATTTCACTTACAAGACTGCAGAGTAGGCCACGTTGCCACCTGAACCTCCACCCCCACCCCCCAAGCACTCGACCTGGTCCTTACACATTCATCCGATTAAGGAGCCTACAGCTTGAGCTCACAAAAGCTCTTCCTGTGTGTGCAGAGTAAAGATGGTGATCAGGTGATCTTAAGGTTCGTGCTCCGGTTTGGAAGAAGGTGTAGGCAGCAAGACGGCATCAGTGGAGCCCCTGGAGGGAAGCAGGAGGTGGATGTCTGGAAGTTAAATCAGAACAGAAAGAGGAAACAGAGAGAGGGGAGAAGACGGGCGCGGGAGGATTAATGACAGAGGTGGAAAGTTACTGACAAGACGAAAGACGCCCAGAGATGAGAGAGTCTCGAGATGAAGATGTGCACAACTTTTTATTGAAGGTGCTGATGCTGAAGAGAAGCAGGGTAGAAGTTTAGATAAGTTTAGTTGGGAAGAGATGGCTATTTATATACACACACGCTAGAATGAAGGGTTTAATTTCTGTTCCTTTTCAAGTTCAAGTTTCTTTATTGTCATTCACATGTGGTACATGAGGTGGAACGAAATTACGTACTCAAGGTCCCAGTTACACCTAAAAATAGCAAAAACTATAAAAAGAAACGATCTATAAGGATCTAAGATTTACGCTAAACATTTTCTACTGAAATTAAGCTAAATGTTTTTTTTCCTCTGTATGTCAGGATGCATATTTCTGATTTACTGGATCAGTGTTGCTTCAATTTTTTTGAATAAAAAAAAACCACTCTACAAGAGATTAAATCAAACGTCAAATGAGTCGTTGAAATGTTCCCAGCCTCTCACACGCTCGCAGGATGTGTGACGTCAGCCCCGAAACGTTTTATTGCAAAAACAAAATCTCACTGGAAGTGGGAGGTGCTCGTAAAATTTACATATTAAAAAAAAAAGTACTCCGATTCACAATATAAAATGAACAAAGATGAGACATTTGATTAGAGCATAGTGGGGTTCTATGGTTAGGTTATGAACTGCTAATATCTTACCTGCTTTGGATGTATGATACGGTCTTTTACAAAAAAAATCTAAATCCAAAAATACCATAATATTTCCGTCAGAATAACAACTTCATGTGAAACTAATAGCAACATAAAAGGTTTATAAAACAGTATTTGTATAGATAGTTATAAAATGTTTTGGATTTATTGTTTTCAGACATTAACTTTGGTCTTGTCCTCACTCACTCCAGTCAATCAGATCAAAGTTAAACGCTATTTTCCCAAACCAGGGTCGTTCAAAAGTACCCGTTTCATCTGTTCTACCCCTCCGGGTGCTGCGCTAACACTCGATAAGCAAGTGAAACTAAATTGTACCGTCTTTAGACACCCATCACCTCTGTCTCAGTGTGTCAGACAGCTGTTTCAGTCTGAGCCGTGAGCAGGAAGGGAAGATGATGCAACGTGCGCCGCATCCTGATGTTCCGACCCTGAAGGTTATCGTGACGTCCGGGTCAGGATGCTGTCAGTTTGTGAGCGTGTGTGTTTGTATGCACCCCCCCCCCCACCACCACCACCTCCCCCACCTCCGCAGTAGCTCGGAGATATTGTTCTCTCCAATGGCTTTGCTTCCCAGTCAGTGAAAAAGAAACAAACGCACACACTACACTGACACAGAGGCTTTGTGTTGCCTAGCAACCATGTGGTAAAGGTTATTATTAAGTCAACTTATGTAGGTGTGTGTGTGTGTGTGTGTGTGTGTGTGTGTGTGTGTGAGCGGCTGTGCAGCCATGTTGGTGACAGAGAAGCATCATGGCTGATAAATTAAACCAGTTTGTTTATTCCTCCGTGTGTGTGTGTGTGTGTGTGTGTGTGTGTGTGTGTGTGTGTGTGTG
>NC_056516.1:18243505-18250861 GCF_014905685.2 Nematolebias whitei | reverse complement strand
GTGTGTGTGTGTGTGTGTGTGTGTGTGTGTGTGTGTGTGTGTGTGTGGGGTCCATAACTTAGCATGCTAAACGTCTAGGCTCACTGTGATGTTTGCCCTGCGTTAACCCACTTTTGGGTTTCCATGGTAACAGTGGGACAGTGACCCGGGGCATCCAGACACATGAAAACAACTCAATGCACAGATTTTAATTAGCCGACTTCTGATGACCGTTTCCTCATCTATACCAGATCCGTTTGAGCTTTTCACAACTCTTCAGCATTTTCCAAAGCTCGCGCTCCTTCAGACGATTAGATAGTACTAATATTTTTCTCCTCTTGTGCCGTTCAGCATGAGGTTTGTACAAATCTGTTCTTCGTTTCATGCCTTGAACGGTCTGTTTAAAACTAAGATTGTGTTTTGAGAAATGCTACAGTTTTAGCATTTTTTTCCATCAGATCTTGAGAAGTTCTTCTCGATCCCACGGAGCATCATGAGATATGCACGACGTCATCTGTTAGTTCTCAGACTGTGTGTTGTGCATGACTCTCAGCTACCACCAGACCAAGTTTTAGCTCGGTCTCTGTAAAACTGACGCAGTTACACATGTTTTAGGTCAATCAGCCAAATAAACTTGTACATGTTTTAGTCATTTTATACCGACTGAAAGCTTCATTAAAATCCATCCAGTGGTCTGTGAAATATTTTGCTAACACATGGCTGACTCCATGTGTTGAAGCCAAAGTTTAGAACGAATATCTAATGCCACTTATTACTTTGCCTTTAGCTATGCTCAATTTTAGCTCATGATCTGATAAATTAACAGTCATCAGTATAAAAACAGTTGCTTCACTTCAGTCCAAATACGGTTTTAGTTCTTCGAAACACGATGAATAATTACATATTTCCCCCGTCTAGCTATGGAGTTTCATGAAAATCTGCAGTGTCTGTCGATAAAAGACGGGCTGAAAGGCTCCAAGGTCAGTCGAGCACTGGAGAGCTTCAGCTGGAACATCACCATCCTGAAGGTTAGTCCAGCGCTCATCGACAAGCGGCCGCTCACCGCTCGCTTTGTAACCGTGCCCCGTTTTACCTCTGTCCTCTCACCTCAGGGCCAGGCTGACCTGCTGAAACACGCCAAGGCTGAAGTGAAGGAGAACATGAAGCAGGTGCACGACGCCGCCCTGACAGGAAACCTCACCAAGGAGGGGGCGGGGTTGAGGAGAGCTCGCTCCCAAACGGGACGAGGTCAGGATGAGACCGCAAGTGCTTAGAGGCCCCCGTCATAGCCATAAAACAAAGTAACGCCGTCACATCGGCTGATAAAACCCATCATACACCACTGATTTGTTCTCACACCTTAACGCCACGGGGGCGGGGCATAACGGTAACCAGACTCAGATAGACGGGAAACTAACGCCCTTTACCGTCGACCTGTTTGTTGCTGAACGTTTCAGCTGCAGGAGGAGATGGTAGAACTGCAGCGGCAGAGATATGAATGTAGTTGGACTCGAAGCCACGGTTCAGGTGTTCGTACCGTTTGTAAACACCAAACGTTTGTTCTTTACCTCTTAGGTGCAATTATTTGTTCAGTTATTTCAGGTCGGAGGTGTGTCGTGGTTGCATTTTTACAATCAGTCCGCTTAACTGAAAGCTCCATAAGTTGCAAAAACGCAAATCAAACTTGAGATCAGTTCAGGTTACAGAACATGCCCTTTAAACAAAAAACAGACAGAAAGTAATCTTTGGATCTGACTTGCTGTCTCGTCTCTGCAGCTTATTTTGAATTATTTTTTTTATCAAAGCACCTTTCGCTCCCTCATCGCTGCTCTACATTCAGCTGCTGTGAGGTTCCCTGTTTTGCTCCAGACCTCACACCTTCACCCTTTAAACTTCTTTCATACAGTATTCTATATTTTTGTATCCTGCCTACCACCCCTGTACTAATTAAAGCACTCTGCCCCGCCATGCCGATCAACTCCATACGTGTTGATGTCTGCCTCCGGGCAAAACGATAGTTACTGCTGAAGGCGTTTACTTTGCGTGCTAAACACTGAACTTTGAAAATGTGAGCGTATCCTTTCTGCTGTAAAGATTTCACATAATTTATTGAAGCTGAATTAAAAAAAAAAACATTCTAGAGCTGTATCCTTGTTGTTTTAGTAGAAATGATGGGACGAGAAGGAAATAAACATTTTCTTTTAAAGACTTGTTTATACAGCTTCTTTTCTGCCAAGGCCTGTTTAACATGAATTTATTTCTACATGACGAGTTGTGCTCACAGCTGGAGCTCAGCTGCTCCATATGGGAAGCAGGCATCTGGATCTGTGCAGATGTGCAGCCAGCAACACCAACGGTGTCCATTTGCGGCCTTGACGCTTCACCGAGGACGAATTAACAAGCAGAAATATTGACTTTGTGGACGTTTTACTGCAAAGTTTAAACTTTTTTTTTTTTTTTTTTTAGAAATATTTCTGGAGGTTTTAGCTGCATCAGATTTAAGATTCAGTTGAATAAGTGCACAAGACTGATTCATAAAACTAATCATTTATTCAGTCGTAGTTTTGCCTTTAGCCAGGACTGAAATAAGAGCATAAGTTTCTGATAACAGATGATGAATTTTAAAGACTTTGATTAAGGATGCACGATATTATCGGCATGGTATCGGCTGATATTAGCGATAAAGATAATGAACATTTGCCATTCCATCAAAATAACTCACAGACATACATACAGGTCCTTCTAAAAAAATTAGCATATTGTGATAAAGGTAATTATTTTCCATAATGTAATGATAAAAATGAAACTTTCATATATTTCAGATTCATTGCACACCAACTGAAATATTTCAGGTCTTTAATTGTTTTAATACTGATGATTATGGCATACAGCTCATGAAAACCCAAAATGACTGTCCCAAAAAATTAGCATATCATGAAAAGGTTCTCTAAACAAGCTATTAACTTAACCATCTGAATCAACGACGTAACTCTGAACACCTGCAAAAGATTCCTGAGGCTTTTAAAAACTCCCAGCCTTGTTCATTACTCAAAACTTCAATCATGGGTAAGACTGCCGACCTGACTGCTGTCCAGAAGGCCTTCATTGACACCCTCAACCAAGAGGGTAAGACACAGAAAGAAATTGCTGAACGAATAGGCTGTTCCCAGAGTGCTGTATCAAGGCACCTCAGTGGGAAGTCTGTGGGAAGGGAAAAGTGTGGCAGAAAACGCTGCACAACGAGAAGAGGTGACCGGACCCTGAGGAGGATTGTGGAGAAGGGCCGATTCCAGACCTTGGGGGACCTGAGTGGACTGAGTCTGGAGTAGAAACATCCAGAGCCACCGTGCACAGGCGTGTGCAGGAAATGGGCTACAGGTGCCGCATTCCCCAGGTCAAGCCACTTTTGAACCAGAAACAGCGGCAGAAGCGCCTGACCTGGGCTACAGAGAAGCAGCACTGGACTGCTGCTCAGTGGTCCAAAGTACTTTTTTCAGATGAAAGCAAAGTTTGCATGTCATTTGGAAATCAAGGTGCCAGAGTCCGGAGGAAGACTGGGGAGAAGGAAATGCCAAAATGCCAGAAGTCCAGTGTGATTCTAGAATTGCGCCGCTCAAGGTGGCTGCATGTTGGAGCAGCTCTGTTACTTTCATTCTGAGATTTTGCTTTTGGAAACTTTAATTCCTATTTTTCTGGATGTAAATCACATTTTTTGGATGATTGTTTCCTCTGGTATCGGATGCTGTGCATCTGGAAGGATTTTTACTGAAACTTTTTTAGTTTTGGACATTTGTTATGATGCGTAACCATGGAAACAAGGCAGTTTTCTACAACCAACAGAAGCTGATTAACATCTCAAAAGCTCAAATAATATCTCAACTACAGCCCCAAATCTCAAATGAGTTGAAAGGATGTTCTGTGGACGCATTCTCATCTACCTGCCGGCTGTGCTCGAGTACCCGACCACTGAGATCCTGGAACTAGCAGGAAACACGGCTCATGACAGCGGAAGGACAGGATCGTCCCTCGGTACCTACAGTTGGCTGTCCGCAACGATGAGGAGCTCGGCAGACTGCTGGGAGGAGCAGCATTCGCTCTGGGAGGAGTTCTGTCCGGAATTCGGGCGGTCCTACAGCCCGGGGGAACCGAAAGGCCAGCCGAGTCTGGGTAGATGGACCCGACGGCATCTGCAGCCAGTTTTTTAGGATCCACTGTGAGATGGATCTTTACAAGAGATCCTTCCTGACTACAGCCATCAGTATCAATAGCATCTCTTAATGAAATGAGGATAACGAGTTACTACAACAAATAATTTCCCTCTGGGATTAATAAAGTATTTTTGAATTGAATTGAATTGAAGCACCCACAGTCAGTGATGGTCTGGGGTGTCATGTCAGCTGCTGGTGTTGGTCCACTGTGTTTTATCAAGCGCAGGGTCAATGCAGCTAGCTATCAGGAGATTTTGGAGCACTTCATGCTTCCATCTGCTGAAAAGCTTTATGGAGATGAAGATTTCATTTTTCAGCACAACCTGGCACCTGCTCACAGTGCCAAAACCACTGGTAAATGGTTTACTGACCATGGTATTACTGTGCTCAATTGGCCTGCCAACTCTCCTGACCTGAACCCCATAGAGAACCTGTGGGATATTGTGAAGAGAAAGTTGAGAGACGCAAGACCCAACACTCTGGATGAGCTTAAGGCCACTATCGAAGCATCCTGGGCCTCCATAACACCTCAGCAGTGCCACAGGCTGATTGTCTCCATGCCACGCCGCACTGAAGCAGTCATTCATGCAAAAGGATTCCCGACCAAGTATTGAGTGCATAACTGAACATGATTATTTGAAGGTTGGTGTTTTTTGTATTAAAAACACTTGTCTTTCATTGGTGGGATGAAATATGCTTATTTTTTGGGACAGGCATTTTGGGTTTTCATGAGCTGTATGCCATAATCATCAGTATTAAAACAATTAAAGACCTGAAATATTTCAGTTGGTGTGCAATGAATCTGAAATATATGAAAGTTTCATTTTTATCATTACATTATGGAAAATAATGACCTTTATCACAATATGCTAATTTTTTGAGAAGGACCTGTGTGTGTGTGTGTATATATATATATATATATATATATATATATATATATATATGAATAAAAGGCATTGTTTTTGTATGACTGTTCAAGTGTTGTCATTGTGTTAGAGAAAGTAAATGTCATGAATAAATTTGACATTAAACATAATCCAAGTTGAAGTGTTACATCATCTTCAGCCTTCTTTTCAGCATCTGCATTTGGTAGCAGTCCAAATTAACAAAGATTATGCAAAATAATGTATTTTAATTCCACAGCAGAGAAAGCTATGTGGTTTCTGCAAGCAGGCATAGGGAAAAAATATCGGTATTGGCATCGGTTATTGGCCAAATAAGTTTGAACATATTGGCATATCAGATATTGGCCAAAAATCCAATATCATGCATCCCTAGTTTTGACTTTCATTAAAAAGCACGTTTCCAACTTTTTATTTTTGCAGACAAGTGTCTGCAACAACCGCACCGAATCAGTCTTCATTTAAGCTTCTTCACGTCAAATTCATTAATATCTGACAAACAAAAATTCAAACATGATCTGGACAATATTTTTCCCATGCGGATTGTTAATGTGTCCTCCATAATTTGTAAGCAGCTGCCAACAACCATGTGTTTGTTCACCAATAGAAACAATCAAAGTGGCTGAAAACAGGTCAGTTAAACTTATCGTCCATATTTGTTTCTCTACAGCCTAAAACAGGCCAGTCACACGACTCGAGCCTCCATGTGGTTTTTGGCAGATTGGGCAGAAAGCTTAGTTTATAATGAGCATGGACTTTCTTCACAGTCTTCATGGTAATCACCATTTTGGACTTGCAGTACCAAAATAAGATGAAGAAATTTAAAGACATGTTCATTGTTGTCACTGCACCTAAAACTGCAGCGTCATCATGCAGATAAATGATGCACGCATATAGAAATGTCAGATCCAGAAACTGACCCGTTTCTTCGGAGTGGTCACCTGCTGAGTTAGCGTTTGTAGCATTAGCACAATGTTTCATGAACTGGACAGATTTCCATGAAACGTTTCAAAACAAATCATTAGACCTCCATCTAACCTGATTCAAGATGGCTGCCACAGCCAACCTTTGAAAAACAGTCAATTTCACTTTTATTGACTTGGAATGTAACGTGGTAGTAGCTGAGGATCATCCCCAACACAAATTTAGATCTTTAATCACATTGTTCACCATTAAACAATTGGGAGTCATTGTTAGAATGCTACTTTAAAAAGTTTAGATGGATTTCTGCCATTAATTAAAATCAAAGGTGTCTGATGTGTAAATCTGTGGTTTTTGTTCTTTAAAACGTTCTAAAAAGGGCAGCGAGGACTGATGCTTTAAATGTGCTTCAAAAAGAGCATCCTTGTTTGAATGATGAATAAAGTTCAGTCCAGCTGTGCAGTAAACAAACTGGGTGATGGAGACGTCCTAACAACGTTTTCAACGGGACAAAGCACTCCCCAGACATCCATCAGCGTGTAGCCAGAGCAATGAAGTTTTATTGATCTCGGGTTAATTTAGCTAACTGAGCGGCTGCCTCACAACGTCTCCACAGAACACAGAAAACAGCCCGCTTCTAACGTGAGAACTAAATGATCACATTTAAAATATTCTAAATGGATTCGGGTCTAAAAACAAAAACAAACAAAAAAATAACGCAGGACTTGATTTAATTACTTTATGTTGGAAATTAAGAAGCTAAAGGGTTTAAAATATTGTCCCTAAAATAACAATAATAAAAAAACAAAGCTAACCAAAAGAAGGAATAAGATCACAGAGTTGGGTTCTGTTGGCTGAGAGAAGAATGGTCAGAGGCACTGGTTTTGGAGAACGCTTCTCTCGACTGTGTCAGGAGGACATGTCCCTTCCTTCCTGACAGCATCAGCAGAGACGGACGAACACGCAGACAGCAGAGTGCGGCTGGAGCTCCACCTTCAGGGAAGCAGACTTTTAATCAGTAAACTATGAGGATCATCTGCAGCTTGAGGTCCAGTTCTTCAGAAGTGATGCAGTGAGTTCGACAGCGCCCTCTGTCTGCACAGAGGGGAACTACAAGGAGGAGTACAGGTGGGGGAGATGACACCTTCAGGAGAACATGCGAGACGGGACAGTGGAGCAGAGGACGAGTAAAGAGACAGAGTGTAGGCTCACAGTCCACATGTGCAATTCTAGCAGCAGCTGTAGTGGCATGCCATCAAAAGCTGTTGGTCCCCCCCCTACCCCCCCCCACCCCCCCCCAACACCCCCCCCACCACCCCCCCACACCCCACCACCAACACACCCAC
>NC_056516.1:18194886-18243405 GCF_014905685.2 Nematolebias whitei | reverse complement strand
GGCCGGTGGTGCACAACTCTCGGTGTCGCCCCCCCCCCCCCCCCCCCCTTTTGAAGTCAGTTTTTGTTCACCAGACCCCCTCCCCTCCAAATGGACTCTGAAGCAGAGGGGAACAGGATCGATGTTCTCATTCACAGGTCGTTGGGGTTGACAATGGTAAAGTCCGAGTCCTTGCTGTGGGTGGAGCCCTCCTCTGGGCTGGAGGAGCCCGAGGTGGTGCCGGCCATCAGCGGGTCGTGGAAAGTCCCTGGGGCACCCTCGGGCTCCATTCGCACCACACCACGCCCTCTCCTTATAGCGAGCGTGTGCTCGGGCACGGCGCCGCCCCCTCCCCCGTCCCTGCCCTCGGCCAGCAGGTCTCCGTCCTGGGACACGAGGATGTAATCGTCCCAGTTCTTCCCCTCTGAGCCCAGAGACGCCGCCTGCAACGGTAAAAGAATCAAACGTGTGCACGTTGTGTACACGAGGAGACCCGACCGTTCGAAACAAACCCGAGTGAAACACGATTACACATGTCGTGCTATTCCAATGTTTATCGACAATGTTTGTCCATACATTCATTTATCCGTCTGTTAGCAAAATATCTCATGTGGATGGGTTTTTAATCAAACTTATAAAAGTAATCAATGACTGACTCCAACTGAATTCAAGATGTCTGCCTTCAGCTGACAGACTGCTAACCTGTTGCTCGGGCGGTGTCACCGCTGGTTCCTCGTCGCTCACGCACCCGTCCAGGTGGGGGTCTCGGCTCCGCCTCCCATCTTCTCCTGATTGGACCTCGCTGTGATGAACGATCGTGTTTAGAGCCGTTTCTGCTGCCGCCGCAGCCGCCGCAGCCGCCGCTGCTGCTGCGGTGTAGTGATCGTCAGCGATGGTGATCTCTTCGTTCTCCTCAGACTCCAGCTGACTCTGATTGAAGCGCAGCGCCCCCTTCAGGATGTCTTTGATCTGGCAGGAGGAGAGAAGTCATGAAAACGCACCTGACGTGGCAGAAACATGGGCTCACAAGTTCACCTGTTTGAGTCCAGCCAGTGACACCAGGACCTCATCCTCCTTTTTCAGGTGTTCTTGGAGAATCACTTCCTGGATTTTACCTGCAGAGAACCAATCATCAGGGAGTCATTAGTCAATCTGCCACTTCATGGTTAATTCAAACAACGTATGTGCGCAGATTGTAATTTTTATAAGACTCACAGATGTGTGAATTCATCATCTTGGCACAGTACTTGCTCATGGCCTCCAGGTCGTTAATCTGTCCCTGCAGGAACGAGACCTGGGCCTCCAGATCCTCCTCCTGTTGGTAAACAGAAACAATCCCAGAAGATGATGAAGAAAAGGGATAAGAAGCTGATCAGGTAAAGTCCAGAACATCTCACCGTCTCCCGCCCTCTGCCCATGGTTTTACTGTGGGAGCGAGAGCGTGTGATGCTGAAGAAAGATTCTTTCTTGGTGGCAGAAGGGGGAGGAGACGAAGCGCTGACATCACTTCCTCTGGAGACGGGCAGAGGCGGGGAGGTGGTGGACTGACCCCGCCCACCAGAAAGGCTCTCTGTACTTGTGGAGGAGCTGACTGTCCTGAAACTTTGGCCTAAAAACAACAGAGGGAGAAACATTGACCAAAAGTTATTAAAATACACTTTAACAAGTTGGACAAATACATCTGATTGGTTTTACATTCACACCATTTAAACTCCATCTTATTTTCATTTCCTTAACATAAAACTTAAAAGGCAGTGGGGAATGTTGAACCCTGAATGCATCAATCAACACACAACTAAAGAATCTTTTCACAACATAATCATTCTACTTTAAGATAATTCTGCACCCCATAATATTTTTTAACTTCTAATCAATTCAACTTTAAGCAGTGTAATATTTAATCATTAGCAGAGCAACAACCTGCAGGGGGTTATGCGATCATCTTGTTTCAAATGATGTTTATTTTGAAAGACATGGTCATCAACCAACCAAAACAAAAGAGGTAACACAAATTTATAGCTACTGTGACACAAACAACATTACAAAGATGTGGCAACTTGTTTGAAGCATCAAACATCATTGTTGCCATCAGCTCCACTGCAGGAGATGATCGCCCTCTGCTGGTCAGAGGTCATCATCACATGCACATGCACTGCACAAGCCCTTACTTGAATCATTTCCACCAAGAAGCAAACAAAGGGTGAAGAGCGTGGTATTTGCTCAACATGCGGTGTCAAAGACAAAAAGCACTGGAAAGAAGCGAGAGGGATGTCACACGAGGCGTTGCCATGGCAGCAGTTACCTTGTGCTTCAGTGTGAGCCTCTGCTTGGAGAGACACTCCACCTGAAAGTCCATCTAACAGACAAGAGAGTCACAGCTGATGCTGCCACACAAACCCACGTCTGAACATGTTCATCTCAACATGCAGGTAAGTCTCGAGTTTATTAAAGTGGTAAAAAATAAAGAAGCACGTTAGTGGATCAGCAGAATGTGTCGCGTGTCCTGCAACTAACCCAGACCAGTTCTGCTGCGTCTCGGCGTCCTGCTGCTCACCTTTACTGAGATGGACCGGCATGCTTTCAGACTTGAGCAGACGGTAGTTCTGAGTCTGGGCGTGGCTCGGAGGCGGGGCTGAGGAGGGAGGGGGCTCAGCGAGTGGGTGCTGCAGGACGGGCGCAGGCGCCGCAGCGAAGGACGTGGACGGGTGCACCTCGGAGTTGATGGGGGACGCACTGGACACGGCCGGACCCATGAGCTTCCTGCCGAAGCTCAGCAGGCTGCTGGAGACCTTGTTCATGTTGAGAGGAGCCACTTTTGGCACTGAACTTGACCTGAAACAGAAGAAAGACACAACTTATCGAGATATAGAAGAAAAACTAAATTATTGACCAAATTTTAGCACCCGTGAGATTTTCACATCCTTTTTTATTTTTGTTCAACTTCTGTAGATTTTCAACCTCATGCTGAACGCTGTGCAGTAAAAAAAAAAAAAAAAAAAAAACTTCCTGAAAGTTCCAATTTGAGGTATTTTGGGGGGCACTTAGTTCCAGGAATCACCTAAAAACAAGAACTGAACTGTTCGAAAGTGATATCTGAAGCTGCACAAAAGGAAAATGTCTGAATAGACTACAAGTCTCTGGAACACAGATTTGTAGTCTTGTAGTTTTACCTAAATGTAAAACTTTTATGCCGTTCATCATAATCTTTAGTTTATTAGTTGCTCTGGTAGATTCATAATCGTTCCAATCCCACGATCTCCCAGTCTAATCATGCACACATCTAATAAAAATATACTCAGACTAAAAATCTACAATTTATTCCATCGTAATAAAAAGCAGTACTCATAACCACATGATAAAATTTGATTCAACTAAATACGTTTTCAGACGCGTCATATCAACAAGTTTCATTTAAAAAGGGTCAACTAGTTCACAAGATAGTTCACAAGATTTTTTGCTAACAGACACGTGATCTCCAGCTGTAATATACAGCAGGCAATGACATATTTGAAGCTTTAAATATAATCAGACAAAACGATTGCTGCCTCAAGGAATAAGCGCAAAACCAAATGAAATTGTTTAGAAGGTTAAAACACACAAAACAGATAAACTATTAAAAAAAAACAACAACGAATAAATTCCTGACAGCTTCCATTTGTAGTAGTACATATACGAGATATATGCATACAATTTTCACGAGTTCCTCATCTTTCTGACTGTGTAATGTCGTGCATTGAATTTTAACAGAAATGCGAACGAGAGACGTTATTATCTTTGACCCATCAAATGAATGCGGTCATTTATTTTCAGAATCAAAGTTTAACATCAAACATTTACATTAATTTGGCAAAATATGAAAATAATAACAGACAAGTTTCACAAATAATGAGCTTCAATCACACGGCGGTGATTGAGGACTTTGCTTCAGATATTTCTAAAATATCTGTACTGATTTTATGAGAAAGCAGAGTTTAAGATGGAGATGGAGATTTATCTTACAGAGAGATTTGTGAGGGAATTAATCTGTTATGACCAGAACGTGCACGCTCCATCAGATATCAGCTGGCCTCCGGTACACTTAGTCGAAAATAGAACCTTCTACCTGGTTGACGATGGAATCAGCATCGGCGTAGGTTCCTTTCTGACTCTTTCAGCGTCTCCGTGAGAACTGCCAAACCCTTAGAGAGTCGTACGTGGTGTTCAACCAGAAATTATAATCCCAACATCGTCACTGCATTCTGTATTCCAACGGAAGCACTCCGGGCTTCAGACATCAGAGTTTCTCCATCGGACATCAGAGTTTTCTTCTTCAGCCTTCAGAACTCTCAGACTCTAGAACTTCTTCAGAACCTCCATCACTCTGAGACTCTTACTCTCTATCACTCCCAGACTCTAACAGAACCGGGAAGTTGCCACATTTTAAATGGGTCGACTTCCGGGTCATTTGAGAGCTTTTGATTGGTCGATGGACCAGGAAAAGGTGTGGTTTGTGATGTAAGATGTTATCATAAGTCGAGGTCAGAGAATGAGATTGTTCAACAACTAACAGAAAGATAATTGCAGAAAAACCAGACTTCGTGGCGTCTCCCTCTTATTATCTTCTGAAAAAGTTTAAACATGACATTTTTCCTCGGTAAACATTTTAGTTGACCGAAACCGACCTTTAACATACTTACAAAAGCTTGCTCCTTGAAGACAGAAAATCAAGAAATGCATATTAACCTGATTTCTTCTTTGAATGAGGAATAAAAATCATTACTTACTGTTTATGTAAAATAAAAATGAGTAGTTCTCTTCAACCTGTAACATTGAGTGAACTAACACAATTTGATTATCAAACATTTGTAAAACAGTGATGATCATAGAGAATTGTCTTTTCTGCTTGATTAATTCAAGAAAGAAAGTCACCAGATGGCTCAAACTGTATTTCTGGACGCAGATCAATGAAATAACAGTCACTGTTCATCTGATCAAGATTTGAGGTCAGATCAGGTTCACTACACATTTCACAGGACTCCTGCACCATCCTAACCATTAAATTAAAAAAACTGGATGCTGGAGAATTAGTTTGGATCGTACCGTGTCTTGTTCATCAGGTCCGCTCCTCTGGTTTTATAGTAATCCAGGTTCTGCTGGAACTGGTAGTTGACCGGGCGAGGATTGTTCTACAAAAAGGAAGTGAAATCAATTTATTGTGTTTGTGTTGCTAATGAACAAACAAATCAAGAGAGTTAACGACTTATAATTAATCTATGCGTGATTAAATAAACAAGTAAATATTACATGTTTAATTAAATATATATCAAATTTCTGCAGGCTAGAAAACAGAATAAAGGTTTGATTCCAGAAGTCAGAAACACGTGCACTGCAGGAGGAAGAAAGCCCTAAAAATTCACAGTACTGAAATCTGAAGGCAGGAAAACAGCAGCTTGTTTCACTGTGAATGATTCTGAGTGCTCACGTGTAAAAGTGTGACTTTTAAATGAAGCATTTTAAGCTCCGTTTGCACTGAGAGTCACACAAGTGCTCAAAGTGTTGACATCCAGTTCTGTTTTCAGTCAGCGCAACGGCCTCTGCATCACATGAACCCCGACGGAGGAGGAAGCAGCAGTTTCACAGCAGGAACTAGTCTTTTCAACGTCACGTTTAAAAAAATAAATAAATAAATCACGCTGCATTTATTATCATAACTGTGGCAGAAAACCAAATCCTCTCCCAAACCGACGCCTAAATGTATCAACAACAGACATGAAGCAGAGTAACATGTTCAAAGAAGTGAAAATGAATAAAAATAAGAGAACTGAAACCTGAACAACTCATTTAAACTCCTTTAGTTTAAAATCATGCACGGCATGGACGGTTCCCCTGCTTAAACCAGCACACGTCCAGGTCCGTCTGAAGTTTGCTCATGACCATTTGGATGATCCAGAGGAGTCATGGGAGAAAGTTCTGTGGTCAGACGAGACCAAAATAGAACTTTTTGGTCTTAATTCCACTCACCGTGTTTGGAGGATGAAGAATGAAGAGTACCATCCCAAAAACACCATCCCTACTGTGAAGCAGGGGGGTGGAAGCATCATGCTTTGGGGGTGTTTTTCTGCACATGGGACAGGACGACTGCACTGTATTAAGGAGAGGATGACGGGGCCATGTATTGTGAGATGTTGGGGAACAACCTCCTTCCCTCAGTCAGAGCATTGAAGATGGGTCGTGGCTGGGTCTTCCAACATGACAATGACCCGAAGCACACAGCCAGGAGAACCAAGGAGTGGCTCTGTAAGAAGCATATCAAGGTTCTGGAGTGGTCTAGCCAGTCTCCAGACCTAAACCCTATAGAAAATCTTTGGAGGGAGCTCAAACTCTGTTTCTCAGCGACAGCCCAGAAACCTGGCAGATCTAGAGAAGATCTGTGTGGAGGAATGGGCCAAAATCTCTGCTGCAGTGAACCTGGTGAAAAACTACAGGAAACATCTGACCTCTGTAACTGCAAACAAAGGCTACTGTACCAAATATTAACATTGATTTTCACAGGTGTTCAAATACTTATTTGCAGCAGTAACACAAATAAATTATTTTAAAAAATCATACATTGTATTCCTGATTTATTTATTTATTTTTTAGATTATGTCTCTCACAGTGGACATGCACCTGAGATGAAACTTTCAGACCCCTCCATGATTTCTAAGTGGGAGAACTTTCAAAGTCGCAGGGTGTTCAAATACTTATTTTCCTCACTGTATAATGCTTTGTTTATAATCAGAAAATGTAAATAATGAACAATTTTCAGGCGTTAGCTTCAAAGTTCCCTCCATCTGTGCTTCATGTAGTTACAGTAAAAGTGCCCTGTGGTCCCCAATAACCACCTTAATGTGAGGGACTGGAACAAACACATTTGCCGCCAATTTTAACTTCCCCCCTTTTTTTTTTTATAACCTTATCACTTGTTCACAGTGTCACAGCACTAAGTATGCTGTTTTGGGTATAAACTACACACCTGTTGCTCGAGGATTTCAACCCACAGCTTTGCGTGTAGGTGTTTCACTTCTGCAAATCTCTCAGAAATTAAAATAAATCACTGTTTAAGCATGGCAGATACTGAGTAAGGGTGTAGGAGTAGGCATATCCCAGCTCCAAGCACCGCACGCCCTCCACACACACACACACACACACACACACAACCGTTGCAATATTTATTTCAACATTGCTCACTTTCTTTTCTTCTTTCAACGTACGGCAAGTTAAGCAGCAGAAAACGAGATCATACGACAGAAAAAATAACGTTCTGGTTTAAAGATGGCTTACTTTGGGATCTCTGAGGAACAGAGCCTTTTGCAGCAAAGCGTTGATGTCTCCAATCGGAGGATAGTGCATCAGCAGGCCCAGGCAGGTCTGGAAATTACTAGCAATTACTATAAGAACAAACAAAAAAGCACCTTTATTAATCAGCTATGCTATATTCTTTTAAAGAGCATAAATTGTTATTAGAATCTCAATGAAAAGTCTTTCTAGCAGAGGACTAGAGTGTGCTACATTTGTGCTGTGTTCAGTGTAAACTTCAATTTCCTGCAAACCTCTCCTATAAAGACAGACAGCCTGCCAGATAAAGTTACATCACTTAGAGAAGAAGAAAAAAGAGGTATGACTAAAAGGATTGACTGCGTTCTGCTTGAGGAAATATGACCCCATATAACTAAATGAAACAGAGTCAATCTTTCTCTTCCAGCTGTGTGTGTCTTATGACATGACATGTGCTTTTATTGGATTATTTAGGAGCTGAAGGGTGCATACAAGCATCTCGGATGTAGAGCAGCATGGCAACGAAGACGTAGTCCACAAGGTCCAAAGTGACGCAGTCAGCAAACAGAGCATCCCACACCACCAGGAGGTCCTGAAGAGGAAACTCACGGCCAAACAGCAGACGAACCCACCGGCTACAAACAAAAGACAAAACAACAAACACTAACAACATCTGTGTAGAACTGAGTGTTGATTAAAGCTTGGGATGAAGGAAAAGTTTAAATACGGACATGCCGTAGATTTGGGGGGCGATTTCCAGCCGGTTTAGGTGCATGTGTAGTTCCACGTCGTGCTTCTTCACCAGCTGGTCCTGGATGCGGTTGACTTTGGTCACTATGGCAACGGATGGGCCAGCGTCCTGGGGCCGAGCGAACGGGATGCTGGTCAGCATCTCTTCCTTACCCTGAGGAAGCAGCTCATTAATTAACTGGCACACCATGAAACAACCAATCAACATTCAGCATGGGTTAAAAAGGGGCAATAAATAAAGATACAGTGAGCAAAATAAACAAACACTAACGTCTGCTGCTTAAACAATTACATCATATCAAATCCTGTTTATGTCATACTTAATGGCTGAACATTTTTTCTGTTAATAGAAACACTGAAAATTGATTATTTTTTGTTAGAAGCCAAGTATTTTATTCTCAAATTGCCTACCTGGGCATGAAGGACTCATAATTCACTACGCAGCTAAGAGGGGTTATTTTATTACCCCATCCTTTTCAAGAAGCAGAACTAAATGAGGCTATATTTGGTGCAAATCCATCAGCCTCTGCTACTTCACAGTGAACTTGCACAAATAGAAAAATAGAGGGGCTTTTATTGTGAAATAGTCACATGAAACATGTCAGTTCAATTTTGTCTAATTTGACAAGCCTCGTTTTCCACATATTGGACTTAAGTAGCTTCAGCACAGACTACACAGTCCCCTTAGGGTAATGTGTGTTTGTGTGTGCGCGCATGTGGGGGGGGAGGGGGTGTCAGGTTTGAGCGCAGTACTCCAAAAAGAAGTCCACATAAAACCCAAATGATCCCAGGTTGTAAGTGGAGCAGCCACAATGAGCTGGCAGATAAAAGCGCTTCATGTTTCCAGCTGCACATCTGCAGCTCTGATCCGTTTGAATTAAACAGATGCCACATGCATAATCCACCGGTCCTCTGTAGTATTTAACAAAGTAGCCGCTCAACTTGTGTTAGCCAAACGGCACCTGCTGTTACCATGGCAGCAGGCAGCGTTAGTCAAATCAAGCACGACCGAAACCTTCAGGCTTTCCGCTGAGCGCACCTATGATGCCAGCCGATGTGTTTGGATGCACAGTCAAATCCAGAGTGAACACGTTTGAAGCAGCAAACTGACCTTCCTCACTTCCCTCTCGAAGCTGGAGAACCACGGTTCTGCTGTGTCCATCAGATGGGAGAACATGGCGCTGCACGGGAAGAGGAGTGAGTAAATATGGGGAAACACGAACTACACAACAGGAACAGCAAACAATAAAATATAAATGTTTTCTCAGTTTGAACTCACTATGCATCGTGTTCAAGATACGCAGGACTCAGCAAACATTTCATCTCCTCACTGTGGAAAAACACAAACACCCCGACTTTCATGGATGTCCAGAGGACTGTAAATAACGGCTGCAGAAGGGCAGGGCTGAACGTGTTAAAGACAACTACATGGAGACAGATTCAATCTGAAGGGGACAACTGACCCGGGGCTGGCGGTCTCACTGGCGTGCTGGAAGGCCTGGTGGTCGCAGTGCAGCACAAACACTATGGGAGCCAGCAACTCGTGCATCCCCTGCAGACAGAGAAACACCTAGAAGTGCTGGTGCATGCAGACAGAACGTATGCTTCATTTGTGATCAGACGTTGTGTAATAGTGATACATGAGATTTCTAATCTGTGGCGACAGCCTTAATTTAGATATTATTAGCCACTGATCAACCATGTGTCACTTCTTGTTTGGAAAGAAGATGCTGAACTGGCCATTTTCATTTACTGGGACCTGATACAGACACTGGCAATGATTAGGGTTCATCAAAGGCATTTTGTTCTGTTTGAACTCACAGCGCACTATGAGCTTCACACATGCACACAAACACAATTATCAAGAGTGTCACTTTGCAAAAATGCTAAGAAGCACATAAGAGACTGATTCAAAGAGCAATTACCTTTAAATTCTCCAAATGTACTACTTGGGCAACATGTGTCATTACCTGTTTGTACAGTAACTGCTCGTTTTCTCTGGCATAACAGAAAAGAATGTCCGTCAGCTTGGTCCTCACGTCCTCGTCCTGGAAGTAACGGATCTCTGGGAATCTTTACGCCAATGGAGAACAAAGAGCATCGCTTTATGTTGGCAGCAGCTGAAAACAAGCACTAAAAGTCAAAGAGACGAAGATCCACGTACGTTCTAAACACGTCCTGCTTGATCATCCCCTTCAGTTCTTTATCCTGGAAGAACTTGTTCCACAAGCTCTGCACAAAAATGAACAATGCTTAAAGAAATTACAGCAAGACTTGTGCACACGAGACACAAACTGATGAGTACCAGGGTCAACATGATAAAGAGGGGAAAATGAAGGAACTGTGAATGCACAGAGCCTCACCCCTTCATCCTGAGACAGCGGGTTGTTCACTACCAGGTCCTGCTGGCCTGCAGCTTTGCGCGGGTTAGTGATGTGCTGTGAAAAACAAGGATTCACAATATTTAAGGTCTGACAGACGAACGATCAAGAATTCTCTCAACAACAACACCAGTGTTGTTCCTTTCCTCAACT
The DNA here is from genome assembly GCF_014905685.2 of Nematolebias whitei. Classification (NCBI taxonomy): domain Eukaryota; kingdom Metazoa; phylum Chordata; class Actinopteri; order Cyprinodontiformes; family Rivulidae; genus Nematolebias; species Nematolebias whitei. The sequence continues at coordinate 18,232,846 of NC_056516.1, read as the reverse complement.
TCATAATCATGTGACTAATATATATATATATATTTATTTTGTTTGTTTGTTTATGATTTTTTTGGGGTTATACCTTCTTTTTCCATTTATTTGAAGCTCAGTCAATGTACCTGATTATTTTAAAATGGGTTCTGTTTGTTAAAGCTGCTCGACAGTAAAATAAAAACTACTCAAACATAAATAAAATAAACAACACCTGTTTACCCTCAAGTCTAACTACAAAACATAAAACTTCCCTGTAATTAATAATATATATATATATATATATATATATATATATATATATATATATATATGTATGTATGTATGTATGTATGTATGTATAATCTTTCGGCTTCATCAGGTCGTGATCTACAGCTTTCGCTGGAGCGGTTTGCAGCTGAGTGCGACGCGGCCGGGATGAGGATCAGTTCCTCCAAATCCGAGGCCATGATCTTGAGCCGGAAAAGGTTAGAGTGCCCTCTCCAGGTCGGGGAGGAGGTCCTGCCCCAAGTTGAGGAGTTCAAGTATCTCGGTGTCTTGTTCACGAATCAGGGAAAAATGGAGCGTGAGATCGATAGACGGATAGGTGCAGCGTCTGCAGTGAAGTGGGCGTTGTACTGGTCTGTTGTGGTGAAGAGAGAGCTGAGTCAAAAAGCGAAGCTCTCAATTTACCGGTCGATCTACGTTCCTACCCTCATCTATGGTCATGAGCTTTGGGTTGTGACCGAAAAAATAACATCACGGATACAAGCGGCCAAAATGAGTTTTCTCCGCAGGGTGTCTGGGCTCTCCCTTAGAGATAGGGTGAGAAGCTCGAACATTCGGGAGGGACTCAGAGTAGAGCCGCTGCTTCTCCACATTGAGAGGAGCCAGTTCAGGTGGCTCGGGCATCTGGTTAGGATGCCTCCTGGACGCTTCCCTGGTGAGGTGTTCCGGGCATGTCCCACCGGGAGGAGACCCAGGATACGCTGGAGGGACTATGTTTCTCGCCTGGTCTGGGAACGCCTCGGGATTCCCCTGGAGGAGCTGGACCAAGTGGCTGGGAGAGGGAAGTCTGGGCCTCCCTACTTAAGCTGTTATCTGAAAACTGTCTGGATTAAAACCAATAAAAACAACAAATGTGTAAAGAAAAACTTTCCAGATGTTTGTCTCAATTTTCAGGAAGTTTTAACCACTATTGTTCTAGAGAATCTTAAAATATTACAAGTCTTCTCCTTTGAAGAAAAATATAAAAGAAAATGAACGGTAATTTCAGATATTTGCACAGTGCTCTTGGTTTAGAAACAAGCGACCTTGGTTTATTTGATAATTTCCCTACAAGACTGAAGAAAATGGGCACAGTCTGGGTCACCAGACCCTCACCATCTCTTTGATCTTCTCATACTGGGCCCGGAGCTCTTTGGTCCTGCTGATCCACTTCTCCTTATCTTCAGGAAGAACCTCCAGATATAGCTGCAAGCACACAGATGCACAAATTGATACCTTACAAAAAACTTTTAAAGTAAAAATAAAACAGAACACTAGCTTCTTAGTTTAAACTCTCTTCTGTGGCAATAAACTTTCCCAAACGCCTTTCAATCCAACTCGATCCACCTGGCAGGTACCTTCCAACATACGCTCCGAAAGCGACTACTCCTCAGCCGACCGCTGATGCCAGCCTGCCGGATCCGGGCCAGGTAATTACTGTTGAGGAACAAGTCGTCCCATTCTTTCCTGCATGGGGGTGGGGGAGGGAGAGATAAGGCAAAAGACGACTACATTTATGAGCTCCACACCTCAAATTAGAGACAGTTAGCAGTAAAATCTAAACCTTCATGGTAGAACCACACAAAGAAACACAGAGATTGTACCTGTACGAGTAGAAGGTTGACTGAGAGCAAGAGCTGCTGTCAAGAGATCCTCCTGATGACAAAAACACAAACTGTTAGTAAGAGAATACATTTCTAACAAAACCTTAAACCAGTCCTCAAATAGTGGGGCACGACCCCCTAGTGGGGGCTCGGGGCAATGCCAGGGTGTGACCCCGGGGAACATGCTTTTAATTTTCCGCAGAGAGAAGGGTTTTTACACCGGACAAGAGCACACAGGACAGAGGAGGAGATATGAAGTGCAGATAAACAGACAACATGGAAAAACATTTAACAGGGATGAAAAGAAAGACTGAGATAATGAGACAAACTGAAGTCTCCTGAAAGCTAAGCCGAGGAAATATGACGAAGCGTTTGTAGCGCTTGGCTTCACAGTGACTACGGTGGGAGACGAGGAAAGACCGGCGTGTTTACCGTGTCTAAAAATGTTGGCAGCGGACAGCACGAACACAAATAAATTAAGGCGTCACTTAAAGACATTAAACTCCAATCACGCTGATAAGCGCTTGAGTTTTTTTCAGCGAAAACGTGCGAATATTGCCAACAATCGTCAGCTTTGTGAATGTTACTTCAGTTTTTTTTAAAAAGCTGTGCACTGCAAAACGTGCTCATTGTTGCATTAATGCTGACGTCCTCATTTTGATTAAAAAATAAAATCAGCACAAACTGTTTTATTCATTTTTGTTTTGTAGGTCAGTGTTTTTTTTTATACCAGTATTGAGCTCCTGAGTTAATGTTGCTGATCAGTTAGAATTTATTATTATTTACTGATTATATTTTATTTTTCAGTATCAGATGGTCAAAAAATGTTTACAGTTAATTTTATTTATTTATTAACCTTTATTTAACCAGGCAAGTCCCACTGAGATCACAGATCTCTTTTGCAAGGGAGGTTAAGCAGACTAACTTGCATGTTTTTTTTTTTTAATGATTACATTTTTTTATTTTAAATTTCAGGCAAATTGATGCATTTCAAGTCTTTTCTGTTACAGATTAAAAAACAACGTTAATAAAAGTTATTCTTAAAGGTGCTCTATAGTTCTTTTTTGTTAATGTTAATAAGGATACAATGTTATACAGAGGTGTACTTATAACGATTTTATAGACAAATTATACTATTTACAGTCGCGGCGGAGAGTTGGGGGGCACAAACTGTTTATTTCTTCCTAATGGGAGGTGCAACAGAAAATAATCAAGAAGCACTGCCTTAAACAAACAACTTTAAAAAGAAACTGGCCTTTAATTGCCTGTAAGTGACCAAACATTTATAATTTTGGGTGACGCTCTGTTATAAAGGCATGCAGTGGAGCAGAAGAAAGGACAGTGATACAAAGTAAAGCTCCATACGTCCTCTAACGATGAGAATAGGTCTAACTTGGCGTGCAGGTTGAACGTGCATTTAAGTCAAAGCTGTCTGTCAACATTAGTTCAAGGATCAGTCTGCAGGGACGCTCAGAATGAATATTCATCAGATTCACAACCTGCTAGGCCACAGTATTTTATTTCTCTCACACAACCAGAAAAACACGCGCTCATCCCAAGGCCTGGTTTGTCATGTCTGTGACTCAGCCCTGCCTTCTTTGTAGGACTGCTTCCACAAATTGTTTACATACTCAGATGGACATGATGTATAGAAAGGAACCGAGGTCCAGAGGTCTAAAGATGGCGTTACGATAGGGTTCCCAAGACGAGCCGCTGAATGTCTAATTCATACTCAAGGTTTGAAAATCATCAGAGCTGACATACGGCTGCGGTTCTTGTTGAAATTGTGAAGTGGATCAAAACCCGTCTCCTGCTGCTCGTCCGTCTGAAGCGGGTGTCGGGTCTCAAAGTTGGGGTGCTGCATGACCGCGGCCCAGTTGGACCTGATGGCAGAGAGCACACACACACATGGCAAACCGAAGAGTTATCAGCAGTACAGATTATCAAGAGTACTGGATAAATACATGACTTTCAGCACAACAAACTAGCCTCTACTAGTTCATTTAGATCATCCAAGTTCTGATGGAACAGAACCATGGATTCCCTCCAAACAGACTGAAATCTATGGATGAGTGCAGTAATCACTGATTGAAACTGCTGATGACTGGCGTTTTGCATCAGTGGTTTACTTGATATCCATAAACAGATAAACTAGGGATGCACGATATTATCAGCACGGTATCGGACGATATCAGCGATAAAGTTAAATATTGGGCATCGGCCATTCCATCAAAATAACTCGCCGATATAAAAGGCTGTTTTAAATGAATTTTTTAATTTAAGAAACTGTCAAGAATATCTATTAATGCTCGACTACCGTACTTGTGCGCTTTTCACTTGTTGCTTGTGAATAGGTCGTTTAGATTTGCGAAAATTTACAACTTTGCACTGTTCGAGTGTTGGCATTGTGTTAGAGAGTAAATGTCATGAATACATTTGACATTAAACATAATCCAAGTTGAAGTGTTGCATCATTTTCATCCCCCTTTTTGCATCTGCATTTGGTAGCAAGCCTAACTGACAAAGACCATGAAGAATAATGTATTTTAATTCCACAGCAGAGAAAGCTATGTAGTCTCTGTAAGTACAGTAGGTCTAGTGGGAAAACATCGGTATTGGTTAAATAAGTTTTAAAATATCGGCAAATCGGCCAAAAATCCAATATCATGCATCCCTAAGAGAAACATTTCTCTGGGACTAGCAAACTCTAAGCAACCTTGACTTGTTGGAGCTTACTTTGACAGCTTGGGGATTCTCCTCAGTCTAAATTCAGAAGAAAACGATGTTTCTGTGGAAAGAAGAGGTCACATCAATGAAACGGCACAAATGGAAGAAGGAGCAATGAGTAGATAGAGCCCGGTTTATTCGGATGCAATAAATGTCAGCACAATAAACAAATACAGAAGAATCTTTAAGTAATAAACAAATTGGGTTAGGCTTTTTTTCCCCACTCCATGATCAAACCAAAACCTATAAAGCATTTTTCTAAACACCGTTAATAACTTTGCAAAACACTAACAGTGATTACAGTCAGTGAAGAATGGCTGAAATTACAAAGAAGCCCTTGAGCTGCCTGATGCTCACCATGATATATTGAATATAAACGGCAAAGCTAATGAAGTCATTAAAAAAAAGCAAATTAATGCATCAATTAAATGCTTCAATACCAGACCTCCTTCCACATCCAACAAACCGCAGCAATCCTAAGATGATTAAGAACACACAACTTCTGGAAGATTTGTCCATTCTTCATAAATTAAAAGCGATTAATGTGTCATGTAGCAGCAACATGAAGTTTATTAACTTAAGAGGATAGAAACTTCAAAGATTTAATACAGTTGTAGCTGAAGTGTGTAACACTGAAAGATGGGTGCAGTGCCAGCCTTTAGGCTCGTTTAGGAGGAGTTAGCCTCTGGACTTTTGTTGGAATATTTAAAGAAGTGGCTTCAGTTCTGCAGGCGCATCTAACAAAATGGGAACATGGTGAAAAAGTTAAATTCCTTTTGTCGGTCATTTCAGAAAGTGAAACGCATAAATTACATAGATTCATTACACAGAGTGAAATATTTCAAGACTTTATTCTTGTCATTTTGATGATGAAATCTTACACATAATGAAAAAATAAAACTCGGTGTCTCAGAGAACGAGAATATCCCACAGCCAGATGTTGGTACCGTTGTCAGTGTGGGCAGGAGCCAAGTCCTGCTGGAAATAAAGCTCGTCAGCAGAAGGAAGCATGAAGTCTCTAAAAGTTCCTGCGTGGACTGTGGACTTGAGAAAACACAGTGGACTAGAACCAGCAGAGGACATGAACCCAAAGCATCACCGACTGTGGAAACTTCCCTCTGGACTTCAAGCAACATGGATTCTGGACCTCTCCACTCTTCCTCCAGACTCAGACCTTGATTTACAAATGACACAAACATTTACTTTCACCTGAAACGAGGACATTGGACCACCGGGTCCAGTTCTTCGTCTCCTCAGCAGGTAAGACACTTCTGACTTGTATCTGGTTCAGGAGTGGTTGGACTTGAGGACTGAGACATTTATAGCTCATGTGCTGATCAGGGTGTAACACCAGGAGTTTACAGTATTCAACCTCTTCACAATATTCTCATTTTCTGAGACACTGGTTTTTTTTTTATCATTTAAGACATAATCATCAAAAATACAAGAAATAAAAGCGTGAAATATTTCACTCTATGTGTAATGAATCTGTAAAATACGAGCTTCACTTTCTGAAACGACTGACGAAAAAAATTTGAACTTTCTCACAATATTCCAATTTTTTTTTATTTTTGGTGTGCATGTATTAGTATTTCAAGATAAGTACAAGTACTGGGAATGAAAGGAATCTCCAAAAAGTAGATCTTTGCGCCTCTACAGTAAACTATGAGTCGAATCCTCTTCACCAAATTCTGGTAAGAGTTCAACTTTCTCTGCGAGGCATCACAATCTAGGTTAAGCTGTTCATCTTCCATTCTTTGAGCAACTTCCCCGTTTATGGTAATGGTTTGTTTAACGCTCAGTGTTACTGGATAGCATTGTGTTTTCTTTCACATTATTAATAGTAGAAATAACAAAACAAAGGCGTCTCGTAAACCCATTAACCATGTGGCTGAAACCCTGCTTGATATTTTGGCTCCATGAAAATAGAAACGATTTCACATGAATAACGCATGTCCCTGTTTTGCTGGGGAACATCTGCTCTACCCACAGACTAATGCGCCCTGTAAGTCAGTGGATTTATTATCCTCCTTTCTCCCTAAAATAATACGGTTTTCCAGTATATAGTCAAAACTAATCCACAAAAGCTGAAAGCAGAGGAATGCTGTAAATTTACATTTCCAATATTTGCCATTTTTTCTTCTAAATTTTAACTTCATGCGAGTTTCTACAAATAAATAGTGATTTGGGAAAGATTACCTTGTTTTAAAACTATCTGACAAAGACCATTTGAGCAACTTTTTCCCCACAGGCCTGCAGACACAAACAACGTTTTGTTCCTTCTTTCCAAAAATAAAAGCTTTCTAAACTTCCTAAAGAGGCTCTTACAGATCTCTGCTGCCGCTGGTGTGAAGAAAGTCTCATTTGAACGACATTTCTATTTTAAAAAGGCACAGACTTCTCTACATTCCACCAAATAAGCTTCTACAACACCTGGAGATCCCTCAATAATTTAAGGTGATGATCTTATGTAATATTTAAATCACTGCATAATGACATGCATAAATAAATCAGCAGTGAATACTAGGGAGTCCATCTGTTCTCAGTTAGATCTGTTACTGGGACAGAAAAGCTTCAGAAGTTACATTACATTATTCATGTGTTAAAGAACGAGTATGAAGCCACTGATTATTAAAAACTTTCAAAAACAACCCACAACCCTGTCATTTGTTTTTTTTTTTTTTGGTTTGCTGATTTCAAGTGAACTTTCAAATGCTCACTTATACATTTTATTTAATAACTCTAATAAATAGGGATGAACAATATTATCAGCACGGTATCGGCCGATATTAGCGTTAAAGTTAAATATCGGCCATTCCATCAAAATAACTCACCGATATAAAAGACACTTTTTTGTATGACAACCCATCGACAAGGATGCCAGTACAACGTGATGATGTCATGCGTGCCTATCTGACCTGATCACGGTGGAGAGGATGTTGGATTCTGAAGATTTCTGGACTATGCTGAGCCTCGCTACATCGTCCCCAGTCGTAGATATTTTTTCTGACGTAACGTTACTCGAGTTACAAGCCGTCATTATTTCTGACGTCAATGAGAAGCTAATAGCCGATAGCACTTGGGTGAGTTTTACCACAGACATTTGGACGTCGTGTTAGCCCCGTTAGCATGATTAGTCTTATGGTACAATGGATAGACAAAAACTTTGAACTTAAAAAGTCTGTCCTTCATGCACAGGAGTGCAGAGGATCCCACACTGCAGCTAGAAACCCAGAACAAGCCTCCACAAGAGAGACAGCATCACAGGTGACTAATGCTAATAAATAATATTTAACACTTTTCATTTAATATAAGTTCAAGTGCTATGCATATCATATGACTTACTGAATATATGTCACCAGCTCTTACAGCTGGTACAAAATTTTTGTAGCAAATAAGCCTAAATAAGAGGGCTATGTTCTGACAAAGGAAAGTATATAAAAAAATATTTGTATCGGTTATTGGCCAAACAAGTTTTAACATATCAGCATATCGTCCAAAAATCTAATATCGTGCATCCCTATAAATATTTTCTAACGTTTCTAATGAATAATAACTAAATTGATCGTTTTGTGATGTACCAGCACATGCACAGGGCAAGAGTGCACGCAGTTCTGACGACAGAGAAGAAAGATTTAACTATTATGGTACAGATGAGGTATTCTGTGATAAACGGTTGGGGGACAATATCAGATTATTCAATAAATTAATAAATAACCAATAGAGTGCTAAAGTATTCAATAGCTGCATCCCTATTTGTGAGTCTACAAAAGTCACGTGCTTTGCAGAAGAATTGGTAAAGATGGAGACAAGTGCTTCTTAAAAACTGCCTGTGAAGAAAAGTGAAGTAAAATAAGAAGGCTTTGGTATATTCTTACTCTAAGTTAAGTAAAGCACGGCAAATAAATGTACCAGAACCTTAGAAAACAAGTTAAATCAGAAAGAGTCTTTAGAAATCTGCTTGAATTAAAAAAAAAAATCTTATGTTTTCTGAAACTCAACTTCAAAAAGAAATATTCATAAGATCATGTGAGGAGCAACTAAAATCTTGTAGCCTCACTCACAAGCTGCCTCATTTATTAATTTGCATTCGTTTCCAGAACACACTTCCCTTTTGCCTACTTTAAAACTGGCTGCAGTTATTGGAGCCCAAGTTCTCATACTTCACTCTTTTGATTTACTTTATTTATCGTCATAAGAATATTCCCAAGCCACAAATGAACAATATGAGGAGCTAAATGGTTCAATTCCAAACACTTTAACCTAACTAAACAATTTTATTAAAACTTAAACTCTAGAGGAGGCACTTTGTTGAATTAAAAAAATTATTCACAAATTTAAAAAAGCTCCTTCGCTCAGTTGAACCGACACTAAAAACAAGAGGAGCTCTAACCTCACGGGCGTTCAGTAAAAAACACTAAGCTACTTTGAAATTAACTCAGATTAGTTAGATTTAATAAATGTTTTTGCTTAAGTGGCTGTAAAATAAAAATAATGAGACTGAAAAAAACCTGATTTGTAAATTGTGTTGGCCCACTAGTTTTTTAGTTCAAATTCAAATATGTCAGAGAGGAATTAATGCAAAACTGGATTTTTAATAAATGGTAGTGGCCTCATTAAAGTAGATAAATCTGTGATTAGGAGCAGCCGACTGTATTTGAGTCAGAGTGGAACACCAGAGCTAAACAAACTCACATGCCTCTGCATCGGCACACAGCGAGAGCTCAGGACCCTTTACAGTCACATGCTCTGCAAAGAGCCCAGAACAAGCTGAGAACTGTAAGCTTTACAAAACACCAGGAATCCAGTTACAAATAAACTATAGCTGAGGAGAAACGTCAACAGAAGACGGTAAGATGAGGGTTTAGGCTCTAACAGGAAGTCAAGCCTTTTTAAAATGATTTGCTGACAATTTTACAACAGTCCAGTCAAATAAAGAGCACCGTGCACGGCATTTTATACACCTGTTGACAAACTAATATACAGTAGTCCCCTCGCTACTTCATGGTTCGTTTATCGCGGATTCGCTCTATCGCGGTTTTTCAAAATAAGATTGGACATGGCACACAACTGGCTGATTGATGGATGAGACGCACGATCGGCATGGCATTTTTGTTTAAAATAAATTATTTAGCACCTGCTGCTCCTTTACTGCAGCTGATCAGCTGATCTTCATGCAGAGCAGAGAAGTGGGCGTGGCCGAGAGCGCTTGCAGGTGGCTGAGAGCAGCGGAGGCACAGAGAGGGAAATCATGACATTCTGTGCTCTTAGAGCGTTTAGAAACATTGTTTAGAATATTGCAAGTGTGTGGGAAGGGTTTAAAACACACACACACACACACATATATATATATATATATATATATATATATAAATATACATATATATATATATATATATATATATATATATATATATATATATATAAACTAGTACTTACTACTTGTACTACTATTCCTATTTGGTGGTTTTTCACTCATCGTGGGGCTTCAGGGAACGGATCCCCCGCCATAAACGAGGGACTAGTGTACAGCAATGTGTCAGACAAGCACCTTGTATAAACTTTGACCTTGATTTGTGACCTTGAAGCTTGAGTAATGAAAGATTATGCGTCATGTTGTGTAGTGGTGGTAGAAATGTGCATTTATCTTTGTTAAATTATCTTGAGCGGATCAGAATTCATGGGCAGGATAAGAAAATGTTTACGAACACACAAACGTGACTCCTATAACATAATACAGTCGATTATCGATGGGCGTATAAAAATCAAAACTCAACTGTGATAAAACATATATTTAATGGAAGCTTAAAACATTGTCTAAAAACAAATTGGTCATGTACTAACTCTTAAAAAATGCTGATTTTAACTGTGTAGCTTGTAGAGCGTGACATTAATTGGGGATTGTTTTACGAGTTATCAGTTATTTTATCTGTAATGTTTGTGCAGTTGCCACATGAGTTATGTTTTTATAGACAACTAGTTCCGGCTGGTTTTTAACTACCGTGTGACACAGAACCATTGATGAACGTGCACTGTCCTTTTTAAACAAATATGCAATGTAAAAAAAAAAAGTAGCAATATAATTTAACTTTAATGGTTTCCTTGACAATTTCTTAAACTGGTGGTTATTTAAAACCAACACATTTTAAATAATGCACATAGTTCTCCGGTGTTTACGTTAGCAACTCCATTTATGACAATGGTGTCGTTAGAGAATCGCAAATACACAGTGGGTCACTTATTAGAAACTTAAACGTCTTAAACTTGCTGCCATTAAAACCGTAGCAAGAGAAACATGTAAAGGGGATATTTGTTTGCAGACATTTTAATTACTTTTGCCAGCTTTTGATACAGATGAATGGAAGCAGTTCAGATGTTTATGGTATATTACATACCAACAACATTGTTGCATAAGCAGCGTGTGTCTTCTTGCAAACTCTTCATTTAATGTGCATCTTTTCTTCTGGTGTTATCCTGTTTAACAGCACTCTTTTCTCATTAGCAGCACCTACTGTTTAAGAGGAGAACTGCAGCAGCGCCAGCATGAACAGGAACAAACACTGAAAATGTGCTTCTTTCTGATCGTGTAGATCCAACTATAACTCCAGCAAAAAAAATCACTTTTGTCTATCATGAAGAAATACATTTAATACTCACCGCTGACTTACAGACAGTTGAGCAGTTTTTAAAATGTGTACCAGATCTGAGTCAGGGTTTAAAAAAAAACTAGTGATTCTTGCTACTGGGCCTGTTTGTGAGTGATTTATTAAAATCAGGTGTTAAAGATTAGTCAGTAATTGACATAAATAAATGATTTGTTGTTTAAGCACAACTCATTGAATCGCACTGCATCATGTTGTATTACGTTTAACATCCAGGAACAATGTTACAAAAACTATCTGAAGGTCAGTAAATTATAACTTATTAGCTGTGAAAAGCTCCCTGCAGAAGGACTTTCAGTCATGAGCCACAACTTCAACTTCCACTAAAGAATAAAGAAGTCAGTCACCAGTCTGTCTTCGCCAAATTCAATATTTTGATGTCTCTGCACACTTAAATGACTCAGTCTGGGCTGCGAATAAAAAATAACAAAAAACCCCGACAAGGTTTTTGTTGCTAGAACGCAGGCTGGCCCAACTCAAAGCAACAGAAGATGTCGTGAAGAATATGATTATTTTATGCAGCGTTATCCATAAAAAGTTACAACCAGAATTATAGTTTAATTACCGGAGTGTGTCGACGCACTGACGGGGCGAAGCTAAGCAAAAGCGTCGCTAGCTTGTATCCTGCAATGCTAACGGTGCTAGCATATGCTAACTCCGTTAAACAGACGTCATTTTAAGAAGCTGAAGTTGTCCGAAGCAGAGCAGAGATGACACACGAAGCAGAGGAGATAATACGACACCTGCCAAGCTGCTAGCACGAGCCACAACACGCGCGGGCCCTCTCCCCCTCGTTACTTCCGACTCACTCACTGGCTGACGGGAGACAAAACTTGTAGCACGCGCTCTCGCACACGAGCGCAACTACGAGCAACGGCGCGCGTGTTAGTATTCACAGAGTCGCAGGTGCGGGTTACCTGTCCGGCTCACGCAGGAAGCATCATTCTGTCGTTTCGGGCCGTCTACAGGTTTGTAAACAGTGACGGGTCAGGCGGATGTGCTGGAGATCAGCTGACTGGTCACGTGACTGGCGCTGCGGATGCTGCTGCAGGGAGTTCCTGAATCTTTAGAGAGCATTTCATACAGATGAAATACAGTTTTATTGTTTTATTCGAGGCAAATGGTATTATGAGTTACATATTTTAGAATACTGTATTCCCAGAACTGCAACGTTTTTAAACTACCCCAAGTTTTTTTAATTTTATTTTATTTATCTTGCTTTGAAGAAGCCAAAGTGTTTTTATTAATCTCTTGAAATGGTTTTGATGATTATTATTTTTATATTTGGGAGGGATTTTGATTGTGACTGCTTTGTCACTCACTTTATGTCCACTCATTGTGCCTGACCATGACCCTGCAGTGTGCTTAAGAAAGGGAGGAAAGTAGATAAGTGAGAAACAAAAGAAAAAGTGTCAAAACTGTGAAAATTAAATAAAATTAAGGACCTGAGAGTTGCACCATCTTTCCGTTCATCATCAGGCTTTTTGGGATTTACTTTGTTGGTGCCAAAATATTATTTTATGCCCATCAAATTGTATTATCTTTGATATATTTTTGTGAATTCAACCAAAGAAATGGGAACAAATTGTTTCCTTATGACTAACTGTGTTGCCCAACAATCTGTTTTTTCAACCATAAAGTTGTTTAAAATTATTCCTAAATTTCAAGAAAGCCTTTTAAGCATGTGGTAAGGTTTAAACTCACTCCAGGTGATGCAATAATACAAGTTTGTTCCTTTTTCAAATAAGTAGCAGCTTTACAGGAAGAGATCAGGAGAGTTGAAATGCCTGTGCAGACTGAATTTCATTTTTGAGGCTAAATATATTAAACTAGACCTGTCTACACATTATTACAGACTGATATAGAATATTGTATTAATTAAATGATATATACTGACCATTAAATTCCCACTCATTACTTGTGGCAGCAAATCTTCTTGGGATGGATCTAAGTGGACAAAGTTTTTTTTTTTGTAAAAATACTATAGTTCAACAACTTTTGAATAGTAAATACCAGTGAATAAATGTTTTTCTATATCTCTTTATACTTTGTAAAAAGAAAAAGATTATCTGGGTTTGTAAAGCTCAATCCAAGCTTGGAGATTTCCACATTGCTTTTCTTTATATATTCTTGCCTTAATTTTTCCATAAATTCTGCTTTTTCTCATGATCTGTATAAAACGTCTTCTGTACCTCACAGAATGATATGGCACCACCATGTTTACAGACTGGGATGGTTTCATTGAGATGCTCAGTGCCTGGTTTGCAAGCCAAGTAGAACAGAATCTGTAAAAAAGGCAGGATTTTGCTTCCTTTTCTTAAAAAGGTACTTTTTTGATAATCTATTGACTGGTCAGACAGATTTAGGGAGTCCATTTCAAAATGATGACATTTACTGCAATCATTTTCTAAAGGTGGCACAGAGCGTAGAGAAGGTGGGCCTGTGATTAGAAGGTCGCCGGTTCAACTCACCGGACCGACAACATCAAAATGTGGGCGGGATAGATGAAACTTCCGCATCTGTCAAAGGAACCTAGGTAAAGGTTTATGGATGTTCACTGTTAAGTAATGTTGCCGTGTGTGTGAGGTCAGAGAGTTCCTTCTTCTCTCTCTGGAAGAGCCTGCAGACACCTGACACAGTCTAGAGGAGCTGATTAGAGTTATTATAAAAAACACTTCCTGCACTTCATCCGGTGCAGATCTTCACAACCGGGTCTTAAATGAGACATCTGTGTAAGCCTGTGTGAACTCTGACCTTACAAGTAAACTGGGTTATAAAAAAATCTTCTCCTGTCTTTGTGTGTGACTCTTTTTAAGTAACGGTAAGTAGATAATGAAAGGATATTTTTATTCAACAACATCCCCTCCACTCTTGTTTGCCCCACTCTGTGCCCTTGAGCAAGGCTCTTAACCCCCACCATCTGCTCCCCCGGGCACCCTATGGCAGCTCTCTGCTCCACACAGAAGGCTGTGGTAGCTCGGTGGTCTGGTCGCATCAGGAATGGCATCCGGCGTGAAAACAATTGCCAAGTCTCCATGCGAGTTAGTTCGCTGTGGTAACCCCTGAAGAAGGGAGCAGCCGAAAGAAGAAGAAGAAAAACATTTTTCTAAAGATGAGTCAGACAGTTATAAACATTTTGATTGCACTGCATGTCCATCTGATTAAACCAACTGTAAAAACAAACCAAAAAAAAAGTGCTGAAATCACTTTAAATGTACAAATATAGTACACAGTAACATTTCATCTATTTGTGTTGAATTTTGTTTTTACATCAGCAACAAAAGGAGCACATTTTTTGGAGAACAAATGCGGAAAATAATATAATCTCAAACAGAGCAATCCTGAGAGAAATCTGGATGTCTATCTGTATTGATAAAATCAAAGACAGTTGTTTCACACCACTAAGGATAGAAAACCTCATCATACGTAACTAAAAACACTAGAGCAGGGATATTCAACTGGTGGTCCGGGGGCCAAATCAGGCCCACGGATAAACTCAATGCGGCCCACCAATAGGTTCATTTTTAAACAAAACTAGATTTTAAACCATAAAACAAAATTACTCAATGATCATAACTGCTGGATGTCCGGCCCCTGAGCTCTTGTTTTTCAGTAACTGTGGCCCCCTGAGTAATTCAGTTACAACATAGCCCTGCACTAGAGGGACAGTGCAGCCATGCTTATATGGGTAATTACAACAATATCTGAGGTTAGACAAGTTGAGTGATCTGTCCGTGTCTTTAAACTAACATTTTTATCACCAATTGTCACAAGAACCTGAACAAAACGGACATAACAGGAAAGAGCAAAAATCCCTGTGATACAGATTTACTCGTTAAGATACCGAAACAGATTTAAATTTCGGAACCGAGTCAAGTGTTTGTCTGTCTGGTTGGGAGTTAACACAAAGCAGAAATAACGACCATCATTGCTATTACCATCATTATCACCGACAGGGCTTTTCAAGAGCGCCATTATCATCATTATCGCAGCTAATATTACTGATGATGATGCTTTCATGGCCTCTCCTTGGCCCTGACTAAAGTATTGTCATGGAAACAGATGGCAGTAAAGAGCAGAGCTTTGTTGAACTACTCTGTGAAGCTGTTCGGGCCAAATGGGGCTTGAACGTTGCAGTTTCTGTGTATACTAAAGAAGCTGTGATGTGAAGAGTCTCAGGGGGAGACATGTGAGAGTCAGGGGCAGAAACAGACAACTACACAGGGAAAATAACATTTTGTACTAATAAAGTATAGAAGACAGAAAACACTGCAAGCACTAAGGGACATGTGATAGAAGAAAACCACATTTTCGCTGACACACTAGTGAGCAACATGAGAGTATTTATTGTGTGATGGCTGGAAATAACATCGTCAATCCACCCAAACAGTCACAGCAAGAAAAAAGAAGCATCTAAAATATTAAAAGACACCTCAATATGTTAATTTTTTTAAATATGCAACCTAAATTACCACCCTGATAAATGAGTTTTAGCTCATAATTTTCATTCTCTTGCAACTTTTGTGCAGTAAGTCTCCCAGCTTGTTCTAAAATCACAGGTCGTTCACATCTGATGCTTTTTAAAATATGACTTAAACAATCCGTTCATGAAAGCAATCATCCTTTTTGTCTGTATGAAAAAGATTTGAAATAGTTGCATGATGGTAAACTTTTAAATTTACAGAAAAGTATGTAACTCGCCCCTTGTTTAGCTTTTTTTTTTTGTTTTAGTTGGACCAAATCTAACCAAAAGAACCCACTTGGGACCAAAGTGAATAAAAATTGATCATGTTCCTGGTTTACACTAATCTTGCTCAGATTGTGAAAAAGTAACATTTTCTGCACAAATACAAAACGTATTAGCGTGCATAGCTTCATATGATCTCCACTCTCCTATGAAAAAAATCATTTATCACTGCGGACAGCCAAATTAGACTAAAATGGTATAAAGACTGACAAATGTATGTGGATATAAATACTGTATCAAAACAGAGAGGTCTTTTGGAGCTAATTTCTTCTTTAAGAAGCACAGTAAAACTCGATATTGTGAACACACCTGATAAAAAAAAGTTCATGTATTTATTTTCCATTTAGCCCTGCAGTAAAATTGTACATGTTTACTTGTTTTGTTCAACTCCCTCATTGATTAAAAATGCTTATAATTTAGCTTCATATGATAACACTTGGACTGATGTGTCAATAGAAAGATATAGAACAAAGATGAGCAGATTCATTAATTAAGACTGAAGATTTCAAAAGGTAAACAAAATCAACGTCAACCTACGACACCAACATTGTTAGAATAAATGCTACTGAGATATAAAAAACATAATTCATGGACAAACCTTTCTGATATTAAAGTTTATTGTTCAAGATTAAAAAAAAAGTGATCCGATTCTTGTCGAAATTATGTTTGGAGACACAGAAACTTTTGTGTCTGAACACTGTCACCATTATCAAATGCAGCAAGAATGTTAAATTAAAGAACGCCTTGAAATAATATAATAAGGATTACTGTATTTTTCGGACTATAAGGCACAATTAATACTTTAATGTTCTCAAAAATCGACAGTGAGCCTTATAATCCAGTGCGCCTTATGTAGTAATTCTCGTTGTGCGTACTGATCTCGAACCAATTTTATATGGTTATTGTGAATGAGTTGAATAAAGTTTCACTTATTTGACTGTTTGGTTTCGCTTAATGCGCCTTATAGTTCAAAAAGTACGGCAAAAGCATACCTCTTACATTTCAAGCTGTTTTAATATACCAAGACATAATGAAAACATTTAATCCTTAGCAAGTTTGAAAATTCAGTAGCTACAACCGCAAATGCATAAAAACACAAAATATTATACAACTAATCGCTTCTTTACCGTGAACTTAGTAAACTGCAGGAGTCGTGAGTGAACTGAGAACAAATGTTGATCCAGTGACATGTTAACCACCGTTAGCAGCAAGAACAGGAATAGTCTTTTCTATGACCTTACGAGTCTTTCTTGTCAATATGGAAGCCATTCTTTGTAGATTTACTGATGTGTTTGGGATGAGCATCCTGTTCAGTTCCCAAATCTGGGCCAGCTGTTAAGTGCTGGACCAATAGCCTCCCATTTCACATTTAAATACTGTTATACAAAGGAGTTAAAGACTGATTAAACATGGCTGTCAAACAAAACCAAATCATCGCTACACTTTTCATCTGGCTTAGGTGTTTGTCCTGATATGTTGCGTTTAGTTTCTGCCTAGCCTCTTCACTTTAGTCTGTTTAAAGGGCACCGATGTTGTAATCCAGTGGTTATTATGTGCAGCCATGTTATTATTTATTTATTTTGGGGGGTGGGATATGGTGGACGGAATGTGACAAAAATAAATAAATAAATACATAATAATTAAATGAATCAAAGTTCATGCTCAATCATCCAGGTACCAAATCCAATAATTCTCAGTCAGGTCATCTGGAGAGTTTTTTTTTATAGAGACGTTTCTCCCTCTATCCAGAGGGCTTCATCAGTCAGAGAAGTTCCAGTAAACTGTTTCCCCACTAAGCAGTAAACTCCTTATGTGGATCAACCAGTTTACTGGAGATAAAATGGTTTCTGGGGGCGTCCTGTCCCTCGTCGACTCCTCCCAGGTAGGCAGCCACAGCCAAAGTGGTTCAAGGCAACAAAGTTCATGCTCAATCATCCAGGTACTAAATCCAATAATTCTCATTCAGGTCATCTGGACAGTTTCTTTTTTATAGAAACGTTTCACCCTCTATCCGGAGGGCTTCCTCATTAAATGTATAGTTTAATTATTAAATACATCATTAAATATACAATTAATTTATTAAATACACCATTAAATAATGAAATGTGCCTTTTTAAATTCTTTATTTCATAATTAATTGATTTAATTTAGTCACATTCCACCCTCCAGTGTCATCATTAAATTATGTTACCTGTCAGCCTCACTCGTCAAACTCAGTGGGCGGGACTGGGGCTGATTGTAAACAGACCCTACATTTACATACATTTGATTATTACGTATTTATTTATTTTATACTGTCACACTCCATCCTCCACAGTGGGGGTCCTCTAGGCAACTCTTCCAAACAAACCGAACTGCTTCAGTCTTTTCTGATTGTACTGTCAGCAACATTTAAAGTGTTTCCTCGTACAGTTCAACAACATGTATGTTAGTTCCACAGATGATTTAAAATGGACTTTAGGAGTAAATATATGCACGTACGGTTCTTTTTATGAAAATCTTCTGCTGTTCATGCATCAATGTCCGTTTGGTCCCTCATAGTCTGTTAACCAGCAACCATTATTTCTCCCCCACTCTGAGTAAGGGCACATTTGTGTAACCTAATCCAAAAATACTGCTTGTTCAAGGTCATGTATTAGGTTAAGTCTCTTGCTCCTCCTTCACAGGAGGGATGGTCTGAGTAGCAACATCCAATTCTTTTAAAACATAACCCAGACTTGTTTCACTTCTATCTATTTGTTTCTCCTCTTCTTTATGCCCTTGTGTCTTTTGATGCACTTCCAGTTCCTGTGTGGTTACGTGTGCTACTGAAAGGTCTGCAAATCCTTGATGATTATCATAACTGTGCACTGGGCTCTGGCTGTAGTCGTCACTTTGCCCTTGGTTTTGGCTGTTGAAGAAGCTGCGGATGATGTATTTAGGCAGGCCTAACTGGGCTGAGAGGGTGTGGATCGCCTCCTCATCTGGGTTGAGGCCTACTTCCTGAATGAAGCTATGCAAGATACCCAGGGCGTCCCCAGACACGTTTAACCCCTCACCGGGGACCTCATCTGCGCCGCCTGCTTTTCTGTCTTCCTCAGAGCAAACCTCTGGCATCCCGTTGTCTTCACTTTTCACACTTGACCACTTCACATAGAGTTTATCTTGATTTTTTCCACTGTCACTGCCTTGCGTGACGTCATCTTTGTCTTCCTTGGCAATGTTTCCATCCATTTTCTGCTCGTTGCTTCCTTTACCGTCGCCTCGCACTTGTCCAACGACACCCCAGTCACTGTTTTCCTTCCCCCCCTCAACCCATTCCATACTGTCTCCTCTTTCACCATCGCAAATGCCTCTGCCCTCCATGTGCACTCTCAAGTGACCCCAGGCGCCCCCACCCTCAGACTCAGCTGGTGATGCAGCACATGGTTGCCGTGGAGACAAGTGAATCCCTAGTTCTGGCTGAAGTGGTTGATGGGGTTGAAGATGGTGTTGCTGAATCACTGGGGAGTTGTGCTGGTACTGTTGAGAGAAATCAGTAAAATCAGTAACAGCAAGAGGAGGATTTTATATGAACTTCGGCTTTCTTGTTCAGGTTTAGTCTTTTCAGGTTCAAGTTAGGAAATAAGAAAGGCTTAGACAAGATCCTACTGTACTTGTACAAAGTAAGAGTTGAAGTGATTGTCTTACAAATGAGGAATATTGATTTGTTTTGTGACTTTATGAGTCGTTTCTTTATTTCGTGTGTGTGAATTTATAAACTTGTAGCCTTTTTTGTGCTTGACCCATGTTCAAATAACCAATTAACATATTTTCCGGCGTATAAGTCACAGGTTTTTTTTGCATAGCTTTATCAATCCTGCGACTTATAGGCCGAAGCGACTTATAAACTTTATTTTCATATTCATAACACAATTTTTGACTGACGCTATAAATTTCGAAGACCTGCAACAGTGAGTCCTCCCGTGTGCGCTCACTTCACTTAGCTGGTGCAGGTGGAGGAACGCTTGAGAGCTCGCGGCTCTGGCCGTGATGGATGATGGATGGATAGTGCCACGCCGCCCAGGCGAAATTAAGCTGTTTTGACCATTAAAAGAATGCGTAATAAATGTGACGGGTCAGTGGTGACGCATAAAAAATGTGACTTCTACACCGAAGCAACTTATATATGTTTGTTTCCTCTTGGTGATGCTTTTTTGACTGATGCAACTTATACATCAGAAAATATGGAAATAAATGATCAGTCTTTGGTTTTTATTTGAAGTTAGTACCTAAACGAAGCCAAAATGTGTGCTACTGCATCCTGTTGAATTTGCAACATTTAAGAAGATGTCTGGGAAGAAATAAATTGTATAGTTGAGTTTTTTTCTCATTCTGCAAAGATTTAAGTATGATGCTGTTTTTATTGTAGCCACAGAACAGAAATGGCTTTTCCTTGACTAATACTAGATTGGTATGTTCTTTATGACCAATACACAAAGTCCTATATAACTTTTAGTTTATGAGTTTGTGTTATAAAAAGCCACGCATCTGTACAGCAGCAATGAAAATAACTAATCAGCTTTATTGATTGTTCTTATTGTGACTGTCTTGTTTTCATTTTTGACATTTACTGTAATTATCTTGTGCTTTTGCTGTTGCATACCCTAGGATGTGTTTACTTTAAATAATTTAGTTAAAATATTTTAATTTTGCCTACAACACTTTACTAAAATTTAGTTTTTCCAGTAGTGACTGTGTTTTCAGAACAATTCCATGTATATGTAGTGAAATAGTTGATTTTGTGGCTTTACCAGTGTGTTGTCATTGCTGAACAGCGTGAGCCTGTCAGCACAGTGCTGCTGTGAAGACATGTTGCAACTCTCCTGTTCATAGATGGCATCTCGTTCGCTCTGCGTCAAGCTTAGGAATCGTCGGATCATGCACAGGTTCTCCCAGAGGGTCCGGTTCTCCGGGCAGGGATCCTCCTTCCAACGAAGAAGCTCACAAAGCCACCCCTTCAGGAGGCACAGTAACATACAAACAGTTCAAGGTATAATAAGAACTAAACGTACCATGAAGAACTGCAAAGAAAAAAATGCTTTGGTTACATGAAATTTACTTTTCTTCATTCACTTGGAATTGGGAGATGATGGAAATTCCCTTTTGTCATAAAAAAACCTAAAAAACACCAACCACAAAATAATTATATTTTAGGCAGTTAAAAAAAAAATGGTAACATCAATATTTCGGTCTATGTTTTGTAACTAAATATTAAACAATGCTAAGTTTAAAATCCCCTTCCAGGCCCATCTTTTTGTTATCTCTTATCAGCCCAACTACAGTTGTATCATCAGCAGATTTTTACAATGATATTTTAAGAATGCACTCATTCAAAGAGTGGGCGAAAAGAAGAGGACTGAGGACATATCCCTGTTGTGCTCCATTGCTCAGGGTCAGTGGATGAGTCATGTCCCACTGTCCTAAAACTAAAACTTTTTCAAAAATGTTCACAAGTGACTGATGAATTGCTCTATTACTGTGTTCCAGTTGTTTATGGGATGCATGAAGACTTATTAAAGCTCTCTCTCTCATGCCAAAACATTGCAGGTCTCTTACTATATCAAAACAAACGTGCTCTTTTTATATTCGATTTATAAAACAGTAAATAAGTAACTAGGCAAGTATTTTTAGTAATCTTACAACAATTAGGCTTGAACTACACAATGCCATTTTTATATACATTAAAACGATAAATGCAACCATTTAAGACTACTTGATCAAGAATACTTGTATTAAATAGTGAAACCAAGAGTTCATTGACCCTCTGCCACTTTGCCTTCCTTGGCTAATTTGCGTCTTTGTTAAAATATGTTCTCATTATAACAAACTATAAAGCAGGAAATGCTTCATGGGAAAGCATATTGTGAAAGACCCCGTGGGGGTTCATATTTTCCACTTCTTACCCAGATCCACAGCTCACTTGTAATGCAAAACTTTAACAACATGAGCCATGAACAGCTGCAGCCCTAAACTCAGGCTTCAAAGCTAAATCCAGAGCCCAGTGTCTGATGCAATGTTACAGTAGATACACAAATATATGCTTTTAAATGATCAAAACCTAACGCCAGCCATTTAAGTCTACAGAGAACTGCTGAAAAAGTGAAATTAACCAAAGCACATTGCATTAGTAATAATAATAATACTAAAAACAGGATCACAAATACAAATAAAATTGTTTCCAGTGCTAATAGGAAATCTTAAAAACGTGTGTTGTCATCTAAAAATGACTGTTGTTGGTAATTATTGGTTGTACATCTACGAGCTATTATTCTTTGAAGTCAGTCCAGTTCAAGATGTTCGCCACGGCTAATGGACCTGAGCCTACACAAAAATGGCTGTACCTTTGTGAGTTTAAAGATATTGAACTGACGGTCTGATAGAAGCTGAGATTCATTCAAAACATACTCTGAGCACTAATGCATTTCAAGTGATATGACAATGTGGCTTGATGCTATTTTCATGGTTGGTTTCACCAAAATAGCTATAACTCGACCATTTCTCCGCATACATTTATTTTAGTCTACTGGCATGAAAGGTGATGGGCAAAGGCAGTCCTGCAACTATGTTTGGCCATGAATTAAATGCAAACACTAGGGAAGTTATAGAGCCAATAAAAAGCCCCTCCTTGTTCTATCAAATTTATATTTTCATTATAAAATATCTAAAAGGATTCTGTTATTTTTACTTGTGCAATAAAAAATAAAATTCTTGAAGGTGTCGACTGATAGGAGAATTTCTTATCAGCTTCAATTGTTTCAGAATCACTGGAAAGGAAACTTGTGAATGGCAGTTTGAGGCTATAATAACTAACTGCAGCATGATTAGAAGCACACACGCACACGCACACGCACACGCACACACACACACACACACACACACACACACACACACCCACACACACACACACACACGCACACACAAACGCACACACACCTGGATGAAGCCCAGTTCTGGAACAAAATGCCAACCAGATGCACAGTGCAGATAATACAGCGATTCAGCATGGCTCTGCTTGCCAAATGACTGGGTAACACAGAAAAAGAGATAGAACAGAAGTAGAAGGGAGAAAGAGGAAGAAAAAGAAAAGAAACATGTGCAAGAATTGAAAATCTGCTCGAGAAAAGGGGAAAGAGAGACGGATAAACTCTCCCCCGTTCTATGAAGGGAAATTATCCTCAAAACAAAAGGCAATAACAAGCTTATGGGTCTGCCATAAAAATGAGAACAATAAACACTCAAATGGTGTGTGTGTTGTTATATTAGTGGATTTGTGCGCCTGTATGTGTTTGTGCATCTGTGTGTAATTGCATGCATTTGTACAGTATGTGCATAAATAAGCGGTGTGTGTGTATGGCAACTATTAAAGCAATAATTTAAGACACAATAGCAGACTGATGCACTGATAGTCCTCTGCACAGTGCAGCTGCTGGTTGATTGTCTGGGCTTCTCTCTCTCCACACACACACAAACATTTCCCTCAATTCAGCTACAAAAAACTCCAAATTTAAACATGTAATCAAGCAACAGTAACAACTGGGTGAAATTAGTAGTGGATTTTATGTGATCATGTGATTTGCTGTTCATGTACCTGACTCTTGGAGACGGCAATCTTTGCAAACAGAGCCTGAGAGACCTTGGCCCGCTTCATCTCATGTTGAATCTCTTCATAGATGGAGGCGCTGACATTCAGAACACAACTGTCTGTCCTCAACCCTCTGTCACCTGTGACTGGAGACAGTCTGGCCTGCAAAGAGACACACAAGAAAAGACTGAGTTCTTGGAAATGCAACCTACACAAACGAACACACTCCTAATTTGCACAGAAACAATATTAAGAAATGTGGAGCCACGATCACATGCTTTATGCAGCCCCAGAGGGCTTGCTTTGGAATTAAGAAAGGTTTACAAAGTACAGTACCACAATAAATAGGCCTCTGTGATCCTTACGTAAGAAAAAAAAAACATTATATTTTTCAAGAACACATAAAACACTCAAAATATTAATTAAAAAAAACTATCATTTGTATTTACCGTGGCTTAGAGACAGTCCATAAACTGATTATACAAAATAAATAGTAACCTTTAGTCATGCAATTTGCCTGAAGACCTTATTTCAGCATGCATGCATGCTCTCAATGCTAACAATGCTGCACACATATGAGTTAAAGGCTCAGAGGCTAGAGTCTTGCTAACCAGTCGAACTACATAAACCAGGGGTAAAATGACTCATTAAGGCACCAAAACAAACTCAAATCATCAATCTTCCATCCCCATGCTTGACAGCTGAAGTGCTGATATGATGCGTTTGGATGCTTCATATCAGTAATTTACAAAAATGTCTGCTTTTATAAATATGCTCATTGCCAATGATATAAACAAATTAAGTTGAACAGCACTATATGCCTGTTCTTATATTCTGATTTGCTTTGATAGAAATTAAGGTAAATTTACTACTTCCAGTGGTTTCGATCAACGTGATTTTCACCATGACGCTGATTAAAGTAAAAAAATCTCAGTGCAAGCTTCTCTGAGTGACTCGAGTGTCTGCCCTGGCTAACCTGCGTGGATCTAGGGGGTGTGTTGTTGCAGCCGGGTGTGAATCCGGTCAGACTTCTCTCCTTCTCTTCTTGGTAAATGCGATCCCTCTCGGCCTCGGGGAGCTGCAGGAAACCATTCATGGCCCGCAGGTTGACCAGCAGGGACTGGGAGGCATGTTTTGGATCCTCCTCTTTTCGTAAGATCTCAGACAGAAGGCCCTGGTAAACACACACAAATGGATGCTCATTTATTAGCATGATAAAGTATCCAGAGTTCCATGAATATAGCATGTGCACCCTAATAAAACACAGACATGTATTTATTTTCAAAGAATCATTAAAAAACAAGATAAATGGTGTGTCTGAGTCAGTATTTGATACAAACATGTTACTAAGAATGACATAAAACTACAATCGGTTCCACAGATGTTTTTCTTTTTAAGTTTAAGTATGAATCACAACCATATAAATAATGTGTGATATGGCATTATTTATTAAAGGATTGTTCACGTTTGTAGGTGCTGCGCTGTTATATGTTTAACTGTTCAGTTTCAGAGTCATCATAGGCCGCAGTGTTGTGTTTTTAAACATGATTTGTTGTTTGACCTCGTCTCCTTTTTTAATGCCTGCTTAAAGTGCCTGTGACGTCAAATTTTCATGACAAATACAAATGCATTTTTGGAAAGATAACATAAATGACATACTGCAAAAAATAAATAATGATAATTCACCCCACTGAGATGAACAGTTGTTGATAAATTTGCCTGTGCAGTAACAGGAAGTGATGTCAAAGGGGAATGCCTGCATGTGAACAGAGCATTGCTACAATGGCTAAAAACACAGGCGGTAGTTATTTGATGATTTTGAGTCGCTGTCAGAGAGAGACGAGTCGGAGTTCAAATAATAATGTTTCAATAAAACAAGACCAGGGAGTTCCTCTTTGATGTCACTTCCTGTTTTACTTCGGCGATGCTCAAACGAAAAAATGCTAGTTATGTGACAAAATAGGTAAAATTATGTGTCTTGTGCCAAATCTCTTAAATAATAAGATGATTTCTTCCACGTTTTGTATTTGTAGGATATGCATGCCACGGCCACTTTAAAGTAGTAGTTCAGATCTTTGGAATTACGTGGATCACCTGAAGCTATAATATAAACTTTTACATTATCATGAGATTTTATTAGATTTTATTATCCAGTTGTTTACATATAATTTATGACTATTCGCAGACACTATTATTGTCAGCAGCTACAGTAGCTGTAGCACTTCCGGTGCAGCCTGGGGCTCCTCCAGCAAAATTTTTAAAGTATTTGTCCACTTTGGATTTACTCCTACAGGCTGTTACCTCATTAGTTTGGTCAGAATTAAACTCCAGTTCTCCAAAATGAGATAATTCAAGAGCTATCTAAAACAGGTAAGATATTAATCATTTATAACCTTTTATACAGAATCCCTCTTTAAATCATCTGAATTATAGAGAAGTCGGTACCACTTTACAATAAGGCTCCCCTTATAGATGGTGAATAAATAGTTTATAGGTATGTTATTAATTCCTCTATAAACACTTTATAAATCATTAATAATTG
The DNA here is from genome assembly GCF_014905685.2 of Nematolebias whitei. Lineage (NCBI taxonomy): Eukaryota > Metazoa > Chordata > Actinopteri > Cyprinodontiformes > Rivulidae > Nematolebias > Nematolebias whitei. The sequence continues at coordinate 18,206,733 of NC_056516.1, read as the reverse complement.
TTTATTATGCATTAATCAAGGGTGACAAAGAGATAAAACTGACCAGTTTCTTTCAAATAATGAGCCAAATCTGTTCACCTATATATTTCATCTAGTTGTTATATTAAACATTTCAGACTAAGTTACTACCTTGTAAGCGCAATAAGTATTTGTAAACCTATTTTCCTATGATATAATATTAGTTGTAGATACTTATGCAGTGACAAAGTACAATATTATATGCTAAAAAATAGGTAGAAATAGAAAAATAGAATAGAATAGAAAATAGAAACTGGTCAGTTGTGTCTCTGTCACCCTTAATTAATGCATAATAAACAGTTATTACTTATTTATGGTGTTTATAGAGGAATTAATAACATATCTATAAACTATTTATTAAATTAATTTATACAGTGCCAAGTTACAACAGAAGTCGTCTCAGGGCACTGAATAGAAACATTCATATATAAAATAATAAGTTAAAACTTTATCTGAGGAGCAGACTGTTTTGAGTTTAACTCCATCGCAGAACTCTAATCTTGAGCAAGCATGAAGGCGACAGTGGAAAGGAAAAACTCCCTCATGAGGAAGAAACCTTTAGCAGAACCAGGCTCAGGACAAGCGGCCATATGCTTCGACCGGCTGGGTTTGTTAGAAACAGATACACAATGGCAGGTCAAGAATCACTCTTTAAGATAGAAATAGTATCAATGAAAATTATTCAATTTTAACAATTCATTTAAGGAAATTAGGTCAATTTGTCCTCCAGTAGTCTAAGCTTAAGGCAGCATAACAAGCCAACCCTAACTATAGGATTTATCAAAAAGGAAAGTCTTAATCCCAGTCGTAAAACTGGACAATGTGTCAGCCTCATGGACAGAAACTGGAAGTTGGATCCACAAGAGCGGAGCCTGATAACTGAAAGATCTGCCTCCCATTCTGTTTTTAGAAACACTAAGAACCGCGAGTAAGCCTGCAGTCTGAGAGCGAAGTGCTCTGTTAGGAAAATATGGAACAATAAGCTCTGGAATATAAAATGGAGCTAGGTTGTTGACGGCTTTGTAGGTTAGAAATAAGATTTTGAATTAAATTAGCCATCTATAAGGAGAGCCTTATTATAAAGTGGTACTGCCAAGTCTATAGCTAGTCCAGTTTGAAGCCAAATGTATTCTTTCCACTGTTGGATGATGTTTTCACTTTACATTTAGGCATTGGTTGTATTTATATTCAGGCATTTGCAAGCTTAAAGGCATCAAGCATGTTCAGATAGAATAGGAAAATATCATTAGTTCATTGTCTTTATGGTATCAGGTTTCTTACAAGCCTTAAAGAATTTTATTTAAAAAAAACTCTCTATATCCAGCTCTAGCTCACATTCGACGAAGTAGCTTAACAAAACCTTGCAGTTTACAGTTTTATAGCAGGTTCGTATTGCCAGTGCTAATCGTTGTTGTATATGTTTGTTCTGCAGGCATTATTCTGAGTGCATAAACCTTCAAACATCACATGCTAATTGTGCTAGGCTTTCTCCCCAAGATGATTTCACAGATAAATGGCATGAGTGGAAAAGCCCAAATCAACACTGGATCACACACTCAAAATAAATAAGTAAATAAATTAATTATCTGTCTTACAAAGGGGGCCTCTGTTTGAACTTTCAAATGTGTCATTAACTTCAAGATCATGTTCTGGCACAACGCCCAGTGTGTAGCAAACAGTCATGGTGGAAAATAACCTACGGAGATTATTGCTTATTAATAATGATTATAAAAGAGGCCTTTGTTAACAGCCATCAGTGTGCTAATGATCCATCGTTAGGCTGATGGTCCTCCTTGAACATGTGATCAGCTGGTTTTGGTTGTCAGCAGCAAACTGGTTGATCCACTCTGAGAAGGTGCTATTTAAGAGACTGAGCTGAATACAGCACCTCAGACTGAAGAAGTATTTCGGATGGAAGACGAAATGTTTCTATATATTTTTTTGTTTTGTTTTTTGAATGTCCAGAGGACCAGACTTTTGTACATTTTTCTACCTGGATTATTGAGCATGCATCAGGATAAATGAGGGCTTTGTTTGGTATTTAGGTCCTATTTCTGTTGGTGCAGAGTTGAATAGAAGATGAGGGGCTTAAATGTAGCATTTTCACATTACAGATGATGGCAAAAGAAGATATGGATCCAAACAAAGGAAGATATATCAAGTAAAAGATTTAAAAAAAAGATGGATTGGCCCTTGGGAGGTAGAGATTGAGGACAGAGGGGCTGCCAGAGTGAAAGGTGGCAAGATAGAAGGACAATGGGATCAAGCAGGAGATAGTGAGCGAGGCAACATTTCTCGAAGGGGTTCTGATTAGTTGGTCTAGCAGCTGCTTTACTGCTGGCACCAGCTTTGCTCTGCAGAGAGCTGGCACAAACACATTATCACATGCACGAGGGGAGGGGGCACTGCAGAGTGTGCCATGCTAATGGGCAACACAATGTATTAGAGCACCAGAAAACACTATTTTTTTATTCCATGCATCCCTCCAGCCATACCTGGGTCCTATTAAAAGCCACGCGGGCAAAGATAGCCTGGGAGATGCCTGCTCTCTTCAGCTCCTCCCTCACATTTAGGTAGATGTCACTCGATATGTCTGTTGGTCCCACCGAAGACGCAGCTGCTGTCTGATTTTGTGGCCCGCTTGCAGCACCTCCACCTGGGCCACACTGCGCCTGCTGTAAGGCTTGAGATTCAGGAGCTTTGGAAAAGACAATGGCAGGAGGCCTCCCAACTGGAGGGTGGTTGAGATACTGCTGCTGCGGCGAGGAGAGACCTGGGCCAGCTAGCATACAGTTAACAGCATACTGCTGGTTGAGAAGCTGGGCCATGACCAGCTGCTGGTTGACCATTTGGGAGCTGAGCGGCTGGGAAACCAACCCAGGAGGGTGGAGCCCGAGAGCTGAGCGACCACAGATGTTGGCAACTGCTCCATGAGGGAAAACAAGGTTTGAGTTCTGATCAGCTGGACTTCCTGCAGCTGGCTGCTGGGTGAGAGGGATGTCGGGCTGCTCAGAGAAGCTGTCAGGCTCTGGAGAAAGAAAACAAGACAAATGCAGGGTCGTTCCTGACGCACAACAAATACAAACATTCAGGAAAGTACTGTAGCTGAGAGCTGGGTGTTCAGACACTGCTGGCAAACTGTGCACAGTAAAGCCAGTCGAAGCTTTAGTTGAAACTATTCAAAATTAGATCCAGGTTTATTGTCATTTTTTTAGCAGCAAGCAATGATTTTAAAGATTAGAAATTATTTTTTTACTTCATGGTTGCAAACTCTCAGCGAGCAAAGCAACTACCAAATCATAATGCACTCTCCTCCCTGTTTCACATTAGTCAGCTTCCACTTTATGACATTTTTATGCTATAAAAACTGAATCTTTAGATTTCATTAAAGCTGCATTTCTCAGGAGGCACTGAATTGAAAATGTCACCGGACGTCAGCTTGTTGGTCCATTCTTCTTGTGTGCACTGATTTTTGAAGCCTTTTTTAAATGATTGAAAGGTGTTGTTCTGATTCCAAGATGTGTTTTAGATATCTATTGTTTCTTAGTAGACTTTCTGGTTATAAACTGAGCTGTGCTACAGACAGTTTGGTCTTGAATGCATTGATATTTATTGTGATTTTTATTGTAGTGACATGTTCTCTGAGCTTTTAGCTGCAACGTAAAGCCCCCAGTATACTCCCACGTACGTCTGTCCGCGCGTACCTCCACATGGCATGTCTGCGCAAAGCCTAATTTTTACGACCGCGTGTGCGGTGTCGCACAATAAACTGCCCAGCGACGGACTGTTTTGTATGCAACACCAATGTATTCAATTCCTCTTCTTCATCCCTGATCTGGCCTTTTCTTTTGTTTTTTTTTTGCCAAGAGGCAGTGATCTCTTCCTCCTCCGTTGATGCCATGACTGAAATGGTGAGAAATGAAGGAATTTGTCACGAGTGAATTAAAATCAGGTCCAGCGTGGCTGCAGGAGGGTCTGGAGATTTCCTGGTGGGCTGGTCTGATGTGTGGGCTGCAGAGCCAGCGCTCTCTGTTTTTTTTTGTTGTTTTTTTTAGAACTTCTTATTAACAACATATAAACACAGAACACCGTAGGCGTGTCAGCAAATGACCAATTGGCGACCTCGATTTGTCCTGAAGGTAAACGTCCCTTGTCTGCGGAGCTGCTCTGCAGCCGCTCAAGGTGGACGCTCGAGTATGAAGTCTCAACAAACTGCGGATGGTGCGCACAGTTTCCGCGCGGCTGACAGGACACACAAGTATACTGGAGCCTTAAGCCCAAAGCATAATTGATCCACCTCCATGATTAACAATTACAGATGTGTTTTATTATGTTTTGCATTTTTTAAACATACAGCTGTACAAGCTGGGTGCAGCTAACTCTACATTATATAATGTCAATATCTTTGGACTTGGTGGACTTGAGAAATGTATCAGGCTTTTTTGATACTTGATTTAAAAAACAATTTTTTTTTCTGATAATTCTATTAGTCAGTCTTATTTGTGCTTGTGTTGTTGCATGTCCTGAGTCCCCTTACTTCTTCATAAAGTCTCTGATTTTTGCACTAAAGTGGAGCAAATTACACATTACTCATGAAACTTTTGTTATATTTTGCAAACTCGTTGTTCTTTTCATCGTTTCTTAAAGAGATGGTTCGATTTTTGTTGTATTGTGAAACAGTTTAGTTCTGATCCAATTGAAAAGTTAACACCTAGTCTGAGTGGGGCCATGCCCAAAGATTACTATGGTCTTAAAACTCTTCCACATTATTTGATAAACTTTGGCACCACCTTCAGTTTTACATTTCATGGGTATTTGGGCAGAAACCTCACGTTAGCTTAGCTGGTGGACTCTTTGTCCACTTTTCCTAACTCTTGCCTTGTGTTGTGTTTCATGTTTTAAGCTAGCTGTGTTTAATATTTTTTGTTTTCTTGTGGTAATTTTTCATTTGCATGTAATGTAGAATTAGGGACCCATAAAAAAAATCTTAAATCACACTTGATCTTCATAAAAAATATATTAAAATCTCACCCTTGAAGCATTTGGACCTCTTGAAGTGCTTGTACCACCGGCCAAACTCGTGACACTTGGCAGCTGAGACATTTGCATAGTAAGTGCTGTTTACAATGGACGATATCATGCTCTGGAACGGAAGGAAGACAAAAGGAATTCATTACGTTTCCCCGGCTGCTGCGATGGGCGGCCTGTGTCTCAGCTGTTCACACAACTGATATTAACCAACTCAGATCTGTGTTATTAAAAAGACCCCCAGGTAAAAAGGATAATAAAGACTGATGCGTGTGTCAGAATGTGAGCTGTGTGCACGCATGCATGTTTTTCTCATGGTTTCATGTGTGTTATCAGACAAAACACCAGAGGTCATCAGAGACGACGCATGATTCTCACCCACTGACGTGCACACGCACAGCTTTTCCCTTAAGACCACCCTGTGCAATCTTTACATCTGATTACACCTTTCATCTTCACATATTTATTTTAATCTGCTTCTCACAAACAACAGAAGGGAGGTTAAGGGATGGATAGGAGCGGTGGGGGAGGAGGCTCGTATTAGATCTCTCAGCGAAGAAAGGAATTTAAAATAAAGCTTTAAGATATCGTTTTTCTAACTGTACATGTCCAATGCAACTTTAGGCGAAAGCAATGTGGACAAAACTGCTTTTTAAATATGTATATTCAAATTGTCTTGTGATTTATTTATATCTTTGGGTCTGTGCATGATAAATCAAGTCTGAAAGCCAGCTGAAAAATATCAAAATTTAAAGATGAGTTATGTCCAGATGAGCAAAGGAAGATGTGTGGTGGAGCTGCCACAGACAGACAGACAGACAGACAGACAGTCTGCAGATACAGATAGGCAGCAGCCAAGGCGGCATGGCTCTTTAAGCGATACAGATCTCTCTCTATCTTTCACTATCCCCCACACTCCATCCCCAAACCTTATCAACCGCAGCATCTGGACTTCCTGGATAATTATTGGTCCACATGCTCGTTCACAAACACCGCCACAGAAACACACGAAGGACATGCAAGGGCAAAAGCAATATATTCGTACATTCTTCCATTTTTCATGCTTGCTCTATATGTGTGTGTTTATAATGTTTGAAGAATAAATGTTGCTTTTAGGGTTAGCAAATAAAATCTAGTATGAATTAATCATTTAGGATGTGATAGTTAAAAATTATGGTAAAGGGCAACATATTGTATTGTCTATATGGAGTGTTTCCAAGGGTGATAGTGTGTGTGTGTGTGTGTGTGTCGGTGGGGGGTATACCTGAGAAAGTGGGCACTCTTTGGCCAGGGAGCTCTGGTTCATGTCCTTAAGGAGCTCCTTCAGAGCATTTCGCACCTTGGAGTGACTCCATTGCTCTGCTGGCAAGTCCTCCAGTTTGGGACAACTGGACAAAATAAATAAAAAAAATAACATATATATTCAAATTTTCTTTGTTTAAAGTTGTTTTCATGCATGTTTCTCTCTCACGTTCATCTTTAGTGCGGTCCTGATAAGATTTTTAGGGTTTCTTTCTCAGACTTCACTTTCAAGGACACACATAAACTACTGTAAACTTTATACTGTAAACTTTATTTTTCACAGTAAATAACTGTTTGTTTGTTATTATTATTATTTGCAACTGTTTTTGTAAAACCTCCCATAAATACTCAGCCTAACACATAGCTGGGCCACCCATGGCATTTCTCTGTCCAAATGCTGGACCAAGTACATACAGGGTCTCATGCACTACACCCCCCCCCCCCCCCCCACACACACACACACACACACACCTTCTCACACGGTGTGAATGAAATTCTGGGCAGTGTGTGGGATCTGAAGCTCTAAATACACTTGGGAAGGTTGAGAAAACAATCACTCCCCCATCTTCGTTTTCTTATTATCACAAAAGAAACTGTCAAAGTAGGATGAGTACTTACACGTTTATTTTTAAGTTTTAAAAGTAGCACACAAGTGTTTGGCTTGTGCATGTGCACTATTGTCTAAGTTGCCTAGGAGAAGGTGATTTTATTCATTTTTTCCAAATAAAACTTTGACATAAACCCCATTTATACCAACATCTAGACATGTACAGGACTCTCTCGCCCTCCCCAACCTTGGCCAGTCAGACCAACTTACTCTCCTGCTCTCCCACATCATCCCACTCGTACACAGTACCAGACCAGTCCAACCACAATGACTGTTACAACCTGGCCTGAAAACACACTCTCCAAACTACAGGACAGCTTCAAACAGACAGACTGGGACTTATTTGAACACCAGGAGCTGGAAACATCCACAGGAACAGTACTGGACTATTTTAAGTTCTGCATCAGGAAAGGAACAGTGGATAAAAACATACAGGTTTTTCCCAAACCAGACACCCTGGATGACTAGCCAGGTTTGTAGACTCAGAGTCCACGATGCTGTCTTCAGGTCAGGTGACGGAGCTCTGTACAGTGCTGCTCGAGCCGACCTGGAAAGAGGAACTAAAAAAAGCCAAGGTGGACCATAAGAGGAGCCATCTGACCAGCAGCAACACACGGGAGGTGTGGCAGGACATACAACACATCACAAACTACAGATGCTGTGTTGAAACATCAGCAGACCTGAGTGCTCCACGGGCAGACAAGTTAAATTGCTTCTTCGCCCATTTTGAAATGTCTCAGCACCACTCATCTGCTTCAGCTTTACCTCCTCCCCCACCCAATTTTTACACCACTCACTGTACAGGAGCACAATGTCAGACGGGTGCTCCAGCAGTGAAACCCAAGAAGACTATCAGCCCAGACGAAGTACCTGGCAACGTGCTCAGAGCATGTGTCCACAAGCTTACCTTCATCTTTACCAGAATCTTCAACCTCTCCCTGACCCGGGCAGTCATCCCGTCCTGCCTACAATCAACGAAAATCATTCCAGTAACTAAGAAGTCCTCCATCGCCAGCCTGAATAAATATCATCCTGTGGCCCTCACTCTGGTAATCATGAAGTGCTTTAAGAGATTGGTTCTTCAGCACATCAAGAGCCATCTCCCTCCAGACTTCAACCCATATCAGTTCGCATATCGCACAAACAGGTCCACAGAGGATGCAATTGCCACAACTCTTCATTCTGAACGGAGCCACCTGGAATAGCAGCAGAGCTACGTCCAGATGCTCTTCAGAAACATTAAGTGTAGAACCACCAGACTGAGGAACAGCTTCTACCCTGAGGCTGTTAGACTCATGAATCTCTAACCAGGATGATCCCATCATGTTGCTGTGTTCATTTGTGCTCATCTGCTCACACAGACTCATGTTCGTGCTGCTGTTCGGCGTATTGTTGTTATTGTTTTTATGCTATTAGTGCTTAGAGTATTTTTAGTTGATGTTTTTCTTAGTTCATATCTTAGATTTCATTACTGTTTTTCTTTTACATTTTATTGTTGGATGTAACTGGGACGCTGTGTACAAAATTTCGTTGGTGCGAATGACAATAAAGAAACTGACTCTTCATGGATTGCAGATCAGCGTTTAATACAATCATCCCAGACACTTACCAAACTGAAAATTCTTGGCCTCCCCCTGCCCCCTCACGTGTGCCTGAGTAAAGGACTTTCTCACCAACTGGCCCCAGACTGGGAGACTTGGCCATCTCTCCGCCACTTGTACACTGAGCACCTATTCACCACAGGGCTGTGTGCTGAGCCCCCTCCTGTTTTGTCTCTACACCCACCACTGCAAATCAGCCCACAACAACAACCTCATCATCAAGTTTGCTGACAACACCACAGTGGTTGGACTCATCCTAAAGGGAGATGAGACAGCTTATGGGAAGGAGGTCCTGAAGCTGGCAACCTGGAGTTCAGAGAACAACCTGGCTCTGAACACCAAGAAAACCAAAGAGATTATTATCAACTTCAGGAAGTGCAACACTGACCCAGTCCCCATCTACATTGATGGTGGAGAGGGTCCACACCTTCCGTTGTCTTAGCCTCCTTATTTCTGCTGACCTCTCCTGAACAAACAACATCACAGCGGTCATCAAGAAGGCTCAGCAGCAGCTTCACTTCCTTAGAGTTCTCAGGAAGTACAACCTGGATTCCAACCTGTTGCTGACCTTCTATCGCTCCTCCATTGAGAACCTGCTGATGTACTACATCACAGTATGGTACGGCAGCTGCACCGTGACAAGGCAGGGAGTGGCTCCAGAGAGTAGTAAAGGCAGCACAGAAGACCATTGGATGCCCTCCCTGATGGATATTTACATCTCCTGCTGCCTCAGCAGAGCAAAACACATTATCAAGGACAACCCTTATTCTGGTTTTGAACTGCTTGGTGTGCTGCCCTCAGGGAGGTGCTACAGGTGCAACAGAACAAACATAAACAGACTAAGAACAGTTTTAATTTTCCCCAAAAGCCATAACCATTCTGAACTCACACATGCACTGACTTCACAAGCTAACCTTTCATACCCCTGGACTTCCTTCTACTCACTGCTTTTACCCATGTACTATGCATTGTTTAATACGTTTAAATAAATAATTACTTCATTTATTAAGTAAGTGCAGTTATGCACAATGCCATAACTGAGCGATATCTGCAGAGTGTGAAATAGCACTACTGTTTTAAGTGCAATACTACTACAGTTTTTAGGATACTTTTATTTATTACTTTTACTTTCGCTTATGTAATGTTTGCACTGTGAGAGGAGTTGCTTTTGACCTTGTTGTACATGGGTATACATTAGTGACAAAGAAAGGCATTATTCATTGATTTGGGTTTCATTTTATGCTGTGACTACATGCCTAATAAAATGATTTGCTCAGGATCAGAAACTGTGACTATCATTACAATCTAGTGGCTGCAATTCAAACAGGAGTGCCGGCTCCTGTGTGGGCTCCCTACCTGTGCAGCTGTATTTTAAGTGTGACAACATGGTGGACATCTTGCAGCATGTCGGCCACTGTAGCATCAGGAGAATCGGTTACACAAGACAGAGGCACTGGGTTCCACCTGCCCACCTGGATCAGACCTGAACACACAGCCAAGTGGGAAAAAGAGAATGTCTAAAGATGTAGCTGTGTGTCCATGTGCGTGTGTGTTGCGTACCTTTAGCCTGTGCTGCAGAGCTGTGGGAGTATCCCAGCGACAACAGGGCCATCTCTATCAGCTGATTAAACAGCAGGTCTCTTTTGACCAGCACAAACTCAGCATGTTCTTCTTTTCGCTCGAGCTCTGGAGAGTTTTCCTTGTGCTGCACCACACAGAACACCGGCAGGAGGGTTCCTGTGTGGAAGGCAAATGTGTTATTTGCCACAACATACAGTAGTGTACCTGTCTAAATCCATCTGGAATACATTTAGATTGCTGAAATTTCAAATTTCTTCATCAGACTCGTATTTACAGTCATTGATGTGTCATTTGGAGCTAATTGAAATCTTCTAGAAGCACACGGACAATACAGTAGTCCCTCGTTTATCGCGGGGGATCCGTACCCTGAAGACATGTGATAAATGACAAACTGCGAAGGAATAGTAGTACAAGTTGTAAGTAGTAGTTTACTTTAGTATTTAGTATATACATACATATATTATGAAAGTGTTTAAACCCTTCCCGCACTCTTGCAACATTCTAAACAATGTTACTAAGCTGTCATTCAAAGCTCAACATTCACTGCATTTTTATTTTTCGACTGAGAATGCTTTTTCTGTCGTTTGTTTTTTTTAATAGTCCTGTCAATTTAAATAAATCATTACTGTCCGTTTTAACAGACAAAGAGCATCCTGGACAACATAGGACTATATTTCTGTTTTCAGCATCTTTTCCTCTTTTATTTATCGTCTATAAACATTGGCTCCTGAAAGTAAGGACCAAACGTGGCCCTCATCACCGTAATAAGGACTCATGTGTTAGTTTCAAACATGGGATGATTCCTGATGTTAAGGGACAGGTGACAATCCTGGTCCAAACCCTTCCTCCTCTCTGATCAAGTACCTTTGGTGTGTCCACTTGCAGTTGAAGGTTTCTGGACTTGGCAGGGACTTTTGACCACAGGACTCGCTGGTCTCCTCCTCTCTGGGGTGGAGGATCCCATTCTGTGTTGCTCCAGTCGAGCCAGCTTGGCGGGAGGGGGCCGGGGGTTCACAGCCAGATCACCGCTCTCAGTTTTCTTTATTCCATGACACGCTGACTCCATCTGTAGTCTCACACTTATTCACACACAGAAACGAAACAGTCAAGGTTTTACTCGGTTATTTTGACATCGAGACATTAGCAGCGAGTTTACATGATTATAAACTAATATGGAAACAACAAAACACGTGAGCAAGTTTATAAAATCACTGATCTGTAAGATTTGTTAAATACAACGAAAGACCAAATTTATTTATTTCTTTTTAAGAGAAAAGTTAAAAACATAAAAGACTTGTAGTTTTCCTTTACTCATTAAGAAAGCATAGGTTCTGTCTCCAAAATGTAATGCTGTAAATAATTTGAGACAGACAGACAGACAGACAGACAGACAGACAGACAGACAGACAGACTTTATTATTCCCCGAGCATGTTCCAATTATCATATTTTTCGGACTATAAGGCATATTTAAAATCCTTTTAATTTTCTTAAAAATCGATAGTGAGCCTTATAAACTGGTGCACCTTATAGTCCTAAAAATATGGTAAACAGAAAAACAAACAAACAAAAAAAACCCCCCACATATGAAATAATAAAAAAAGCAGAATTCACAAATTTGGAAAAAGACAATATGCACACGCACAAGGTGATAGGGAGTACTACATTCATGATTAGCCTCTCTCTCTATATATATATATACACACACACAC
>NC_056516.1:18189497-18194486 GCF_014905685.2 Nematolebias whitei | reverse complement strand
TATTGTATGTATTCATACACACATCTAGGCATGGATATACACTTATGCTTATTATTAGATATTCACGTTTGTACCTGTAAATGGCAGTCTTCAGTCAAAGTAGTTAATAATGGTTGCCATTATCTAACCACCCAAAGGTCTGCTGTCTTCTCCTCTTTATGTTGCCAAACACTTTTAATAGAAGACAGATTCTGAGAGCTGAGGCCACACTTCGTGTCTAAAATGGTTGGGAGTAACTCAGAATGAGGTTTAGCACTGGGATACTGAAGAAACCAATATGTCTCCTTGATCCTAAAAGTTGACATTCCTTGGGAATTCCAAGTAAAAATTAAACGTGCGGTTTGTTCATTAATTTGAACAGAATAAAGTTTAATAAACGTTTGTTTTACTGTCTTCCAATGTCAACTGGATTCTAATAAAACAGGTGGTAAAGGCAGTAAATTCAGAGAGAAAGATAAAAATTTGACAAACAAATCACGAGTAGGATAAAAATTGCTGTACGAGAGTTACAAATACGAGCTATAATTTCTCAAATTGCAAAGACATATTATTTTAAGATGATCAGGACGTCTGAGGATATAACAGTGCTTGAAGACAGACTGGTTTGGATCTGTGTGGGGATTAAGCCCTCAAGCTGCGTGAGAACATTTTTCTACCATGATCAATACAGCCACACCATTTCTGGTGTCCTTCGGAGAACCACTGGTCACATTTCCCTCACTGCCTCCAGACATGTATCCTGAAATGATGTTGCACACAAACGATGCCGTATATCAACTCCGAGCAGTCACTACTCAGCGTTTTCTCCTCACAGGTTCATCTCAGACAGTTAAAAAAAAAGACGTGAAGTCTCACTGTCGATTTTTGAGAAAATTAAAGCATTTTACGTGTGCCTTATAGTTAAAAAAATACGGACGATAAAAGAACGAGGTTACCATAGGTCAAATATTTAGAAAAAGATGGAACATCTTCTTTCCGCAAGTAGGATTTTTAATCAACTCGTTGTTGTAAGCGTGCTTAAAATTTAGGATGTTGAATTTTTAAAGTTTGGACAACTTGAAACTAATTTGTTATATAGATCTTTCTCATTGGATATTAAATACAACTGCATTTTGCAAACCGTCTTTGTTTTTGGTAAAATACCATGTTTTTCTTTGGTAAATCAACAAAGCAAATAATTTAATGATTCATTAAAACAATCTTAATTTCGTTATAACACCTTAAAACCACCCCCTGACAAAATGCCAGTTATTGAATCCACACAAAATAAACTATAAATTGTCTGTTTATAAACAAAGTAAAATAGCAGCAGATAAAGAAGAAATGTTTAGTATTAAAAAAAAGAATCTAACTTCACAAAGGCAAGAAAAAGGTTCAAAATATGTTTCTTCAAATAACTGGAGTTGAACTAACATTGAGTTCACATTCGTGTGCACACATTTAGGTGTGACGGATGTGTTTCTGTAATGACTGGTGACTCGGAGGATTACCTTTAAACCCAGTAAAGTTCTGTGGTTTCTACAGCCCGCTGCTCTTCATCATCATCATCATAAAGCGGCTGCAGGAGCGACGGGGACTCAGTCCATCCGGATCGTCCCGCGTCGCTTTCTGTTGATGTTGTGGTCGAAGTGAAGCCTCTTTGTGCGCGATGCGAGGCGCCCTCATGAATCAGCAGCTCCTGCACGCAGCATCCGATCAGGTCCAAACATGTCCGGCCCAGGAGCCAGTGGTGTCGGGATTTCTCTTCCTTCACATCAACGATGTGTTGAAGAAGCTCTCAGGATGAGCTCTCCTTCCGCTCCCCGCTGCAAGGATGAGAAAAATCTGCCTCGACGCAAGTTCAGAGCGACCTCCCATCCTGCAGCCAGGACACCGGTGTTGTGGCGAATCTGGGCATCAGGCTGCAAAGGGAACAGTGCGCGCGCTCGGAGTCGTTCCTTCTCTCTCTCTCTCTCTCTCCACTCCACTGACTCCCGGACAGCAGTGTGTGCACACGCACACGCACAGCCTCAGAAGCACACAGCACCAGCTGCATTAACATATGGTGTAATAATGAATTCACACGCGCGCCCCGTAAATGTATTAAATGTGACATTTGCGCGTAAATCTATTTATGCCGTTCTGCCGCATGCTGTGCACGCACCTCTTATTGGCTTTGGGGTATGAGGGAGCTCTCCATGGTAACAATGTGCAGCCAGGGTGGGGGTGCAGGAGCTGATGAACTGTTGGCACGAGACTGGCTTCTGTTTAAACACGCTGAAGATCACGCGCATGCCCTGAAACCAGCATCCCTACAGAGTCTGTGACGTCAAGGCTCAGGTCTGAATGACCCCGTGAAGACCTATAAGTTGCAATATGCTAATTAAAAAGAATAACAAATGTTAAAATGCAAGCTAAAAGCTAAAATGGCTATATAAAATCTGAAAGTAGTAAAAAGCCAGCCAAACTAAAAGTATCAAAATGCTAATTAATAGCTAAAAGTGGCTAAATGTGAGCTAAACTTAACAGAACATTGGTTTTTGAAGTCCTAAAATACGCATCAGGAGTAAACATTAGTTCAGCTGTATAATCTGAAACATGAAGTGGATTCCAATGTTTATTGGCTTTTATTTTTAAAATAAAGTTTAAATTTGTGAAGAAAAGTAAAGTTACAAAACCCTACTGCGCAGCTCCTCTCTCCACAATGAACTAAATGTTAGATGAATGGTTAAGATAGCACAAAATATGGAGAAGGATGACAACAATTGTGCAGAAAAATAAACAAATCAGGGAAACAACAGTGCTGGAATATTAAATTCTATTGACTACGTCGAAGTGGTTGAAAAGAAAAGTTTTGAGTGAGGAAAATAAGTGTTTCATTTAAACTTTACTGGCACCGAGAGCATGAACTTCAGATGCGGACCACCAGATCAAGACCCTGCATGGCCAGCCCCATACAGACCTGAACCCATTGGAAACCTCTGGAAACCTCTGGATCTCCATCAAGACGTTGATACAACAAACAGCTGAGTTGGTTGAATTTTTTGCATCAGTATGAGCAAAATTCTCATGAATCACATGGAAGTTGTGATTAAAAGCTGAATGTACCGAGTTCATTCATATCCATTTTTGATTTAAATAAATATAAACTTCTTTTCTTTGCATTATGTGAAATGTGACAACACTGCAGCCATTCTGCCCATTTATCATGTTCTGCAAAACAAATGTTCCAAATGATAGTATTTTAATTAAAATTTCAGAAGAAACATTGGTTATATAATAAAAATAAAACGTTAATTTTACTTAAACTTATAAATAGTAAATTAAGAGAAAATCTGAAAACACTGTAGTTGTTTCTGGACTTGCTCCAGAGCTGGTTTTTTTATTTATTTATTTTTCACTTTCTATCAAAAGTAAAGACTTTATGTTAAAACCACAACGTTTTACAAAACACACAGTCAAGTAAAACGAGGTTGGTTCATCATATCTTAAAAATAAACCTTTTATTCTGATTTTACACACTGAAACAATAGTTTGTATTTTGGGATATATCGAATGTTAAAAATTGATACCATAGAAATTTATTCTGGCATAACAAACCATGAGATTAAACAAAATAAAAGCCTTTGTCTTGTTTTACTATTTAAAATTACAAAAAAACATTTATTAGGCTATACTTGTTGAACTTTTTATTCCATGAATTATTTAATTCCTATTTTAATTTAGTCAAACTAAATATATTCTCTTTTTTTATTTAAACTAAAATTCAAAAGATTTTCAGCTGAACTTTGTATTTTGCTTACGTTGACCATCTTCACAGTTTTCTAACACAAAACTCCTGTAGTTATAAAGCTCTTGCCTAACATTTTAAAACACAATTACTGAACAAATAGGAATTATTACCATATGTAATATTCTGTGTGCATGTCTCATGGTGCTAAAGGGATTCCAGTATGTAACTGTGCAAAATTATTGAGTGGTTCTTAAATCTGTAGAACTGTGCTCATAATCTGCAAGATTAGGATTTAAAAACGGTAAAGTGATCATTTGCCCATTAAAGTTTAATACATCTAAATAACATGAAACCTCCTAACGCCTGAATAATGCATGAAGACACAACTGTTCACAGTACCTGGTGGAAATAATTTCTTTGGCAGAGAAAGTAGGAGTTCCTTCTTCCTGTTGGAAAAAGATAAGTTGCAGCCATGCGCTGGCAGAAGTCGCCCCTTCTATATACTGGATGAGCTTTTACCCTGAAACTGCGATCCTCAAATGATGCTGGAGCGTTCTGTAAAGGTGTTCAAATTGGTGTGTGTGTGTGTGTGAGAGAGTGAGAGGAGGAGTCAGTTTCTTCTGACAGATCAGAACTGAAGTCCTTCCTCCTGAAATGCTGCTGCTGATCACAGGTCTGTCGTCGCTGCAGGCCTGCAGGCGGCTGGATGCTGAGCAGCAGGAGGGTGTGATGGGGGGAGGGGGAGCAGTCCATGCTCTACTACCTTTGACTAATTAAACAAAGTGAATTAGCTGTCCCCCCAGCCAGAAAGAGTCATGGCTGGTTACACATCGCTCATCGTGACTAATTCAGAGAGAGAGATGTCAGTCAGTGAAGTAAAAACACACTCGTGGGTTTGCTTCATCTTTCACCTCTTGGCATGTTGTATTGTCATCTCATACCCTTGATTTCAAGAAATATTTTCTTTTACTATAGGGACTTCACTATTTGGACAATTACTATGTGTGGCTGAGTGGTTAGAGCAGTCTCCTCCAATGGAAGAGTTGAGGGTTCGATTCCACCATGAGTCACATGCCGAAGTGTCCTTGGGCAAGACACTGAACCCCTCACTGCTTCCGACCTGTGTCCCATCAGTGTTTGAATGTGATAAAGCTCTGATTAGTTTTTGTAAAGACGTAGTAGAGTTCTGTATGAATGGGTCAATGAGGGCACAGGTTAAAGTGGTTTAAGTATCTATCTATCTATCTATCTATCTATCTATCTATCTATCTATCTAT
>NC_056516.1:18182147-18189487 GCF_014905685.2 Nematolebias whitei | reverse complement strand
CTATCTATCTATCTATCTATCTATCTATCTATCTATCTATCTATCTACCACACTTGTTTACAAAGAAGCACCAGTTTTATTGCACTAGTTGAAGCAGAAGAGGTTATAATCTGTCACTGCTTCACTAGTAACTCAATCAATCAATCAATCAATCAATCAATCAATCAACTTTATTTATACCCTTAGGTAGATTTGGTTACAGTGAGGTGAGTCAGCTTTCTTGCCAGACGAGAAACTTGACATAGACACACCATGAGTATTAAAAAATAAATATAACATGATTTAAAAATCATTTAAAAAATGGCCTGGTGCTATGCTAAGTTGAATTTTGGAAGCTTATGGCAACAGGAACAAAACTGGTTTTATACCACTTAGTTTTACATCTGGGAATCAAATATCTGCGTCATGATGGGAGGAGCCTGAACTCAGTGCACAGGATGAGACACATCTGTTAAGATGGATGCGGATAACCTCTGCACCTGCCTGGAGTACAAGGATTCTGGGCTTATCTGCATCTCACCCGTCATCTTACTGGACCATTTGACTATCTGGTTCAGGCAGTTCTTGTTTTTAAGAGTTAAAATACCAAACCAGGACACCAAGCAGTAAGAGCAAACCGATTCAATAAAAGCTCGATAAAATCAAGTCAACAAGGTTTTATCGATGTGGAAGGAAGAAAGTTTCCTGAGGAAAAACAGGTGCTGTTCCCTTTCTTATAGACAGTTTGCCTCAAAGGTCACTTTACTGTCAATAAGTGTACCCAGATATTTGCAGGTGTCAACAACTTTCACAGCCTGCCCCTTTACAAGAGTAGTTTCCTGTAGTGTTTTCTAACATCAATAATCATGCTCTTAGTTTTTAAATATTCATCTGCAGATAGGATTCATCACACCACTGACTGAAGTCCTTCAGCACAGGGCCTGTTTCGTCCTCATTAAGCAGCTGACAATGACCTGCTTAATGAGAAGACTCAGAAGTCTCAGCATGTTGGCTTTCTGACACACGAGTGGATCACTAAACCAAAGGAGTGGATAACTAGATAACTAGTGACCATCAAACATTCTCACATCGGAACCAGTCAACACCAAGGTTGCACACTAGCACTAGTATTAGTACTAGTATTAATAGTTTGCCTAAATTATTAATTCTAGTAAAACTCAAAATTTTTACAAGCTGACAAGTGTGGTTTATTTTGGCTTTACCAGTTCCATGTTAATGACTAAATTACACTTTGGTTGACACAGTAAAGATTTTTTTATTTTACCTTAGTAACCATTTGGTACAACTAATTTTTTATTTTTTTTTAACCACTAATTAAATATGTCTAAAAGTTTACATTAAATTGCACTAGGTAAGTCCTCTGAGCAGGTTCTTCCTTGCTTTTGTTGTGTTTTATCAAAAGACTTCTTGAGTCAGAGGAGCTGCAACAAACAGTCTTATTATAAGCAGCATCTTCTCATAGTGGATCAACCAATTTGCTGCTGACAACCAGAACTAGTTGTTCACATGCAAAAGGTGGACCATCGGCCTAAGAATTTGTTGTTAGGGCTCTGATGGCCACTTGCTATTCACAGAGGGCTGAGTGATACTTGCACTTACGGATTGATTTTAATATTTTATTGCTTGTTTTTAAAAGTCTTTGTGTTCATGTGATGTTCTTAACATCTACACTCCAGTGAGAGCACTCCGGTCTACCAACCAGTTTCTCTTAGATGTCCCCAGGTCCAAACTGAAGTCCAGAGCAGTTTGCAGTTGCTGCTCTGAATTTGTGGAACAGTTTACCTGATAATTTAAAGACTGCAGAGACTGTTATGTTATGATGCTAAATACTGACTGACATTGCAATAACAGCATTGTAAGAGGGGGACAGTTGGACCCGGAGGCCTCCACCCCTGTTTAATGATGGATGATTTCTTTTCACAAAGATGGCCTCCTTTACTCCTCTCTCAAACCATCGTTCCTCTCTGTCCAGGATGTGAACATCTTCATCCCTGAAAGAGTGACTGCTGGCCTGGAGATGAGTGTAGACCGCAGAGTCCTGGCCTGATGATGTTGATCTTCTGTGCTGGGCCATCCTTTTGGCCAGTGGCTGTTTAGTTTCCCCGATGTAAGACTGATCACCCTCCTGACACTGAACAACATACACAACATTACTCTGTGCCAGGGGACCAGATCTTAGGGATGAACCAGTCTTTGCTGTATTTTGGGGTTTGAAAGCCAAAGTCAAAGTCAAAATACTTGTTGATTAGTGTGGCTGTTTCCAGTGAAACCCAAAGTGATAATTCATAAACTAGTTGACCAAAATGTCAAGTTGACTAAACTTCTTGACCTTTTTACTTAAAGCTGTTAGCATTTTTACTAGAAGTCTTTCTAGGTCACTAGTAAGTCACAAAATATTCCCTAGTTGTCTAATGTAATTAAGTGTACTATTAAATCACAAAATGTTCACTAGTTAACTAAAAAAGACTTTTCACACTACTAGTTACCTAGCACAGATACAGTTTACTATTAACTAACATGATTTATAAGTTCATCAGAGGACTAACTGCAGCCATATTAATTTATCCAACCATCCATAATCTTTACTCAATTCTTACTTTCTCTGGTGCCCATGGGCAGCTGTCACTGTGTGAGAGGCGGGGGACACCCTGGACAGGTCTCCAGTCCATCACAGGGACACATAGAGACAAACAAGACAAGCAACCATTCACGCTCTCACTCACACCTAGGGACAATTTAGAGTTACCAATTGTTAAGAATAAAATAACATTTGATGGTAAATTGTGGAAAATAACAAAATATGGGTTGGTGGATATAATGTTTAATTATGAATTATGGAAAATAGATCATATAAAGATGACAAGAATATCTGTCAGATGTGTAAACTAGGCCATAAGCTGATAAATAATATATTTTTAGTGACTGCTAAGTTTAAAATCAACCATAACACTTTCTGCTGTCAGTAGGAAAATAGTTCCTTAATTTTAATAAGGCCTTTAATGAGAATCAAAACATCAAACTCAAAGGTTCTTGTTCAGTTAACTAAGATCAACTATAAAGTTAAATTATAGTTCACATCATTTGAGTGTGTGGGGATTATAAAACAATTAATAATGAGTCAAAGAGCAACTTAATAGGTCAGAACAACCCTGGCTCATAGTGGAGCAATCTAAAGCTTGATAATGTACTAAGTTACCAAGGGGATAATCAGAGTCTCCCAGTCAATGTAAGATTATGTGTGTGGGTGCTTAAATCTGTCTGTTAAAAGAGATGACAGCTAATGAAGTGTGTATGAGTGATTGGATAGAATGAGAAATGGGAGGGACTTCAGATAATATGTAAGGTGCTTGATTGGATAGAAAATGAAAACAGGAAGTGTCACGGGGGTGGAAGAAAATGTAGTCTATAACGGTGGAAAGAAACCTGACACATGTCAGAGTTGTGCAGGGGCCCCCTGGATGCGAGGTAATATACACAATTCTCTCTTGTTCATGCATTTTGAAGTCTAAAAATAAAGATGTTGTTAATTCTGACAAAAGTGTGTGTTCCTTCTGAGCAAACAACCCAGGCAGGATGGAGGAGGGAGGTTCCATGTTTTCCTCCACACAATCAGCCTAACATGCATGTTTTTGGTCTGTGGGAGGAAACTGGAATACTCAGAGAAAATCCACGCATGCACGGAGAGAACATGCACGCTCCACCCAGAATGGCCCCCTGCTGGGATTTGTTCTGGCAACCTGCTTGCTGAGAGGCTTTACCAACTCCACCACCGTACCGCGCAACATAAAAACATTAAACTTACTAGTTTAACTAAGCTAAAATTGCATACTTAATACATATTGACAGTTTTTTCTGACTTACTAGATAATTAGTGCAACTAAA
This sequence comes from Nematolebias whitei, assembly GCF_014905685.2. NCBI lineage: Eukaryota > Metazoa > Chordata > Actinopteri > Cyprinodontiformes > Rivulidae > Nematolebias > Nematolebias whitei. The sequence continues at coordinate 18,185,605 of NC_056516.1, read as the reverse complement.
ATGTCTGCAAGGTAACTCGTGCGCCTGAACTCGTGGTTAAATACGATAGACTAAAGGCTTTAACTAGTCAACTAATGAGCATATTCGGTTTTATTATGGGACGAGTTAAAATGTTAGGGTGCGCTAGTCAACTAATGTGTACATTTGACATTTAGTAGTAGAACTAAACATAGCACTTATAATGAGAAAATTGTGTTTAGTTTATTAATTATTTGTTGTAACAATGCTCCTTGGGAATTAATCTTACACTGAGGGAAAGCCTCTTTATTTCCTGTTAAGCAAGGCCACATTTGTAATGAGATGCATCTTTGTGTCGAGCAACAAGGTTGAGTATGTGTGTGTGAAAAACATATTGTTGTTCGTTTATTGGATAGAATGATTGAAATCTTTACAAATGACATAATGGCATTATAACATTTTATTGATTTAAGAAATGGGGGGCCTCCGTATTACGTGGAAGAACCATACACAGCCACAACAACCTGGTACCTCCTCATGCTGCTCACCAGCTTGGTCACACACTGCTGTGGGATGGCATCCCATTCTTCAACCAGCGTCTGTCATAAGTTGGCCAATATGGTTGTGCTGGTCCCTCTGGAATGAACAGCAACTCAAACTGATCCCACAGGCGTTCAACAGGGATGAAATCAAGGAAGCAGGCCATTCTTTCCTCTCCATGCCCAAATTCTGGACCATGTCTCTGAAATAAACAGGCTTTCCAACAGTATAAGATTTTTCACCAAGAAGCATTGTAACAGAGAAATAATCAAAGTCAAATGTTCTTATCCTCATGCTCAGTAATCTAGAAAAATCTAACAAGTGGCCATCAAGGCACTAACGATCAATCATTAGGCTGATGGTCCTTCTTTATCATGCGAACAGCTAATTTTGACTGTCACCAGCAAACTGGTTGATCCATTATGAGAAGGTGCTGTTTCTAAAACTGAGTTTGTTGCAGCTCCTCAGACTGAAGAAGTCTTTTGGATAAAAGACGAAACGTTTCAGCAAGAAGAATCCGTCCAGAGGATCTGACTTTTGTTTTCAACAAACGTCCTTACTTTATGTGCTAGTTTAGTAGGTACAACACTTGTTGGCTTGTTAACAGATTTTAATGCTCTGTAGATATCTACTATACAACACAGACATGCACTAGTTTGGTTTACTGATTCACCAGTGCCATTTAAAGTCAAGAACTTGAGACTTTTGGATTACTAATGTAATTTAACTGACTTGAGCTCCAACTAGTAGGAGAAACCTGCCACCATATAAGGGGAAACAATGTCCTTTCTCCTCTTCCCCCGCCCGGGTTTACTTGGAAGGAGCACACGCTTATGTCAGAATTAAACATCTTTATTTTTACAGACTTCAAAATGTGTGAGCAAGAGAGAATTGTATATATATAGATGTATATTACCTGACATCAAGGGGCTCCCGTACAATACAATTCGGCCATGTGTCTGCTCTGTTCCCACATTTATAGACTCTGTTTATCCACCCCGTGACACTTCCTGTTTTCAGTTTCTATCCAATCAAACACTGTACAGACTCTCTGAAGTCCCTGTCCAATCAATCAGGCCCAATTTAGCTGTCATCTCTTTCCACTGAGCATGTGACACATTATAAACCAACCTACAAAATCTTACAGACTGTGAAAGTCTTGATTATTTCCTTGGTAACAGTACATTATCAAGTCTTAGATTGCTATACGGTTGTTCTGACCTATTAAGCTGCTATTTAACTCATTATTGATTGTTTTATAATCCCCACACACACTCAAATGATGTGAACTATACTTTAACTTTATTGTTGATCCTGGTTAATTGAACAAGAACCTTTGAGTTTGATGTTTTGATTCTCATTAAAGGCCTTATAAGAAACTATTTTCCTACTGACAGCAGAAAGTGTCACGGTTGATTTTAAAGTTAGCAGTCACTAAAAATATATTATATATCAGCTTATGGCCTAGTTTATACATCTGACAGATAATCTAACCATCTTTATATGATCTATTTTCCATAATTGATATTTAAGCAGTATATTCATCAACCCATATGCTATTTTCCACAATTTATCATCAAATGTTATTTTATTCCTAACAACCACTGGTTTGTTTACCCAGCAAGATGTCACACTGGTTTGACCAAAAGTTCAGCTATGTTGTGTACAGGTAGAGAAAATCAATGCCTGATAGCAAGGATATGGAATAAATTCAAAAATAAATTCACCTAAATGTGCTTTTTAAGAGCATTTTGTTATTTTAAGGTCATGTTGGTCTCTTTCTACCACTTTTTGCTGTACTGTTGTATCACTGGCTCAGCTCATCGTCAGTGAGGCTGGCATGCTAAATGATAATTAAGACCATTACACGCTCACAGAGCACGATAGCACACAGCTCCCTCAACTAGAGCCCCATCTCAGGGGACACCCTACAACTAACAGAGGCGTGTGTCTCCCCAAATTAGGTTAGATTTTCATTCCACCTCATTGGCCATGGATGTGATGTGGTTATTATAAACTCATGATATAGTTAGTGAGCCAGCTGCCGGTGGATGTGTGGAGGCATCACGTTGGTGCGTTAGAGGAGAAATGAGCTGCACATTTCTGAATCTCCTTTATCTAAAATGTGTATGAACATTAATATAAACATAAAAAAAGCAACAAAGAGGTGCACAAGAATTTGCAAAGGTTTATACTTTACCAACCTGAAGGATACAAACACCCACACACTACTGTGCACATCCATGTCTTTGTCTTTAAGTGCAGTTAGCTGCATTTCCACAAGAACGGTTCTTGAATTGAGCCTAAAATGTATATTGAGCTGTTCAAACGAGGCTCCAGTTACCTCAATGATTCATAAATGAACTGAGTAGATTCCACAAAGAGACACATAATTACATGTTTAGGTCCAAAGGTTGTTCTGAGTCAGGCAGAGTTTCAAATGTGGTACCTGGACTTTATTTATTGATGTTTTCACTTTCTTGTCCTATTACCACGACTTCCTCGCAGTTTTAATCTAAAATACCAGAAATGTTTCTTCGTAGGCAGAATAAATGTCTGACATTGTGCCAGAGCTGTCTTGAAGGCTTTCGTTTCTCCCAGTGCTGAGAATGGGCCCTCTGTCTGCTCATGTTTCAGAAAGCCTCTTGGAAACACATGGCCACGTTCACGCGGTGCTCATTTATAAATTGTGCATGTCTGGAAATATTCAGTAAAACAGTGAACTGAAATCAGAGATCAGTTTGTGAGATGCCCCTCTGTGAAAACCTGATTGAAAAAGTGATGGACTGTGTTGTGCATGAGTAATGAAAACTGATCTTTAGAGCGCTCGTATAAAAATAAAGACAGAAACTTGGAGTAAAAATCAACGTGTAAGCAGAAAAAATAAAAGAGAAAATGTTTCTCATATTGAAACATCCATCCATCCATCCATCCATCCATCCATCCATCCATCCATCCAT
>NC_056516.1:18176014-18182137 GCF_014905685.2 Nematolebias whitei | reverse complement strand
CATCCATCCATCCATCCATCCATCCATCCATCCATCCATCCATCCATTTCCTTTACCCACATTTGTGAGTAAGGCTGCGGGGAGCTTGTGTTTATTTCCACCATTTATTGACTGAAAGGCGAGGTGTACCTGGAATTAAAAAAAGATGGACCTCCAGTGGTGGGATTATAAACAGCATAACTAGATATATATTCCTGTGCAGGCACTGAAGTAACCAGACTGTACTTTGTGGAGTTTCAATAAAGTTTTTAAACGAGCGATGGATGAAGAAGGTTGACACGCTCCTCACTTTACTACACTTATTTAATTATTTGCACTCTGTAAAATTGGGAGCACCAAATCAGGTTACTAACTAATAGCACACTTTATGGACATCCAACCACTAAATTCACCCTTGACTCAACAGCTGAACCTGAATTCATAGTTACTGGGAATTCTTATCATTTTACCGAATGAGGAGGAAAGTGCCTTTTAAATTTGATCACAAAAATAATTAAAATAAGCATCATCAATAACAATAAACAAGAATGAACAACACAAATAATAAAGGATAATAATTTGGAGAACAACTAGTTTGAAAAGTATTAAATTATATAGTAAAACAATAATGAACAATCTAAACAATAATTAATCAATCAAGGGTTAATTCTCTTTAATCTAAGGCAAAATTAACTCTTTGAGCAGGAATTATTTTAGCTTTTATACACACACAAATATATTCAAAGTTGATAAATAGTTTTCTTTGGATTTTGGTTGAGCGATGTTATTTAATGTGACCAGATCAAGTCATTTATTATCACTGCAAGCCAGGAAATGATTGATCAAGTTGCATTAGATAAAACGGTAGAAGCAGAACCAGAGTTCATTCATGTCAGCAGGTCTCAGCTCCTTGGGTCAGTTTGAGGACCAGATCACTTGACTTTCTGGGGTTCTGGTGGTGCATCAGACCAGGATACACCACGAGGAGGACTCGCCAGGAACTGCCCAATGTAGCTGAAAGTCACTGTGACTTCTTCAGGGGTCGGTGAGGACGACAGGTGATGAGAGGGTGTGCGGAGCATCAGCAACCTTCAGCCGGCTCACACTTTAATCCAAAAACGTGAGTCTTGCAGTAAAAAAACAACATTTCTTCTTCAGAAGTTACTGGAACTCTACTCTGCTTCCAGTGATGGAGAAAGTACTCAAACACTGAAGTAAAAGTACTTTGTACAAATAAATAGACAAAAGTGTACTCTAGTAAAAGTAGAAGTACCACATTAACGTTTTTACTTGAGTAAAAGCAAGTACTGATCAGTCTTTCAATAATCTTTCAATAATCTTTCAATAAGGCCATGGGTAGTGCGTAACTTCTGGTTGACTCTCAGCAGTGGAATCCAGTGTGGGTGTGTTAGTGGTGCTGTGGGTGCTCCCAGCTCAATGATGTAGAACATACGTCACTGGCCCAGCTCTTCTTGAAGGTGGGTCTAACGTTACCTGCCCACTTTGCAGTGATTCAATGGACCAACTCCTCTCACCACTGGTTACTTCCAAACTAACAAACAAATAAAAAAACTGCAACATGAATGTAACGTGTAACTCAACGCATTATAGAAATGTAGTGTAGTAGAAAGTACAGATACTTAATGTAAAATGTAGTAGAGTAAAAGTATAAAGTACTCACGTTTAACTCTACTTAAGTAAAGTACAGATACATGAAAAATGTGCTTTACGTCCCACCACTGTCTGCTTCTAACAAAAATTGTTACTGAGTAAACGTTTGTTTGCTCAGGACTAAATGAAGATGGATATCAGAGGAACACATCAGGATGAGGGGAAACAAACGAACTGCAACATGTGACAGAGAAACTTTGTGTGAACCATCAGCTCTCAGAAGAGTTTTGGAGATCTCTCAGATGTCATGACTCCCCTCTGAAGTAAACAGATCCCAGCTCAGAAACACAACAGGTGTCTCTCAAGGAAAAGTTTTTCAGACAGAGCAGAGAAAAGATGTTAAAACACGTTATAATATTTCACATAGCTTCATTATAATGATTGAAAACAATAATCAACATTATTCATGTTCACACCTGTCATAATAAAATAAAACAACTTTCATTAATAATTTGTTTTATTCTTGTGAAAAGAGTAAACTTTAGCCAGACTGTAGCTGACTCTGAGTCCAACAGTGAATGTGTGAAAACATCAGACATTATTCAAGTTTAAAGTCACTTTAAAGAAAACAGTTCATGGTGAGTCTGACAACCTAAAGGTCAGAGGTCAGAGTCAGGGGAGCACGTCTTCATGCTACAATGGAGTGGGACTAAAATCAGTAATAACTTACTTTTAACTCAACTTTCACACAAATATGAACCTAAGTATTGCACGCATGACGTGTTGGGATCAGCGATCAGGATTAAATGATGCGTGAAGAATTTATTTAGTCAGGTGAAGCTTCCCTGTCTCCTCTAATCTTATTAGCTGCCACATTTACTGATTTGTCTCCGTGTGCCTCACCTCGGGGACATTAGTCACAAATATCCTAACTGCGCACCCTGAGTGTGTTCATTGGAAGGTTTGTGAGCTCGTTTGAACTCACGTAGTTGATGTGTGATTCACAGCCGTGAGCCTCGGAGCACCTGACGACTGCACTCTGTCCAAAACCACCACCACCTGCACAGCTGCTCCGTGTCGGTGGAGCCTGAGTGGGAGGCGTCGGTGTTTAGCCCCGTCCTGTAACTGTGACTTTGACCTAGATTTTTGTCTCTGCTGCGTTTTATGCACACATATTTTTATTTTCTTGATGTTATTTTTAATGTGTAGTTGTACCCACAGTGCAAGACTTGTACTTAGAAAAAAAACATATTTAGAAGTATATGTGGACTCAGAAGTGTCAGTGAAAACCGAACCACAGTCGTTTTCACTTTTTGAAATGAAAAATAAATAAACTAGTTATAGAAATAAAAAAAGAGTTTTGCCGCAGAAATCTTGTTCTTTTGTTCCAACAACTTGTACTCGTGTCCATATCCAGGTCACAAGTCTATCAGAGAAGAATGGATTCTTAAATAAATAAAAAAAAAATGATTATTTTGCCAATAAAAAAAAAAAAAACTAAAACAATGAACTGTGCAGGCTTGTGTGATTTTTTATTTTTTTTAAATTGTGGAGTAAATGAGTATCCTACTTTGAAGAAATAAAGCATAAAGTTAAATTGAGTATAATTTACTGTGTGCATTAGTACTAGCATCCACATATTTGCAAAGGAAATGAAAGGAAAACTGCTAAAACTAGTCATTTTTTGTTGTTCGTATAATTTCCTATAAAATTCAGTTTTATGTCAGTTTTGGTCAAAGCTTTAAAGAGTCGCTGCGAAGGGACAAAAGAGCCACATGTGGCTCCAGAGCTGCAGGTTGCAGACCCCTGACTTGTACTGATATATGCATGCATTTGAATTATGGAGAATTTATTTTTCTTTCAGCTGTTCGCTTCTTCAGCGGTTGCCACGGTGATTATAACCTCTGCACCACCGCTCCCCTCTGGATTGTGAATAGGACTTCTGAAAAAGCATCTACGTCTGTCAAATAAACAGCTGTTGTAACAGCCCCCAGAATTAATAATAGCGCACCACCTCCAAGTCATGAGGGCTACTACTGAGCTAGAGGTATCATGAAGACTAAGGAACTCTCCACACAGGGCACTGACTAAGCTGACAGAGGTTAGGTTGGTTATATTAAACTCAGATCAGAAAATCCTACAACACACCATCAAACCTGTTATTAGAAAATACTACGCCACCAAAGCAAGCCTGCCACAAATGGGTCATCCACCAAAGCTCATGATAAGCAGAGCATGAATCAGAGAAATGTTAAGAAGCTAAAGATAACCCTGATGTTTGAAGAAAGGCAGGGAACATGTATTGGCTTAAAAAAATACAGACCCTTCAGCATTTCTTCTAGAGTTGCATTCAGGCCCAAAACATCTGACCCGACCTGGCCCCAGCCCGTAGCCATCGTTTCCAAACCCCACCCGACCCAACGAATTAACAGTAATTACAGGTTTGAACCCAAACCCCCCCGACAATTTTAATTAAACGTTGACTGCTTATATAGTTATTAACAGTTGGTGGATGAGCGAGTGTGGTACATGAGGTGTAACAAAATTATGTACACAGGGTCCCAGTTACACCCAGAAATAGCAAAATATCAAGTATAAAAAGAAACATTAAATAAGGATCTAAGATATACAATAAACGAACGCCAAATGGTCCCTAAAAGATCTAAGATCTACGCTAAACACTAATAATGTAAAACAATACAGAGTAACAACAGCAGCCCATCAGAGTTTAAGGTAAATTAATGGAGGAAAATATAACATAAAAAACAAACAAACAGCGATCTACTGGAAAAGCACCTTCTCCTTCCCTGACCTGGAATCCTCCAACTCCCCGCTCCACGCCTGAAGACAAACACCGTCACGATTCATTCACTCTTGGTCATTTATGAGATCTCCACCCTCTCCATCCTCTGTCTCCAGCAGGTCCTCGTGTCCCCAGTCCCAACCCATAACTGTAAATAAATATCTTACCTTTTATACTTTGAGTCCTCAAATCTGGTCTCAGAACTCTGAACTCTGGTTTATTAAAAGAAACTATTGTCACTAATAAATGACCGGCTTATTCAGACCTCCCACACTGAGAACCATCAGTTCTTTTAAAGCGTGTTTTAAAAGAGACATAAAATAGTCTAAGATTTTCAGAACAAAAAAAAAAAAACTTATATATGCACACGAGTCTGTAAATGAATTTGAAACCATCTTCAAATAATTTCAAAGACATAACTCAACTGTAAAGAGAATAATTGAGATTATTTTTTATATGGTCATATTTTTTAACAAACAGCGTATGAGAAGACTTGATAACTTCAAGAACTCGGATAATTTTAGAGATTTTCAGGTAACTCTTGCTGCTGTTGAGTGTCTGTTTCTGCAATCAGGAAGACATTGCAAAAATTTAACACTTCAGAGAAAATCTTTTATAACTTTAATATAACAATAAATCAAAACTTGTCCAGTGGTGTTTAAAGATGACATGCTTTTTGGTTAAACACTGCATTTTGTTCAGAGGTAAACTATTTAATTATAACAATCTAAAACACTCTGAACTCAGAGGCTTGAACACGCAAACAACTAAAGAGTTTTACACAGAAAAGTGCTCGAATTTAATAAGATGAAGTCAGAAATTATAAAACAACTCATACATTTGTCTTTTAATAATAATTATTAATATTTTCACTTGAAGGCACCTTTCACGGCACTCAAGGATACAATTCGATAAAATACAAATTGCAGGTTCAGAATTAAATACAGATTTCTAAACAAAAATACTAATTATTTTTTATCAAAGCTACTTTTTGTAAGGATTTGTCCTTACAGATTACATGTCTTAAAAAAAAAAAAAAAAACAGTTTCTCCACGCATCATTTATTGTTGGTACATATGATACAGTTTGATCACTGATTTATAAACTGCATGTGATTTCATCAGCATGTCATGGATTGCTCCTTCGCCCTTCTGTCCACCAGGGGGCGCTCCAAGCAAATAGACAAGCGCTGACAGAAAACCGTCATACCACACATTTACCACTAGATGGCGCCAAAGACTTCATGCTTAGCATCTATTAAACTGTGAGCACTGGGCAAAGATACTTAATGTTATGTTTGCGTTTCTGTCATTATTATTATTTTTATTGTTTAAAAGAAATGACCTGTGCAAGTTCTGATTACACTTTATCTCTCTATTTATGGCATCCTGCATTTTTACTGTAGTTTATTGTTGTTGTTTGCTGTTATTGTTGTCTGTACTTTTTTATTTTTATATTTTTTTAAATATTTATTCAAGCAAATGACAAGTATACAACAAACAAATGAATGGAGTATACAGAAAACACAACACTTATATGAATAAACAACCAGGGGTGTTAATTAAAGAAATATTTGCAAAGATTTACAGATAGAAATTGTCCTAAGGGCCTTTTTTGTTGGTAGAGTCTGTTATTAATTTTACATATAGTCCTTAATAAAATGAAGAAAACATGGCATTTTGTTAGTAAATTTACATTTATGAATGTAAAATTTGACCAACAGAATTAGT
>NC_056516.1:18162593-18175614 GCF_014905685.2 Nematolebias whitei | reverse complement strand
GGGGAATCTAGAAAAACAAAATAAAACTTTTTCCCAATGTAAGGAAAAATCCCTTAAAATATGTTTATTAATAAACCTGCTAAACTCCTTCCAAAACCTGCGTGTGAAAGGGCAGTGACAAAAAAGATGTCACAGTTTTTGGAAAGTCACCACAAAAACTGCAAACAATATTTATGTCTCTTTTAAATTTGATCATAGAATGTTTAGCGGGGTAAATTTTATGAAGGATTTTAAATGACACTTTCTTCACCTTATTTACAATTAAATATTTATGGCGGGTCATCCAGACTGTCTTCCAGTTGCTATCTGGGATATAACGGCTCCAATAAGATGTTCGAGAAACGATGCCTTCTAGGAACGACCTGCGTCTTCTCTTGTTGTTGTTACCATGATCCAAGCAGGTTTTCCACTGATGACTCAGCTGGACCAGGGAGACTAACTGGAGTAGACAGAGAACTGTTAGTGTTCTTAAACAACATGAAGGTGCCTGGGGGTATAGCGCTAACCACCAGTGAGAATTCTTGAAGACTAACTGGGACATTATATAGTGAGCAGAATTCATTGTAAAGTGAGTGGTCGTCCGTCCTTATTAACCAGCTGAGCCACCATAGCATCCCATTTTGAACCCAAGTCTCAAGGAAGCGTGACCTGTTTTTAAATAAAGTGTCTCTGTTGTTCCAGTTGTCTGTACTTCATGTTCTGTCTGGATCAGTCCCTCCTGTGAATGAGTCCTCGTGGCTCGTGGTGAAACTTCAGTAAAATCCCTCCAGCGATATATTCACTCAGTCGATGCTAAAGTTTTTAAAAGGAGCTCATTTAATAGTAAGCACTTGGAGGCGTGTGTGAACGGTCAGCTACTATAACACACCAAATTTTATACATCTGTAACCGGGGGGTGTCGTACGTACGCGCCGCACGTTTCTTTCACTTTTGCAGCTTAATAATAGTTTTGGTTTTCCTGTGACTTATTTGCAGCGTAAGAGCATAAATTAAATAAATTAAATAAATAAGCCTGTTGTTCTTTTTTTTGTGTAAGTCTAAATAATAAATTACACTTTTTTTTTTTTTTGCGAATATGATATACAGTAGAGCAGGGGTGTCAAACTCACTTACAAAAGGGGGCAAACCTTTTTCAAACTGAGGGCCAGTTTCAGAATCTACATCAACTCAAGTTAGAGAACAAACATCTTTTCTTGGTTGCAGGTTCCTCAACAGGAGTTTGATTGGTCTCATTTGACGTTCCCTGCTGCACTTTTGACATCATATTCAAAGATTACTGAAAATAATTGAAGCGATAAAAGTATTTTACATTTAAAACAACATCTTGAGGGCCAGATAAGATGTCAACGAGGGCCACATTCGGCCCCCAGGCCTTTAGTTTGACACATATGATACAGAGTCTTGATGTGATGTCATCGATTAGATGATCAAAAAGTAGTTTTTTTTAACGCCTTGATGATGCCTGACTGATTAGGGATCATGTGAATGATCCTTAGGGTGGTTTCCCACCATGCACCCCGTGTGGCCTGGGGTGCCCAGCCTGCCCTGGGGTGTTCCACAGGGATGGCCCCGCTCCGCAGAAGCGCCATCTCGACTTGAAAATGTTAATAACTTGAGAATAATTTATAGGACTTTGTTCCAATAAGAAAAATTCTGGATTCAAATTAAATATAGAAACATAAAGCCTGAATCATTTTGAACATCTATTTTTGACTATTAGCTGTTGAAGAACAGATGCATGATGGGAAATCAAAGAGGGCTGCATGACGTAAGAGTGTCCGCCACTGGCCAAATGCGGGTAAATGTTTGAAGTGGCGTACAAATTTGAACAATTATTATTATATTATAATTATTATTGAAAAAAAAAAAAGAGACCAGTCTGTATAAATAAAAGTTGAATGAAATAAAAAATAGAGAATGCACAAGTGGATTTCAAAGAGAAAACTAGAACAGCGATTTTTTTTTTATTATTATTTCCCAGCCGAGTAGGGAAACTCCCTCTACTGGCATCCCTGACCTGAAGGCTTTTTCTTTCTCTCTCACCTGAGCTGCACCTGTCCTCCGACGTCCTTTCGCGCACGCGCGTCGGCTGCACCCGGCGCGCGCCTCACGTGCACTCCTCAGCAGAGAGGGCTCTGGGCAGGAGGAGCGAGGCTGCTGCTGCTCACGCACGATCCGGACACCTCGCAGCCTCTCGTCAGTAACTTTGATGGGGACCTGGACTCTCAGCAGGGACCATGCCTGTGATGAAGGGCTTGTTGGCGCCACAGAACACCTTCCTGGACACTATAGCCACACGATTCGATGGCACTCGTAAGTTTGCTTTTCCTTTTTTCCATTAAATAAATGTTTTAATAGGTCACTAGTTTCAGTTTTAGGCAGAGTGAAACAGAGAGGGTGAAGCTGCAGAGCCTTTCAGTGACTTTAGAAGAGTTGAGGCGTTCAAGGACCAGTAGGACACAGTCCAGGACCCTGGAGAGCTCCCACACACACCAGCCTGCAGCTGTCTGTGGTGCTGAAGCAACCGAGCCCAACTTTCAACTTCATATTGACTCGTGAACATCTTTATTAAAAATGAATACATGCGTGTATATTACACGTTCACGTGGATATTTGGTGGGAAACAGTGTGGGGAGTGGTGGCGCAGAGGTTAGTGAAGATGGACGCTTCAACTCCTCGTACGGAAAACATCAGAATGTGTGTGGTAAAGGTGAAGCACTCACACCTGCCTCCACACTCATTTGTCCCACTCTGGGTCCTTGAGCAAGGCACTTAACCTCCACCATCTCCTCCACCGGGCGCCCTACATGGCAGCTCTCTGCTCCACACAGAGGCTGTGGTAGCTCATTGGTCTGTGGTTGCGTCAGGAAGGGCACCCGGCGTAGAAACGATTTCCAAGTTTTCGTGTGAGTTAGTTCGCTGTGGCGAGCCCTGAAGAAGGGAGCAGCCGAAAGAAGAAGATTTGGAGGGAATCGGCGACACCAGCTGATGTTTGCTCCAGTCCATGTATTCAGGATTTAAAAGACAGGAGTCCAGTCCAGCTCCTGGAGGGCCACTCTCCTAAATGTTTTACTTGTTTCCCTGCTTCCACACACCTGATTCAATGGTTCAATCACTTCTCCATGTGCTGCAGGAGCCTCTTGATCTCCTTTTATTCAAATCAGGTGTTTTGGAGCAGAGAAACACCTAAAACATGCAGGGCAGTGGAACTCGAGGACCAGGATTGAACTCCCCTAGTTGACCCAGTGGATGAGTCGGGGACGAGCCATGTTGTCCATCACAGTCCAACAACAAGTTGATCAAATCCAACCACATGGACCTCTGCTTGAGAATGTCACAATTGAAGGTTAGACTGAAAAAGTAGCTTAATGGAAAATGTTCAACCTGGTTTGTTTTGGTTGGGTTTGGTTTCCTGCTTGGTGCTAGCTAGGTAATGCTAATAGCAGTTAGCCACTGCTAACAAGCACCAACACAAGCTGTAGTTATTTAATATGACTGATTTTTTTTAACTTGAGATTTTTGACCCTCTAATTGAACAAAGTAGTAATTTTAACCAAATAATAGTGTTGAAAACTTAACCCAGTACTCTGGGTCAAAATGGTAACTCAACCCTCGTAAATCATGTTGATTTTAACTCAGCAGTTTTAGAAACACCTTGTTGTCCATGTGCATTTTATAAAGACATGCCTGGATTTTATGGTGGCTTATCGGTGAGAAGGTTGTCGGATTGAATCCCGGCTGGGAGGCTTTCTGGTTGGAGTTTGCATGTTCTCTCTGTGCATTTGTGGGTTTTCTCCATTTTCCTCCTGCAGACCAACAACATGCATGTTAGGCTGATTGGTGACTCTAAATTAGTGTGAGTGAGAGAGTGAATGGTTGTTTGTCTCGTTTGATGGACTGGAGACATGTCCAGGGTGTCCCTCGTCTCTCACACAGTGATAGCTGGACACGAGCACCAGTAACCCCCATGACTCAGAAAGGAAGAAGAGGATAAAGATAATGGATGGACAGTTTATAGCTTTATCATATGAAACAAGACTTATAAATAGTTTGTCAAATTTGGAAATAATAACGTGTCTTGTTTGTGAGTTTAAGATTTGTCTGAACATGCAGCGATCTTTAAAACCACTTTTAAACGTGGCAACATCTGAACTTAGAGTAATCATCACATACATAATATTATCACGTGCAGAAGCTATTTTTTTCCTACCAATTCACCACCTGACCACGTACCCAATGAGCTGAGGCCTCCTTTATGTTTCGCTTATAAAGTAAATTATGTGGCAAAATAAACCCACACACACTCTGCAGGCGGGGCACAAGTCCTGCTCCAACACAACAGAATAAAAGAGCTTCTGTACAGCACGAGTAGTTTGTCAGGCTGCAAAGAATGAGCTGCTGTCCTTGAGCCGGCGAGGTGGAGGAAATTAACGTTGGATTTGAAGTGCTAGATGGAGCAAACTGGAGGCAGCAGAGCCTGACGCTACAAATTAGGTCTGATGGTCTGGTCAAGAGCAGATATAAGGGAAGAGCGGAGGTTTATCTCTGCGGGATCCTGTTTCAGATCCTCCGGAGTTGGAGACAGTGACAAATTGATAAGAGTTGGAGGGAGGCAACTATTTACCATGATCTCGTTTGTACTTTCAGAACAGGCCTATACGGTTAAAGGAGTCGCTTTGTCTTAGGTCTGACAGAGTAAATAAATAAATAAATAAATAAAACGTGGTCCCCGTTCACAGCAACACAAACAAAATGCTTGAACTTTAAGGTTGATCCCAATTGCAATGAATCAAAACTAGATAAAAGTGGGATCATACCTGTTGGTTCAAAGGAAACAATTCTGAATCCTTTTCTATGAAATAAAGATCTGCGTGTGTTTGCTGAGCTGGTTTTAACCGTACGATGAATCCGCGTGTGAAAACGCTACAACACCTTCTGTCATTCTGACAGTCCTTCTCCATCCAGGTGACTAATCTCACCACCTGTCCATCACTGGTTCTGTGTGCCGTGGCGTATGATGCGTGTCATGGCCAGGCTCTAACAGAATTATATTCTACCTACTTCTAGACCAAAAATAGAAACTCTTCCCAAGTTTTGGTTGACACCAAATGTAAAAAAATTAAATAAAAACCAAAAAATGTTTTCCAAAGTTCAACTTGTTTTTGATCAACGTGTAATTGTGCACTTCATGGAAATGTATTACTTTTCTATTGATTAGTTTACTCAATGTGACACTGACGTCTCCGTCCAAAAGGACATAAAACAGGACAGGATGACAACTAGAAAAGGACTTTGGACATCTTGGACAACCTGAGCTGCAGGAAGCACTCACCTCCTACACAGCTGAACTACAGCTGAACTATTTTTGCCACTACAGCCTTGCTCTATTTCAGAGTTCTTGCTGACGAGACTTTTCTGTTAACAAGCGATAGCCATCATTGGGGACAGGAAGACTGGAGTGGGCTGCCTTCTTGCCAAATGTAGCAGATTGGTGATAGTGTTGTAGCCGAGAGCTGAGTAGCTCGTCCTGCACCCATTCATCAATAACGCCACGCAGGATTTTCTTTTAAGAAGTTACTTTTGGTTATAATCACTGATGGAAAGGCTTGAAGTAGCTGCAGAGTCATAATGTTAGTCGTAGTTAGCTCCAAGTCACAACAGAAGTCATCTCAGGGCACTGCACAGGAACATTCACATGTAAAGT
Organism: Nematolebias whitei; assembly: GCF_014905685.2. Taxonomy (NCBI): domain Eukaryota; kingdom Metazoa; phylum Chordata; class Actinopteri; order Cyprinodontiformes; family Rivulidae; genus Nematolebias; species Nematolebias whitei. The sequence goes on along the minus strand of NC_056516.1, from coordinate 18,169,910 downwards.
CAGTCTATAATGTTGTTTATGTAAGGAGCCAGCAGACTGTTTGGAGTTTCACTTCAGCGCAGTCGCCCATCCTAAGCAAGCAGTAGCAATAGTAGCAATAGTACTGATTATCTGCGAGTAAAGGTTCTGTTTCCTCCCGTGAGCCTCTTAATCGTCACAGAACCTCGTGTGCCGACTAAAGCTGAGGTCAAAGGTGAAAACGAGAGATTTTCTAAAAAGGGTCAGATTGAATGCTAAAAGTGAGCTGATGCTTAAAAAACAGCAAAAAGAGAAATAAAAGTTGCTACTAAAAAACTCAATACTCCAAAATGCTAGCTGAATGCTAAAAAGTAAAAAAAAAAAAAAAAAGCACGATCAAACTTACAAAACAGTAGCTAAAGAGAAAAATTACCAAAACGCTAACTGAAAGCCAAATGTGTCAGAAATATAGCTAACAGTTAAAAGTAACAACAAGGCCTGGGAAAAGCTAAAGGTAGAAAAAAGTTTACCTAAAAGCAGAAAAATGCAAGATAAAACAATCAGAACACTAGCTAAAAGCTAACATCTGCAAAAGGCTAGCTGAAATCTACAAGTAGCAAATGGCTACTTGAGGCTTATAGCAGCAAAACATTACTGGTAGTTAAAAAGCATCAAAAGACTAGTTAAAAGCTAAATGTAGCCAAACGCTAGCTAACAGTAGCAAAAGGTTAGCTGTAAGCTAAATGTTGCAAAAGGGTAGCTGGATGCTAAATGTAGCAAAAGGGTAGCTGAAAGCTAAATGTAGCAAAACATTAGTTAAAAAGCATCAAAAGACTAGTTAAAAGCTAAATGTCACCAAATGCTAGCTAACAGTAGCAAAAGGTTAGCTGTAAGCTAAATGTTGCAAAGGGGTAGCTGAATGCTAAATGTAGCAAAAGGGTAGCTGAAACTAAATGTAGCAAAAGGGTAGCTGAAAGCTAAATGTAGCAAAACATTACTTAAAAAGCATCAAAGGTCTAGTTGAAAACTAAATGTAGCCAAAAGCTAGCTACAAGTAGCAAAATGTTGCCTAAAAGTAGCAAGAGGTTAGCTGTAAGCTAAATGTAGCAAAAGAGTAGCTGAAAGCTAAATGTAGCAAAAGGGTAGCTGAAAGCTAAATGTAGCAAAACACTAGTTAAAAAGCATCAAAGGTCTAGTTGAAAGCCAAATGTAGGCCAAAGCTAACTAAAAGTAGCAAAATGAGAATGGTGTGTAGGTTTTTTTTCTATTGATATGTACGTAATCATGTGTATTTATCTGTGCACAACTTATAATAAGAGTAGTAAAATAGAAGTTTTTTGGCTTCTGATTAACTTTTTAAAATGCTAACTTTGTGTTAAACGTGGCTGTGGGACGCTGCATTGTAATTACCACGTGCTGTCACATGAACCCTTAAAAACCCAATTAAAGATGTGGCACAGCAGAGAAAGTCAAAATCCTGCCGAATCAAAGAACACAAGGCGTGGAGTCTACATGGCTTCCTGAAACCAGCAGCCCTTTGACCTGCATGAAGACCAAGGACGATAATTACTGAGCATGAAAGACCACAGACTGACACAGAAGTTTCTGCAATGTTTATTAAAGTTAAGATATCCTGTACTGAAATAATGCTTTTTATTATTATCCTTAAATGCATCAAAGTGTTAATTTTCATTCTAATTGTGTTGTTAAAAAGCCGGTCTGGTGTTGCTCTCGGCCAGAGAACGGCTCAGAAAGAAATAATGAGTGCAGTTATGAGACAGCGACAAAGTAATCAATCATCATTGACTGTAGTGCTGCAGGGTGCAGAAAGTCTCTCACTTACCGGCGCTACTGTTCCAATTTCAACCAATTAATATTTGGACATTTTTCATTTTAGGAGGAAAAAAATAAACTGTCTGCAACTCTGTAGTGTATTGAGAAAGTGCTAAATCATTATTAAGAAATCTGCTACATGCAGCTTCTTCTCAAAATTATATTTACTTATTCATTTTGTCACATTTTTATTCTAAATGTAATCATATTTTACAGATTGAACATAGTGGATTTAAATTTTCAAGCTAGCCTTTGAAACCACAAATACATATAGCACACAGAAGGTCTGAGGCACCTTATTGGCTTAGCTTTTCAGATACTGAGGCCCAGTTGAACCCATATGTAATATGTGGTTTGTCATCCTGAAATAAATCCAAGATAGACATATTATGTAAACATAAACATCTGAAATGTTTTCAGTACTTAATAAAGTTTTTGAACTGTGGTGTTAGAATTTTGCTGAAGAAATTGCAGCAGTTAATACAGCATCATTAGCTGGTTTTGATTTAAAGAAGCATCAAAGACTGATGGATTAATAAATGTGTAAATATTGTTAGCAGTACTTGGAGTAACTTTTTAATACAACCTGGCATATTGTCTTTACTTCCCTGTGTGGATAATTCATGTTTGATAAGTTACTCATCAAGCTCAACATCAATTTGGTGTTTCATTTCTGGCCATTGAACTAAATGTGGCTAATAATGATTATTTATCTGGAAATATGGATTTTAAAGCTGATATTCGCTAAATAGCCCACGTCATCAGCAAACTCACAGCTTCATAAATTGTGTAATATTTTGCAGAAACAGTTTTAGTAAAAAAAAAAAAAAAAGTCAATTCTGCATCATTTATATGGAATACTCTGCAGGAAGACTTGAAACTAACTTTGTTAATTTCATTTAGTACTTTTAACTGAAAATTGAAAAGACTCGAGGTTAACTCCATAACTTGCCGAGAGGCAGCAGCTCTACCAGTTGTGCCACCATGCTGCCTCTTTTAAATGTTTTATTTATTTTATAGTTTTTTTTTATATTTCTAAATTTGATGTTTTAATTTTGTTGTGTAGACTGTGATGTGCTAACTATGTTTTGTACTTACTGCTGCCTGTCTTGGCCAGGTCTCCCTTGGAAAAGAGGATTTTAATTTCAGTGGGACTTTCATATACTTTAGCTACTGTAATATGTACTAATTTATTTACTGTAAACCAACATGAGCATGTCAGATTTGAATATGCTTAACGGTGTCAAATTAGCATAAACACAGCACTGTTTACATAATTTTACAAGAATTTAAGCATTTAAGATCCTGGGTAAAGTTACAGGCCAGGGGGAGATGTATGGAGGTGGGAGAACCTCTGCCTCATCAAACCTGCTGGACTTCTGATCCACAGCACAAGGCCAAGGACGTTTTGCCTTGTTAAATGATCTATTTAGTGAGATTCTTAGTCTGATGGACTGGCCAAGACAATTGACAAATGGGATTTCACCAGAAGAAGTTCGGACCAAGTCATCCATTTTTTTAGACTCGGTTAATTACGTGGGCTTATGCAAGCGTGAGTGAGGGAAGACCTATGACATGAGGGAGAGATATTGAAAAAGAGAGGCTGAGAATGAATGAGAGAGGTGCGGACTGAGAATTACATGACTGTAATGGCTGCTGCAGCATCTCATTTGGTGAGAGCCGAGGGGAATGTGTGATGAAGAGTCTTCGCAGTGATTAAAGCTGTGGCTTTGTGTAATGATGTCTTGTCCAACATTTACTGGGTTTGTGTATACCCACTTTGCAGATGTGCATGTACTTTGTTTCAAACACAAAGTCCCACTAAATATGCACCTACAACAATTTACTAATGTCCACAATATGCAACATTACTTTCTGAATTCAGCATTGATTTCTGAATTTCTGACGCCGCTGTGTATCAAGAGAAACTGTGCAGTTGTAACCTTGGTTGCCATGGTGTGTCAGTGGTTACTGTGGCAACTGGGAGTGACTTTTTTTGTGGTTACGTAACTTATTTGTATCAGTTTCTTAGAGGCCTGCATGCATTTAGGCAAAAAGAGGAGTAGGTTCTGTCATCCAACTCTCCACTTCCCTACCAATCTTTTCCCCATTACATCTTTCATCATTCCACCTCTCACAGCTCCATCCCACTTGCTCTCAGCGTTTCATGTCACACCCTCACCCTCTGCCCTCCTAACACCCTCATTTGTCTGCCTCGGCGTATTTCTCAGCCTCCCCTTCTCCTACCCTTACCTGTCCTCATCTTTCACTCTCTCCTCTGCTTTGCCGTCCAACTCCATCTCTTCCTGCTGAGTAGTTCTGCTGCTTTCTGTTTCCTACCTCCAGTTCACTCGTTTTATGTCTATCGTTTCTCTGGGCTTGGTCACACATCATAAGAATTGTTCCCGTACCTTAAATAGCCCTGGAGTGCCTCAGGAAGTGAGCGAGGCTGTCAATGAGCTGGTGAGTGTTCGTACAGGAGCCCTTCACATACTTGTTTCATGAGGCAGGTGCATGTAGGACAGGAATGAGTGGATTGAAAGTTGAAAAATAATAAAATAAAAAAGATCTCCCGTGCACTGTCTCATAAAAAATACTAGATTTTAACCTGGCAAAGCTTTGCAAAGATAAAACCATGACCTGGAAAGAAGAATTTGGTAAAGATAATGTATGTACATTATGTCTGTCTGTCTGCCTGTATGTATGTATGTATGTATGTATGTATGTATGTATGTATGTATGTATGTATGTATGTATGTATGTATGTATGTATGTATGTATGTATGTATGTATGTATGTAAGTATGTATGCATGCATGCATGTATGTATGTATGTATGTATGTATGTATGTATGTATGTATGTATGTATGTATGTATGTATGTATGTATGTATGTATGTATTTATGTATGTATGTATGTATGTATGTATGTATGTATGTATGTATGTATGTATGTATGTATGTATGTATATATGTATGTATGTATGTATGTATGTATGTATGTATGTATGTATGTATGTATGTATGTATGTACTTTGTATGTATGGTTTTCTTAAACAGCACACATCGGTGCAGAAATGGAATGTAACTCTTGTTAAATATACAGTACCTGTGTTTATTCCAAACTGTCACCTTTCCCATGTTCAATGAGAAAAACATACAGTTCATTCATTTTTTTCCAATTTATGATTGTCTACTGTTGTCATCATTCTTTGTTAAAATCAGGTCTCGCTTGTAAATGAGACCTTGAGGCTCAGTGAGACTAACCTGTATAAATAAATATAATAATAATAATAATAATAATAATAATAATAATAATAATAATAATAAATAAAGGTTGGATGAATTTGTTTAAACAAAGTTGTAACAAATATTATTCATGATTTTCTGAATGAATGTAAAAATTAAAGACCAGTCCTTCCCTGACAACACGCATATTGCATTCAGCTGAAAATGCAAGAATTTTAAACTAACAATATCCTGTGCTGTGAAATAACAAGAATTATAAACATTTTGGACAAACTCTGAAAATGATGTTATGCAGATTATGAGCATAATATGGGGCTCACCTCTACACACAGCTTGGGCTTTGGAACCCAACTTCTGGAGAGAGGCTGGACATTGTCCAATGCCAGAGTTGCCCAGGGAATGAGGCATCCGGCAGGTGTGGGGATACTTGCAAGCCCCCGGCTAAATGCCTCGGTTTTAGACTTTTCCCCAATGAATGTGAGAGTAGTCTCTCTGCGGCTTCAGGCTGCAGGAAGGAAGTTTGTGTTCTTTGTGCTTATGCACCAAACATCTGTTCAGATTACCCAGTCTTTCTGGAGTCTCTGGATGTTGTCTTAGAAGGGGCGCTACCTGGGGATTATTAATGGGTGATTTCATTGCCCATGTGGGCAATGACAGTGCTATCTGGAATGGGCGTGGTTGGGAGGATCCCTGATCTGAACCTGAATGGCGTTTGCTTATTGGACTTCTGTGCTAGGCATGGGTTGTCCATAACCAACACTAGTTTTAGCATACAGTGGTTCTTAAGTGTACTTGGTACCAGGCCACCTTGGTCCAAAGGTTGATTATCAATTTTGAAATAGTGTTGTCTGACCTATAGCATGTCTTGGATACTTGGGTGAAGAGAAGGATCACCACCTTATGGTGAGTTGGATCAATTGGTGGGGAAGGCTGCTGGACATACCTGGTAAACCCACACACATAGTGAGGGTGAGCTGGTAACATCTGGTGGAGCCCCCTGAAACTTCAACTCACACCTCTAGTAGAGTTTTCTTTTGTCCTGAGGAAGGTTGGGGACATGGAATCTGAATGGTCCATGTTCAAGGCCTTTGTTGCAGATCTGGCTTCCAGAAGCTGTGTCCTGAAGGTCACTGGTGTCTGTTGGGGTGGCAACCAACTGTGATGGAGGCTGTCAAGCTGAAGAAGGAGGCCTTCAAGACTTGGTTGTTCCAGAGGACTCTTGCAGCACCTGAAAGGTACAGGGTGGCCAGAAGTGTTGGAACTTTGGTGGTTGTGGAAACAAAACCTTGGGCATGGGGGAAATTCAGTAAGGCTGTGGAGAAGGACTTTTGATCAGCCTCAAAGAAGTTATGCCAAACAGTTTGGTGACTCAGGAAAATAAAGCTGACCCTATTTCAGGCTGTGCTTGGTTTGGATGGGGAACTGCTGACCTGAACTGAGGATATTGTTGAGCAGTGGAAGAAGTACTTCAAGGATCTCCTTAATCCACCCACTATGTCCACCTTCGAGGTAGCAGAGTCTGAGAACTCGGGGAAGACATGTCCATTACCATGGCTGAAGTCACAGAGGTAGTCAAAAAGCTTCTCAGTGGCAGGGTGATGGGTGGATAAGATTCATCCTAAGGTGCTGAAGGCTCTGGATGTTGTGGGGCTGTCATGGTTGACACATCTATTCAGTGTCTCATGGAGGACTGGGGCAATGCCTGTGGAGTTGCAGACCTGGGTGATGATTCCCATTTTTCAAAAGAGGGACCTGAGAGCGTGTTCCAACTATTGTGGGATCGCACGGGGGGTGGGGGTGGCCTTTGCCTTAGGTGGAGGAGTTCGAGTATCCGGGTGAGGTTTGGATCATGATAGAAAGAATGAGGTCCTGGATACAAGCAATATGGGTTTCCTTCATAGGATGGCCGGGCTCATCCTTAGAGATAGAGTGAGAAGATGCATCATCCGTGGAAGCTCAGAGTAGAGCAGCTGCTCCTCTGCATCAAAAAGAGTCATCTGATTAGGATGCCTCATGGATGCCTTCCTTTAGAGGTTTTCTGGATTCGTCCCTCTGGCATGAAGCCCTGGGGAAGACCCAGAAGTCACTGGAGGGATCAGGGATTTTATCTGCCCTGCATGTCTTGAGGTTCCCCAGGATAAGTTGAAAACTGAGAGGGATGTCTGGGTTTCTTTTACTGTTGTCTCCAAAACCCAACTACGGATAAACAGTAAAAGATAGATGGATGGATTGATGGATGGATGGATGGATTGATGGATGGATGGATGGATGGATGGAT
>NC_056516.1:18148198-18162583 GCF_014905685.2 Nematolebias whitei | reverse complement strand
GATGGATTGATGGATGGATGGATGGATGGATGGATGGATGGATGGATGGATGGATTGCACAAAAGAGAGATCTCACATAATCTGTTATCGATTAAAGTATGTGTTGGGGTGATTCTTCCACACTACAACACAAACATTTAGCTGAACATGTAAAATATTGACTGAGCTATAGCTGTTTTTGTGCTGGCTAAGTTTGATTAGCTATGGTGGCCATCTTGAATTGGACTGACTCAAAAATGTGAAGCGCTATAGGTGTGCAATCAAGGATTACTTAGTTTAATTAAAACTCACCAAGTGTTTCATGAAATATTTTGCTAACAAACAGACAAGGTTGACTTAATAAAGGCAAAGTTTTAAACAAAGATCTCATGCGATCATTTAAAGCTTAGATGACGGGGATCAGTCTCAGCTACTGCACGCCAAATTTAATCTAAATGTCCATGAAGTTGACTGATTTATAGTCATATTACGTGTTTTTGTTTGTTTGTTTGTTTGTTTGTTTGTTTGTTTGTTTTAGTTTCTGAGGCAGACACACCACACACATGCAAAAACATGGCGCCAAAAGCAAAATAAATATTAGCACAAGACAAATCAAGTGCAAAATATATTTTCGGACTTTAGCTTTTTCCTCAACTTTTCGATCAGTTTTAAGCCTCTGAATCTGGGTTACAACAGCGTTCTGCCCCAGCTCACTTATTGTGCCCAACAATAGCATCAGAGTGGAGGAGAGCAGTTTGGGAATACACACACAAACAGAGCAGCTTTGTTTCCTCTGACCCACCTAGTTAGTGAAGCACTGACATTCTGAGAAAATAAACCCTAAACAACTTTACAAACTGAAAACAACGTTTATATTTTCCACATTATATCCTTAACTAGACATGGGCCTTAATGATAATATGATAACAATGAGCAAGAATACCACAGTTTCATGGTAATACAGTAAAGAAAAAAATGCATCACTTGATTGATTTATTTTTAAACAAAAATGCAATACCTATTATTTTTTTCCTGACTAAATGAGGTCACATAATTCTTAATATTATATTAGAGGTAAAATAAAACATACTAATATTATTATACTACAATATTACTAAATACAATGATTATTTGTATTTACTTTATTTACAGGAAACTACTTTCTAAACTTGTTTATCTATTCATCAATTTAAATATCCATTATATTATTTATCAATTTGTGATCAGCTCTTTTATGTTGAATGTTTTTACGATCAAGATTTCAGATTAAGGTTGAAATGTCATATCAAATGCTCCCTTTATTTATAATTATTTTAAATGAATTATAATTCCAAAGTAATCACATTTTAGCTTTTTCCTTACGATAACAAGATGTTGGATCTCCTCTGCTGTTCTGCTCAAGCAAAGTTAAGAAACCATGAAAGTGACATCATTTAACTCTCAGGGTTATTAGCTATAAGGAGCCTGCAGAAGGTTTCATCTGCTAATGTTCTAACTCTTGTAGCTTGTTGTAAATGTTTGTTTCAAAACAGCATGGCCTTAAAAAAGGTGGATTTTGCTCTGCTATTGGACAAGTCATGACTGAACGTGTTATCTGATGGATAACATGTACAACCAAACAACGTCTCTTTTTAAGGTGCATAAAAGTTTCAGAAGAGAAGAATTCCCCTGTAAACAACTTAATGATGATACAGAGCAACAAGAGAGGGGGAGTTCTGCTCAAGTGGGAAAAAACACGCAACAAAAAAACGTATTTTTCGGACTATAAGGCACTTTAAGTGAAACAAAACAGTCAGATAAGTCAAACTTTTTCAACTCATTCACAATAACTCTCAGCATTGTTCAGTTGTACCACATAAAATCGCTTCGAGGTCAGTAAGTACAACCAGAATTAATACATAAGGTGCACTGGATTATAAAGTAAACTGTCGATTTTTGAGAAAATTAAAGGATTTTAATTGCGCCTTATAGTCTGAAAAATACGGTATGTCTCTCCTTTTGGTAGCTTGTTTAAAAGCATTTGGACCATAGGACTAGTGTGATGGAAAAAAAAATGCAGTGGTTTTGACAGTGTGATGCTTTTAAACACTGTGGTATACCCTGAAACCAGAAACCAACTTCAGGATCCTCCCTAATGTAGATTAATGTTGTTTAAATCTGCCACATAATTATTCAAGGTTTGCTTCTGAGGTGTTTATGAAACACAAACTTCAGAAAAACCTGTGAATGATCAGATTTCTGCCCATAAGTTCTTCTTATTTGATGCTACAAAGCAAGTTTTATTTGCTTGATTACAAGTTAAGCGCACCTGCTAACACTAGCGATTCTGTAGGCGCTCTGACTGAAGAGTTCAGTTTAAACGTCTGATTAGATAAAAAAATAAATAAATAAAAGGCAGTAAATCACCAATTACACATCTTATTTCATCAAAAACATATTTTACAAACAGTTTAATCAGAGCAAAATTAACTCAGCTGACAGATTCATTCTTTTTCCCATTTTGCTGATCTTCTACACCTCAGTACCCCCCCATGTTTCTGTTTCTTTTTTGTCTCTTCCTTCCATTTTTGCCATGTATCTGTGGGGTTCCTCCAGCAGCTGTCAAGCACCGGTGTGAGCACATGTTGGGATGATCTATGAGCTGCTACGTCGGAGCAATTAGCCACAAGAAAACCAGAACGGAGGAGAAACGGAGGAAAATGAGAGGCGATGGAGAGAAAGAGGGTGAGGCAGACGGGAGAAGTGAAAATAAAAGAGATGAGGAGACAGTGAGAGACAAAACCTAAAATTAAAAATAAAAGTTTTTAGCAACAGAAACTTGGACTTCAGAAGGAAAATAAAATCCAAACAGGTGAAGTTTTTTTAATTACAGGTACTAAGTCAGGAAGAGGTGAACTTCAATAAAAGCTGAAAGCAAATAAATGGATTTGGAAAACGACAGAAGTTTGGTTGGAGGCCAAAGTTAGCAGGAGATGGAGAGAAGGTGCAGAAATCCAAAACGGTAGGAGTGACCTGAAGAACAGCTGGGGGGAGTAACGATGGCGTGAAGGTTGATAAATGAGACATGAGCAAGAGGTGTGATAGAGAAAGGCAAAAAAGCTCATGAGGGTAGAGATGTGGGAAGATGAGGAGGGACTCGCTGCTGGTGGACGAGCAATAAAGAACGGAATAAGGGGAAGAAAAAGTAGCACAACAGTAGGTTTGGAGAAAGACAGATGAGGAAGAAGAGAGAAAAGACAAGAGAAAAGATGGTGTCATTTAAGATTAGATGCAAATTTTACAGTTCAAAATAGAAAACACAAAATACCTACGGTTTTTAATTTAAAAAAATCTTAGGAAATCAATACATGCTGGCAAAACTTTCACTCATTTCTTTATCCCTTGCTGCAAAAGGCACTTTCACAAAACACCTCAGGACGGGACTTAATCACCTTCTGGATGCCACAACTAGATTCTGAATGTACTGAAGCAGCGAGGGGGTTGAAGCCAACCCAGCCCTCGTGTGATTTTGTGTCACAAAGCAAGGAAGTAGCAAAACCAAAATGGTCGACGTTAAAAAATGTAGGCCGGCGTCGCTGCTCAATATGAAACAAATACTGTGACGAAGTCAACAATGTTCAGTCAGGTCATCTGGACGGTTTCTTTTTTTGCTGAGACGTTTCATCCTTCATCCAAAGGACTTCTTCAATTTTAGGAGCCAAAAAAAAAACCAGTTTGCTGGTGCTAAAATGGCATCCAGGGCCCGTCCTCTTCCCTGTCAACTCCTCCGAGACAGTCATGTCAAAGTGGTTCAAAACACCACAGTTCATGCTCAATAATCCAGGTAAAAATCCAACTTTTTTTTTTCCCACTATGGAGTGTGCTGTTTGTGGGAACCAATTTGTTTGGTGGCTCGTCAGATTGAAGAAGTCCTTTGGATGAAGGACGAAACGTCTCAGCAAAAAAAGAAACCGTCCAGATGACCTGACTGAACATTGATGGATTTTTACCTGGATTATTGCATGAACTTTGGTGTTGGGATGAAGTGGTGACATGATTTTTGTGACCTCCCACTCGCAGGATCTAAATGCCAAAACAACATATTATGGATTCATTTTGGAGAACTCTTGATTTTTCTCTCTAATAAGCAGTGATTTCTTAACTATGGTAAATTGGGTCAACAGAGATTTGAGGGCTGGTTGCACGTCATGCTGAGCACAAAATAAATACACATTTAACTGAAAGGACGGACTGAGAGCTGCATGGACCGTGAGGATGAGGAGAAACCAAGAAACAGAGGTTCTAAATGGAAAAGTAGTGGTGGGAGCGACAAGAGACTCGTGTGGAGTAGATTATACTGCAGCAATGAAAGGACCGCTATAGGCCTCTCTCTTCAGTGCCCTAATCTCACGACTTCCCAACCCTGAGTACAACTGGCTATGATGAAATCTACCCCAAGTAGTAATCTCAATTTTCATGAAGCTGTCTTTTTCAAACAGTACCATAATTTTCGGACTATAAGGCACACTGGATTATAAGGTGCATTAAGTGAAACAAAACAGTCAGATGAGTCAAACTTTATTCAACTCAAAATCAGTTCAAGGTCAGTAAGCACAACCAGGATTAATACATAAGGTGCACTGGATTATAAAGCTCACTGTTGGTTTTTGAGAAAATTAAAGAATTTAAAATGTGCCTTATAGGCCAAAAAATACGGTAGTTTAATTTTTAGTTTTTGAACAAAACCTACTGAATTTACATTGTGAAACTTTGTGTTACTTATGTTTTTATTTTTTTTCATAAACTCCTGCATTTTTGCATTTTTTGTATTTTATTGACCACAGTAAGACTAGCTAAAATGAGTTCTTTTGCAGATGTTTTGAGAAATGTTATAACAATAGTGTCCGTCACACAAATAAAGCGTACAGCAACATTGAAAAGCAGCTGTTTTTTGTTCCACGCCCCTTTTTCAGTGCTGCACTGCTCTCTATATTTCTGAAAGCTCACGTCTGTGCAGGCTGTGGCTCCATCAGTGATGTTTAAATGGAAAGAAGCAGTTTAAAGGCACACTTGTCGGTGCCGCCATTTCCTAGAACGATTTTATTTAAAAAGCCTCAACTTTAGGAAACAAAAATGTCTACAACTGAGTCATTTTTAAAGATACTGAGTTAAATTTAAGCGGTCTTAAAACCAACATATTCTTAATCTAAAACTCTGTGGTGTAACTCAGCAGGTGGTATTCCTTCCAGGAATATTGGGCCTTTCATTTCAGTGAAGCTCATCTTTCTTGTAATCTTTTCAAATTGTTGGTATGTCTCCAGGCTTTTTGAAGTTCTGTAAAAAGATTTACATTGGATGTTTAAAGTTTTTCTCCTCCACACACTTTTTTAGTCTAACTTTATGAACTGTTTTGTATAAAAACCTACTAATCCAAAGTTTCCCTGCCCTCATCCTCAGGACTCAGTATCCTGGCTGTTTTAGATGTTTTCCTGCTCTAAAACACCTCATTCAGTTGATTCAAAAACCTTCTCTGCTTGTCATTAAATTCTGCAGAAAACCGATAATGACATTTATTTAAGTCAGGTGTTTAAGGCAAAGAAACATAAAACATGGAAAAACAGTCTAACTTATGATGTCTGGTAATATACATACAGTACATTCCTCCAAGAAATACTTGTTTTATTAAGACAATTTGTTCAGTTGACATTACTGAAACTTCTGCTTATATTTAAGTTTAAGTTGTCCCCATTTGAAACTTCAGTTTCTTACAAGAACAAAACACGATGAGTTCATGGTTGTTGATATTATTATTATTGTATTTTTTGTAAAATTAGACGTACTTACAAACTCAGTAAAGTAGTGAAACATCTCAACTTTTGAAACATGTGTTTTCCCAAATGAAACAAAATAACTTCAGGGAGTTGTGCTCGAGTGGTTTAAGTCTTATTTAACAGACAGAACTTTCTGTTACGATAGGTGATCTGTCCTCTTCTTCTTCATTCTCTCTGACTTCTGGCGTACCACAGGGATCCATTCTGGGGCCTGTTCTTTTCTCACTTTACATGCTGCAGTTAGGACCTATCATTGCACGCCATAATCTGTCTTTTCATCTCTATGCAGATAATCTACAAATCTATCTGCTGGTCACTCCCAATTCCTCACTCTGTTTAAACGCTATTGCCAGCTGCTTAAACAACATTATGCATTGACCGTCTCAAAATTTTCTCCACTTAAATAATAATTAAACTGAATGGATTTTATTTGGTGCTTCCAGTAATTCATGCAACATCTCTCCCAGTCTGGGTTTTCCGCTCCCCCACTCCAACAAGGAGTAAAAAAAAATCTAGGAGTGGAGCTTGACTGTAACATAAAGTTAGATAAACAGATCAGTTCTTTTGTGAAAACAAGTTTTTTCAACTCCGTCTGCTTTCTAAAATAAAGTCACTCCTTAGCCGTAGTGATCTGGAGAAGGCCATCCATGCCTTTGTGAGCTCTAGGCTTGATTACTGTAATGCCTTATATGTCGATATTAATCAGTCTTCTATCTCCCATTTAGAGCTTGTACAAAACTCTGCTGCTCGCTTGTTGACTAACACGTAAATATGAACACATCACTCCTGTCCTTTCTTCTTTACACTGGCTCCCGGTTCAGTTTAGGATACAGTTCAAGCTGTTGCTGCTTGTTTTTAAAGCTTTGAATGGCCTTACACAACCCTATATTTCAGAACTTTTGAAAGTCCACCAGCCCAGCAGAGCTTTACGCTCTGCTGGTCAGGATCTGCTGGAGGTGCCTTGCTCAAGGTGCAAACAATGGGGGGGACCGGTCCTTTTCTGTGGCAGGCCCATCAGCCTGGAATACTCTTCCCCATGAACTGTGTGCCATCTCTGATCTGGTTCTGTTCAAAGCCAAACTGAAAACATACTTATTTAAAAGGGCTTTTGATGTTTAACAAGAAGTATTTAGTATATTTTATCTCCTTTTATTGTGGCTGTGTTTCCAATTTACACTGATTTACTGTGCTGGCTTTTGTTTGTTTTATCTTGTAAAGCACTTTGGTCAATGCAATGCGTTGTTGGAAGGTGCTATCCATCCATCCATCCATCCATTTTCTTTGCCCGCTTATTCCATTTTGGGTCACGGGGGTCGCTGGTGCCCATGTCCAGCAATCACTGTGCGAGGGGCGGGGTACACCCTGGACGGGTCGCAAGTCCATCACAGGGCCACATAGAGACAAACGAGACAAACAACCATTCACTCTCTCACTCACACCTAGGGACAATTTAGAGTTACCAATCAGCCTAACATGCATGTTTTTGGTCTGTGGGAGGAAACCGTAGCACCCGGAGAAAACCCACGCATGCACGGAGAGAACATGCAAACTCCACCCAGAAGGCCCCTGGACCGGGGTTTGAACCAAGGACCTGCTCGCTGAGAGGCAGCAGCTCTACCAGTTGCGCCACCGTGCTGGAAGGTGCTATCGAAATCAAATTTATTATTAACTTCAGGTTTACCACCTAAAAGAAATAGTTAATTTGCCTCTTCAAACTGAGTCTTTACACCACACAGACAAACTGTTCGTCTCATTGTGTCCTTCACCTTTACTAGTCCTTTATAATCGATGTATTTCACTGTTGGACTCAGTACCCCCTGCTCTGGGAGCTGCTGCCCAACAGGCTTTACACTTGCTTAGGATTGTTGTGTTTCTCTCTCTTGCCTCCCCCCATCCCTACATGCCTGGGGGTCTCTGACAGCTGGTCCCAAAGCAGAGACCTGTTCTGGTCCACAACATCCAGTCAGAGCATTACTGCTGGTATGACATGTTTTCATGATATTATTTTTTTATTTTTTTCATGAAGGGATACAGCTGTCAGCCTGTCACTGTTATCTGATTTGGCTGGAAACACAAGTCCAGATGAAGACTTTTGATTTTATTTATGCTGTCTTGTTTTAAGCTGCTGCCTGTTCATAGAACAAAAATACACACTCAGCCTAAAAACAAATAAGGATTTAAAATATCTATGTAAACAAATCAGAAAAAAAATGAAGAATTACTGTAATTACCGTTATTTTGTGGATAAATTATGATGTATTTGTAAATCATTGCATTCAGTTATAATTTACATTTTACACAATGTTCATTTTTTTTCTGAATTGGTGTTGTATGCAGTGGAGATTTTAGCCTATTTTTGGGGGGTGCTCAAGCACCCCTAAACATTAACTCAGCACCCCTGAAAAATAATGTAAAACTTTTTTTTTTGGGGCAATTCTGTGTTTTGGGTTCTGTTTATTGCATTTATGATTGAATGCAACAAAGTAAACCGATTTAAAAGGTAACAGATCATTGTAATAATTGGTTTATTTACATAATGACTTTAACTGCTGGATGTCCGGCCCCTGAGCTGCTAGCTTTCAGTAACTGTGGCCCCTGAGCAGTTTAGTTGAATATCCTGCGTTAGAGGGTGGAATACAGTTTATTACATTTCCAAAACTTAAACTGGGTCTAGAAAAATGTAAAAGATGATAAAGCCCTGCGGCCGACCTCATAATCAGAATGAATACAACAGTGATAAACAGGAAGTACCACATGTTCATCTGTGTGAAGGTAACTGCAGGTAAATCCTCTATTTTCTGTTATAATTACATTGTATGCTTAATGACTAAATTTAAGGTTAATGCTTAAAGCTAGTTGTGTTTTGTTTTGTGAGTTTTATATGTCGATATATGCTGTAACTTCTGGTTGCACAAGTTTAGTCTTTGTTATGATCATTTAACACTAAACTGATGTTTTACGACGTGTTTATTAGGTTGTGTAATGTAAAGCAGAGCATTACATCTGTAGCATCGTAGCTAGCGTGTTTGTATTGCACGCTGCTAGCTTAGTGCTACTTGTTGTGCCAAGCAATCTAAAATAGTTATTGAATCAAGTGTTTATTTATGTAGGTAATCGTAGAACATTAAAATACACCAGAATGCAGGAAATCTACTTTATTCAAAATTGTGTTGGGGAAGGACACCCCCCCCCCCCACACACACACACATTACAAATGTTTCTTACGCCAATGGCCACCATGTTGTTCAAAACAAGAGCTGTTGTCAGCACTGGGGGCTGAGCACCCCTAAAAGTTAGATTCTGGAATCGCCCCTGATGACAAACCTGTAATAACAAATCAAGTTATCATGAGTTGTAGCTTTTAGCCTGTGTGGAGGCCAAAGTTTCTTGATAAATAAGATTATAAAAAGAAACACAAACAAGATTCTTTGCTGTGTGTGTTTTTGTGACTGACGTTCAAACACAAGACGGTTTTTATTCAACAAAGCTCGACAGGTGACACGAAGCAATTAACTGTCCAAGTGTGTGGAAAAAGAAGTTCTCGGTTTAGAAGAGAGATCTTGGTGATGAAGAGTAATTGAAACAAGTTAACTTTCTGAAGGGGTGTTTACTGAGCTTGTCACTGTGTGTGTTTGTGTCTCTGAATGTCTGGAAATGTGTGTGTGCCTCATTTATTGACTTTAATTAAACAAACGTCTCAAGATTTATGTTTTTGCTGCTATTTCTTCATGTCAGATGTTCTTGCTTATAATTTAATGGATGTGTTGAGCTGTTTGACGGCTTATCAAATGGCAGCAGAACACTCAAACACACACCGGTATCCACGCACACACACAACTTACACAGAACGCCTTCATGTACAGTGGGTATTGTAGTGGAAACATTAGCTCAGTATCATTCTGCACAACACTGACGCTGTGCGTGTGTTAGTGTGCCATCATAAATGAAATCAGGTATAAACAGCTGCGTAGACATAAAACAGCTGATTAAATCTGATCAACGTCAGCCCTCGTGTGATTATTTTCTCCTATGCCGTCGTCGTTCCAGATTTTTATTATCTGTATCGTCAGAAAAAAATAAAAACATCTTCAGTTTGAAGCAACTCTCCCTAAAAGTTTAACAAATAAAAGTTTTTACTTCTCCAGTGAATGAGTTTGAAGAGCGGAGCTCTGTTGCTCTTCAGCGTGCAGATAAATCAGCAGCTTATCGAGGTAAACGACCTCTATTCATTCAGCCCACACAGGCCTTCATCTGCCTGAGCTAAAGATCCCATCATGCTTTGTAACTTTGAGCTAAAACTCACATTATCACCCCAGTGGCACCCAAGAGCAATTCATTCAAATAGCCAGAGAGGCACTACTTGACCGGCTGCATGCGGTTCCATTTTTGTGCTATGAAGTTTCAAGCGTTGGTAGTGATGGTTAGCTGGGAGGTTGAAGCAGTGATCTCGTAACCAAAGTGTTGGCAGCACGTTCTTTCTGTTTGAGGACTGTACTCGCATTATATCCTCCATGTTGCTGATAAACATCACCATCACTGCCCTTATCAATCTGGACTCAGTAAAAATGGGTCTCAATAACAGTTCATGCTCTGACAGGAAAACATCAGATTTCCCCCCCCCCCCCCCCCCCCCCCCCCCCCCCCGCTAAGAGCACAGTATCATCTTGAACCTCAGTTTGTTTATTCCACGTCAGATAATTTTTTCTGTCATGAATGGAAATCAGTTTTACTCCAAGAGAAAGGCAGAAACATTCCCTGAAGAAATGCAAATTTACCCGAGTTTTAAACTGAGATCATCTCGTAATGAAAATAATTATTAATGGGAACCTAAGAGTTTCATCAAAGCCCATGTAGAGATCCATGAGATATATTACTAATGAAGATGAACACACAGACAAGGGCGATGACATTAATACCCTTCCATCTTTGTCGGTGGGCGATATAAAGCTGGACTTTACATCAATCTGTTTAGGAATTAAGCCAAACACATCCATCCATTCATTATCTTTACCAGCTTCTTCCTTTGTGGGTCGCAGGGGTCACTGTTGCCCATGTCCAGCTATCACTGTGCGAGAGGTGGGGGACACCCTGGACACGTCGCAAGTTCATCCCAAGGACACATATAGAGACAAACCCTTAAATATAAAAACAAACAAAAAACATTACATGCAGTTTCCTGAATCATGGATCATGGATTATAACATCTTGTGTCATAAACTCTCAGAAATTGGTTTCTCAGCTCACACCATCGGCTGGTTCTCTAATTATCTTTCAGATCGAAAGCAATGTGTTGAACATAATGGTATTTCTTCCAGTTATCTAACAGTCAGTAACGGTGTACCACAAGGCTCAGTCTTAGGACTCACCCTCTGTACAATCTCTACATTTCTATGCTGATGACACAGTTGTTTACCGTCAAGCTAAAAGTTACTAAGGCTCTCCAGCTTTTGCAATTCACCTTTGACATCATACAGTCAGATTTGTTCCATCTCAAACTTGTCCTAAATGCCGATAAAACCAAAGGGATGCTTTTTTCAAACAGGAAGTCGGCCCCATCAGTCCTTCCTCTGATTTTATCCTCAAATGGTGTTTTTATTGAGTTTGTCGATTCCTGTAAATATTTGGGTATCTTGGTTGACTCGCATCTCTCCATTAAGCTTCACGTAGAAAACCTAGTAAGGAAACTGAAAGTTAAACTGGGTTTATTTTTCAGAAACAGATCCTGTCTAACTCTGAATGTTAGGAAACACCTTGTAACTATGACTTTTCTTCCCTCCATTGATTATGGTGACATTATCTATATGAATGCTCCTACAAGCACCCTGCAGATGTTGGATGCTGTCTATCATGGTGCGCTAAGATTAATAACTGGCAGTGATTATCGTACCCACCACTGCACCCTGTATTCACTGGTTAACTGGACATCATTAACTTCACGCAGACTCTCACTGGTACATTTTCATCTTTAAATCACTTCTCGGTTTGCTGCCTTCATACATCTCCTCCTACATGTCTCTGTGTGAGTGCAGCTACAGCGTGCGCTCTCAGGACATTATTACTTGCAGTATTCCCTCAGTGAGGACTGAACTAGGCAAAAGGGCCTTCTCCTACTCTGCTCCTGTTTCCTGGAATATCTTGAAAAAAGACCTGAAGCTCTCGACTTTGACCTCTCAAAGTCACTTTAAAACTCTGTTAAGCTCCTGGCAAAAACCAATGCAGACTTGTTTCTGTTTTACGTTTTCTAAATCGCCTTATAATCTAGCTGTTTTTGCTACTATTCCTCTTGATTGTCCTTTTGGTTGCTATTTTGTTTTGATTTGTAAAAAAAAAAAAGAAAAAAGAGAAACCTAAATTTCTATGCCCATTTTATGATTGTTTATTGTTATTGTTGTTATTCACTATTCACTTTCAACTTCACCACTTGCTCTGGCTGAGATCGGATGCTTCTCCTCTCCCTCTCTGCTTTGCTTTGCTGCTCTGTCTGTCAGTGAAACTGCTTGTGAGACTCTCTTGCATTTCTTCCGAACCATAATTATGGACTTGTTTTGATCAGTTGGTCCCTCAACTCAATTTGCAACATTTCTTAAAAGAAAAGACAGGCTTTAGGTGAGCCGATTTGCCCTGTTGGCACGCACGCAGCTGGATATCTCATCGACTGGAAGACTTGATGATGTGTCTATCTCTGCTGCCATTTGTGGATTTTAAGGATGCATATTTAATTGGATTTTTGACAACTGGTTCCTGCTTTTTGGATTCGTCTGGTTGCTGGTTTTATCAATCAATCAAGGAAGTCGTCGGCAGCAAATTTGGACCCGATCACGCTGCTTGCCTTTATGATGGCTTGGTTCGTGTCTCGCGTACCCAGACTCAAATGCTTTGGGCAGAATGGATCAGATCTGGGGGATTTTACTCAGTCACGTTCCAATGGTGTGGCCATGTATTTTGGACATTTTGGAACCAAGTGGACCAACACAGACTCAAGGTAGATGTCATTAAAGTTCTGTCTGTCCCCAAAACAACTGTGTTTATCTGAATTTGGCTCCCTTGGCTGGCCTTGAAGGTCATCTTATCTGAATTTGCCTGGAGAACATGTGATCTGACGCTCACCATGCCCTCCCTTCCATGAGGAATTTCCAACTGATAACCAGATGAAACCATTTGAATAAACGTGTCATCATTTTAGGACGCTTGGATTCTCATAGACATTATTCTTGGCCATTCCTCGACATACCTCGAGAATGTTTATGGATCTCACCGGAGGACATTGGCTGATTAGTACATCTTTATCAGAACTCTTACAGTGCCCTTGAGAGCATCTATGAACATTGCTGACCGCTCTCATCTCCCCCATCTGCAGAATGTCTACGTCACTACGTGCTTGTTTGTGCGAGGTGGTTTTTTTTTTATATTAGAGTTTTTTTTTTCTCAGGCAGGGAAAACAAAAAAGTCTGATAGGAATTTTTTTCGCCTCCAACTCCTACATGTGTCCAGTTAACCACTGTTTTTGTCTGTCCAAACAGGTCTCACTTGTAAATGAGCCTTTGATGCTCAATGTGATTTATCTCTTTAAATAAAGGTTGAATGAATGAAATGTTGTCATCACTCTTTGTTAAGAATTCAGGTCTCTCTTGTAAATGAGTTCCCAAGGCTCAATGCGATTAACCAGTCTAAATAAAGGCTGAATGAATGGCCTCTAGAGTCAGGTGACAAAAGTGAATCAACTCCTGGACAACTTAAATGGCAAACTTTACAGCATGCCCAAATGCCACACTTTATAGCTGAAATAATAAAAATATTTAAAGTGTGGGTTTAAAACAGTTTTGAGTCTCTGTGTTTCTTTCTCATCATTCATTCTTATCTTTATTTTCCATACCCTCTGTTCAGGCTCTTTAATCAGGCTCACAACCTCACAAGGACACTTCTGTGGTCAGGATTGAGCGTGTCAGTAAACAACTAAGCACCCAATATGCAAATGAGAATAATTTGAGACTCTAAGAAGAAACTATAAGCAGCAGTGACCCTGGTACTGAAGAAGGAGAGGACTTATTCATATTTTGTCTTGTACTAAATCTGCTTGAGCCACCTTAAAAAAAACAACAACAAAAAAACAAGCTAAAACATAAACCAAAAAAGTCCATGCTCAATAATCCAGGTATACAATCCAATTTTCAGTCAGGTCATCTGGAGCTAAAACATCTTCCCTTTACAATGCAGGGAATGGTTTCCTGTTTGTGAAAGACATTTTTATTGATGTATTTAAATATAGCTTTAAAAATATGTGTAATCTATTAAATGTAAACATGTACTGGGAAGAAAACAGTATTTTTACTAAGTTTACTGTCAGGATCTGTGTTTTTTATTAGTTTTTTAGAAGTGTTTTGCATTTACCATTGGGTTTATTTATGCTTTGTGATTCATGTGTTTAGTTATGTTAATTGTGATTAAATTTGGTCCGTTTTTGTGTTTCCTTTTGTGCCAACAACCACTTCTCATTAGTTGGTTTCAGCTCCCTCAGTTAGCCTGCAACACCCAGTCACACCTGTTCTTCTGTCACACCTGTTCTCCAGTCACACCTGTTGTCCAGTCACACCTGTTC
>NC_056516.1:18133596-18147798 GCF_014905685.2 Nematolebias whitei | reverse complement strand
AAGTGTATGATAACTTCATATTTTCTAGGTTTAAAGTGAGCCAACTTTTTAGTGTTATTTCTGTATCATTACAATAAAGAAAGACTAATTTTTAACTCAAGATTTAATCAATTTTAGTACATATGCTGAAAATAATAATCAAAATAAAAATAATAAAATAAAATGTGTCATATTAGCATTGATATATTGACAAAAAATTGTTTTGTGAATGTGTATGTTTGTTCTAAGACTGATGCTGGACTCATGAATGAAATAAATGTTAAATTAAATTAAAACCGATCCTTTTTCAGGCTCTATGTCACTATAATATATGTTTTTTATTATTTCCATGCATGGAATATGAGGACATTTTAAAAATATATAACAAGCTGTGCTGGAAATAATAATTACTGAGCTTAGCTTTACCTATTTAGATATTTTAACAATACAAGATAACATAATTAACAGTGGTGGGCTGTGCATTTTACACCTAGGCCTTCAATGACTTCCTGCCTGAATGTATCCACCTCTCCCGTCATTATGACACCACAGCTGTAGAAACCAGCAATAATATACAGAAATGTGGTGTACAAGGGTGCTGCATTACAGACAGGTATTTCAAGCAAGAATGAATGCCATTATTGAAGCAAAAAAACTAATTAACACAATTCAACAAGTTGCGTCAACTGCAGCCACAGCTATGCCACATACTTATTTAGCTATTTTGTATACAGCTATATTTAGTGTTTTACAAAAGCATCAATATTAACATAATAAAAGCACAAACATTTTAAAAAAAGCAGTTTTAATGCATTTTATTTACCAAAAGTCTTGATTTATTTATTTTTGTACACAGAGTCCATCCTTTCCTCAAGAATAGTTCAATTACTCAGTCAGACAAGTTATTTGTGTATTTCAGTTCCAACAATAAGTCCTTTTTTTTTCTCCATGGAATCTGAAAGTCGAGTCTGCCCGGTCATTTTTCTGGCATTAATTTTAATACGCTTCAGGGCTGAGAATGTCCGCTCAACAGAAGCAGCCATGGTGGGTTGAAAAGATAGATGTTAAATCTATATAAATATAGTTTAGCTTGTGCAGGATGCTACAGAGCAGTACACTCTCTGATTATCCAATCAAACATCAGGAAAATGCTGATTTGAAATGCCTGCCAGAAGGCCCAGGTGTGCCTTCAATGCTGATCCTGAAGGCCTCGAGGCAGAGTTCTTTGACCCTAGCAACACATGATGGTTGAAATATGACTGGATAAAAGCTCTATACGAACACATGTTGCTGGAATCTGCACAACCAGAAAAATAGCTATGGAATGAAGAGCACAGACAATTTATACATTACTTAACATAAACATATATTAACATATGTTAATGATTCTGATAGTGTTTGGGGCAGCAGAGAACGCCTTGCTGGCCCTGACGGTCCACCACTGATACAGTAATATACATGTTGTGTTCCAAAACTATGTATGATATATTATATACAAAAAAAAAAAAAAAAGATGATATGATACATGATACGATAATTACATGATATAAGAGGATGATACAATGGCATGGTTTGATCATGATTTAATGTGATACAATAATGATATATTCAATTCAATTCAATTCAGTTTATTTATATAGCACCAAATCACAACATGATATAAGATACATGATACATAACATCATATACAATAAATGATAATACGATATGATACATTATAAGATAATTACATGATATAAGATAAAGATACAATGACATGGTTTGATCATTGGATAGCATAATATGATAATGATATATGATATATGATACATCACATATACAATAAACAATGCATTGATACGATACATGATACGATAATAACATGATATAAGATAATGATACAATGACATGGTTTGATTGTGATAAAATTTAATATGATAATGATAAATGATATATCACATACAATATACATTTACCAACCTTTTCTGAAACATTGTTATAAATTTACCACAACTCTAAATGCTTTCATGTCATCTTGCCTCTTTTCTTTTGCAGACAGCAACTTCATCCTGGCCAATGCTCAGATGTCCAAAGGCTTTCCAATTGTCTACTGCTCTGATGGCTTCTGTGAACTCACAGGCTTCTCTCGGGCTGAGGTCATGCAGAAGAGCTGTGCCTGTAAGTTCCTGTATGGGCATGAGACCAGTGAAAGTATCATTCTGAGCATTGACGAGGCCTTGGAGGAACGCAAAGAGTTTAAAGACGAGATCATGTTCTACACAAAAACAGGTAAAAATGCATACGCTTTGGTTTGGTCAACTGCTTTGAACACCACAGCTCCTGCGTAGTCCTCTGCTGGGTATGACACTGAAACCAGGAGACAAGCTTCATAATTTCTTAGTGGATTTACAGACAGAGTCATTATCATGTGGGACTTTGTCTTTTAAATTGTCATAAATGTCTTTCTGTGGCTATATCTGAAGAAGCTCCATTTACATTGGCACATGGACTGATGGGTAGATAAAATAATGACAATAAAAATGGATTGAACATTTCCGTTATTGATCTATGCCCATTAAGCAGTGATTAAAGAAAGCCATCAGTGGGAAATATCTTGCACACTTTTATTCTGCTCTAAGCCACATTAAACTTTAATAGCTGTCAGATATTGACTGCTCAGCTTGTCTCTGCGTTACACTGAACCCAGCTAGCTGTGGTGAGGTATTGTGAGAAAATGGAGAAAAAATAATGAGCACATAAAGGTGTCAGTGAATGTGTTACCTGCTGTGATATAATGGGGTGGTAAATGTCCTGACATATTTGTCTTAAAAAAATAAAAATAATAATTAAAAAAAAATAATATATATATATATATATATATATATATATATATATATATATATAAATAAATAAATATATATATTTAGTTTTGTCACAGTTGGTGCTAATATAAAAAAAGAGGAAAAGGTGGAATAATTGTGGTTGTACTGGTGAGTTTTTGAACAGTTTCCTCAACATAAGGACTTTAAGTTTGCTTGACTTCTAAGTTTTCATTTACAAAAAAAAATAAAAAATTACGTCTTAAAAAAATTAGATGGGAAAATTTGTGTATGTAATCTGTTTGCATTGCCTCTTTTCCTATCTTCATTCTTTCAGCTTGACATTTTGTAATTAAATTTCCCATTGAGCATGAGCTTTTTTATTTTTTATTTGGTCCGAGCTCGTCAGCAGAGAGAAATGAAACTGTCCCAATAATGTCCCAATGGCTACAGTGTCAGACTAATTTTAAATTGTACAGCTTCACTGAGAAGTGGGCAAAAATTGAAAATCACAAAGCACACCAGAAAATCAAAACATTCATCTTAATGCTGACAGCAAAACACGCACCAAAATAACAAGTTGCAATTACATCCAAACTAAACAAGAGTAAAAACACATTCATCACAACACTATAATCCAATTAAACTAGAAAAGATCCCATTTCACATAGCAAACAGAAGATAAAACATAAAAACAAAAATTTGATAATAAGATAAAAACGTTTCACAGAATATATTGCACACAACAGAAAGAGGAGTTTGAGTATTTTCATGATCCTGGAGATTGCAAGGTCTAAGAGACCCCTGGTAGGGTCTCATATCATACCATACCATAACATACCATACTGTACCATACTATACCACACCACTTTATTTATAGAGGAGTTAAAACAGCAACAAGGCCAATCAAAGTGCTGTACAGCAGAACAAACAAGCAAAGCACACAGCAGAAAATAAAATAAAGTAAAATAAAAATATAGATATGAATGGAAGAAGATAACTAAATGGCTTACATTGTAGAATACAGACAGGTTAAGAACAAATCACACAGTGTTGAAAGACAGGGAATAAAAGTGGGTTTTTAAATAAGTCTTAAAAACAGTGAGAGAAGGGGACTGCCTGACAAGCAGTGGTAACTCATTCCACTGTCTTGGACCAGCAACAGAAGGCCCTGTCACCTCTGAGCTTACGACGAGTTCCTGGAACCAATAGAAGCATCTTATCTGCTGACCTCTGAAAGCGCGGTGGAATATATGGCTACAGAAGATAAGTGAGATAAGAGGGGGCAGAACTGTTCAGTGATTTAAAAACATACAATAGTATTTTGACCTGAATTCAAAAGTGAACCAGGAGCTAGTGCAGGGAGGCCAAAACTGGTGACAAAATGACCCCAAGTGAAAAGTCAGTCAAATACAAATTCAAAGACCTTGATGAAGTGACATTGCAGTAAACTGGTACAGGAAAGTGAGAACACCTCCCTAGGGCCAGGAGGGGCTCTCTGCTGAATGGCAGAGCTTTGGCTTCAGGAGTCAGCTGAACTTATCTAGAGAAACCACAAGACGCCACCACTTGTGGGGAGAAAATTCAAGCAATGGTTCTGATGCAAGCTGGATGAGAAGCAAGGCTGATGGGCTGACCATGCCAATTCCAGGTGTTACAAACTGGATTTTTGAACATGAAACATCACTTTTGTTGTGATAAAGCAGCTGAAGCTAATGGACAAGGTTAAGCAATACCAACCAAATATAGCTGAACTCACCTTCACAGTCAGTGTTCACTCTGGAGGCCAAGTGGCTCCTGGAGACTGGCTGGACTCACTCTTACACCAGAGTTGCCTAGAGAAGATGTTGAGCAGATGTAACAATACTCACAAGCTCATGGATGAGTGTTTCTGTGTTGGTGTTCTCACTAGTGAATACAAGGGTCTCCTCGCTGCAGCTTCAGGCTACAGACAGGAAGGTTCGGACTGTTGTGGGTACACATCTAACAGTTCCTCTGAGGGACTCCTTTGCTCCCTGTTTTGCCCATTTGAGCAATAACAGATTTTTCTGGAGTTTAGCAAAGGCATTTTTGGTCTAAATACAGTAGGTGAGGTATTCACTTGTTGGACTTTTGTGCAAAGCACTGGTTGTTCAGAGCAAAGTTTATGTTTGAGCTGAGAGTGGTTTCAGTTGTAATTGGTAAGGCCAACTTGAGATTAAAGATCAAGCCTTATGACTGACACTCAGGTAAAAAGAGGTTTAGATATGTCTGCTGGTCACCGTCTGGTGGTGAGATGGCTCCAGTAGTGGGGAAGACTGCCATACAGACCTGATAAACCAAATGAATGGTGGTGATGTTGTGACAATGTCTGGCAGATGCCTCTCTAAGTGATATCTTCTGCTCACACTTCCAGTAAAACACATCCCACATCGTTGGGCAGTAGGAATGTGCGATATGGAATAAAATTCATATCACGATATGTATTGTGAAGGGTGGCGATAACGATATATATCACAATATGTTTTTGATATAAAAATTGCTTAAAAAAAGCATAGGGTGTCATTTTGCCATCATATATTTTGAATTAAGAAAATTCCACTACTAGGTCCAGAGAGTTTTTAAATAACAAATCAAGTATTAGGCTTCTTTCTTGTAGTGCAAAACAGTGCAAAAGATACCCAATTTAGTTTCAGCCATATGTTTTAAACAGAAGAATATGTTGTTAACTCAACAGTTTCCAGTCTTACTTAAGAAATGAACAGCAACAGAGCAGCATTTTACATTGAAACACTTCACCCTCCAACCCTCTAGTGGGCATCTCCTTCTGCTTTAATGGAGAGCTGACACAAAATGAGTCGGTGGCTTTGACCACAGGGTCTCGCAGTAAAATCACACAACACAGCGTTCTTGTCACAGATCAGAGAGCAGGTTTCTCTAAAGCTGACCAACGCTTATTTTAACTTTCAACGGAAAAAAAAAACTTTCGACGGAACACAGCGTTGCGTCTGAATCCGGCAACACTACGGCAAGCCGGACGTAGTTAGCTTGTAGCTTATGTAGTGAACTAAGCCTCATGTCAAAATCTGGCCCTGAGGGCCTTCCTGGGACAAGAACTGTTATTTCATTGAAGAACTGTTATTTCATTGATTTGAGTCCAGAAACACAAAATTAAGTTCATCCAGAGACTTTCTAAGTGTGTCCTGCACTGATCAATTGAAAGAACACTCTCTTTTTTATTATCATTACTATTTTACAATATCTTGATAATCAAAAGTGTGTTTAGTTCAAATCATTTTTAAATGTTGAAGTGAACTACTTATTTTAAATCAACTGTGAAACAGTATTAATGATTTTTAATCCTCATTCAAAGTAGAAATCTAGTTAATGTCTGTTACAGAGTAATTATTCATTTTCTTGATCTTCTGTCTGAAATGAGCAGGTTGTAAGTCGGTCAAAAGTCGGAGACAAACGCAAATAAGTTTGTTGGAACGAACTGTCATGTTTTTAAATCCTCTCAGACGTAAATAGAGAAGCTGGCACCTGTTTCCTCCCATCTCGCCTAAACATTTCTCTGTCTGTTTCAAAAACATTTTTCTGTCTGTTCCAAAACATTTTTCTGTTTTTCTGACTTCTAGTGACCTCTTACGTCACTAGAACCACACCCCTGATTGGCTCTTTCAGCCAATCAGGACTTCCCAAATGAACCGGAAACAGAACTCTTTAAATGTCGACACTTCCTAGTTCCAAGCGGGAGCAGGTCAGTTCGGAGAGCAGAACCGAACAGAAAAGTTGCTGGAGAGAACAAGAAATTCCAGACAAGATCCGAAGTTCTTCCGAGTCTCGTGGGGATTATGGAATCTTCCACATCTGAGTGGAACCTCTGACGGACTCACAAATCATGTGAGTCCACCCGTGAGGTGAGCTGCTGTTGAACGAAGTACCGTCACTACTCCGGACGGTTCTCTGCTATCCTTACGGAGACGCTGAAAGGTGGCTTGAAGTGGAACTTTACGCCGGAACTGACATATCTTCAGAAAGGTAAAAAGTCGATCTTCAACTGCTAAGTGTACCGTGGGTTAAGCTGGGTTCGGATGGAGGGTGCCGTTCTTCGTCGACACATTTTCCCTGACACATCTTTTCTCTCCATTTAAACTCCCTCATTTCCCATCTTTAAAACTCTTCTATCTTGCCAGTAAATCATCCAGATATTTTCATAAATGTCTGTTGTATTAATTAAGCTGTGTTATCGCGTACAATCAGAATAATCACGTGTACAATGTTTGATGTTAAACTTTGATTCTGTTAATAAATGACCGCATTCATTTTGATGGGTCAAAGATAATTAACGTCTCACGTCACTGATTAAACCATCTCCCACACAGTATCTCTGTCACATATCTGTCAAGTAGCTCGAAAAAGAGAGAACCCGTTTAAATTAAGTATAATATCAGGTACTTGAACTAGTCCAGATATTATAACGTGTAGTGGAGCTCCGAAGCTAAACGAAGCTAACCGACCTATCTCACTACACTTAGCTACTTAGCCCTCGAAGAAAAGACTTTAACGCCACTTGCGCACAGTTTTCAACAAAACAAAATTTAACGATTAAACTGACAACTCTGATTTTACTTCAGACACAGCGTTACTGCGGTTAGCCGGTAGAAGACAGATCTCTATCGTAGGCTAAATTTCTATCATTTCTACCGTATACCGTTTATATTGCGCATTCCTATTGGGAAGGTTGGAGGCATGTTCAGGCCCTTCACTGCAGATGTGGCTTCCAGGAGCTGTGATCTGAAGGTTGCTGGTGCTTGTTGTGGCAGAAACCATAGGACTCGCTGACTGACACTAGAGATGATGGAGGTTGTCAAGTTGAAGGTGGAGACCTTTAGGGCTCAGCTGCTCTGGAGCTTCCAAAGCAGCTGAATAGGCTGAACATGGTCCAACGATGCTCCAGTGAAAACTAAACATCAAGTGTGGAAGAAATTTACAATGGCCATGGAAATGAACCTTTTGGCCTCAGAGAAATTCTGACAAACCATTCAGCACCTGAGAAAGGAAAAGCAGGATATGCCCAACACTGTTTGACTTGATCAGAAACTGCTGACCTACACTGGGGATATAGTGAAATGATCATTTTGATCATCTTCTCTATTTGTCTGCCCCATCTTCCACTTAGTTTGGGCTGTTAGGCCCCTGTATGACCGGTGTCAGAACTTGGTCCGCATTGCCGGCAGTAAGTTGGGCTCGTTCCCGGTGAGAGTTGGACTCCGCCAAGCTTGCTCTTTGTCACCGATTCTGTTCATAACTTTTATGGACAGATTTTTTAGGCACAGCCAAGATGGTGAGGGGATCCAGTTTGGTGGCCTTAGGATTGCGTGTCTGCTTTTTTGCAGATGATGTGGTCCTATTGGCTTCATCAGGTCGTGATCTACAGCTTTCGCTGGAATGGTTTGCATCCGAGTGTGACGTGGCTGGTATGAGAATCAGTTCGTCTAAATCCGAGACCATAGTCTTGAGCCGGAAAAGGGTAGAGTGCCCTCTCTGCATTGGGGAGGAGGTCCTGTCCCAAGTGGAGGAGTTCCAAGTATCTTGGGCTCTTGTTCATGAATGAGGGAAAAATGGAGCGAGAGATTATAGGCGGTTAGGTGCGGCGTTTGCAGTGAAGCGGGTGCTGTACCGGTCTGTTGTGGTGAAGAGAGAGCTGACTCAAAAAGCGAAGCTCTCAATCTACCAGGCGATCTACATTACTACCCTCATCTATGGTCATGAGCTTTGGGTTGTGACCAAAAGAACAAGATCACAGAAACAAGCAGCCAAAATGAGTTTCTTCGCAGGATGTCTGGGCTCTCCGTTAGAGATAGGGTGAGAAGCTCAGTCATCCGGGAGGGACTCAGAGTAGAGCCGCTGCTTCTCCACGTTGAGAGGAGCCAGTTGAGGTGGCTCTGGTTAGGATGCCTCCTGGACGCCTCCCTGGTGAGGTGTTCCTGACACGACCCACCGAGAGGAGACCCAGAGGAATACCCAGGACACGCTGGAGGGACTATGTTTCTTGGCTGGCCTGGGAACACCTCGGGATTCCCTTGGAGGAGCTGGCCCAAGTGGCTGGGGAGAGGGAACTCTGGGCCTTCCTACTTAGACTGCTACCCTGTGACCCAACCCCGGATAAGTGGAAGAAAATGAATGAATGGATGGATCTTCCACTTAGGAGGTTTAGTCTGATGATTCAGTAAACATGAGATTTCAGTACAATGGAAGAGACAAAAAGAAAACCAAAAAACATTATGAGTCTTATTTTGTAATTCAGTAGGTCTCTCTCTTTTGCCTAAAACTTTTATTTTTATCATCTTCAGGTCACCAGGTTTATTAATGTTATATGATTTATTTACTTTAAATGCAAAATAATTTTGATATAAGTTTTCTGAAAAGTGGGCTTTATTGGTGAATTATCTAGCACCTTTGCTCATTCAGTTCTGTTTAACATCGTGTTGTCTTTTATCCCTTTTCCATGTATTTCTCATTTTAATAAATTTTCCTCTCTCCTCTTTTCAGCCATGATTTTTAAGTTTTCTCCTTCAGCATGATTTAGCATCTTTTTATCTGTTGCTGCCAGTTTTTTTGCTCTCTCACTCTTCTAATTTCCATCTTTTCTCCCATACCCTTTGTGTCCTCATCCTTCTTTTTTACCGTCAGCCACAGCAGAGACCTGAAAGTAAACGGGTCTGATTGAATCCCTCTGCTCTTCGTCTGTCGCCTGAGAAAAGAGAGCACTGCGTGTTCGCAATCAGGAAAGCTCCTTCTCGCGCTGCGTGCTTGATAGTGCCGCCTTGTCTCACAGACGTGCAGATATTCCCACACACACATAAACACAGACAAAAACACTGTGATTATTGCCATGCGAGGAAGATTTAAAGAGTGGGAGTAATGAGAGGAAACTCCACGGGAATTCCCTTTTGATCAGCAATTCATATTCACTTACCCAATAAGGGAGGAGGAAAAGTAGAGCAATCTTGTGAGAATACTGTATTTGTGATTTTAAAAGTCAAATTACTCCTTTTATAAAGAAAAATTATTACTCCGCCCTCCTCCAAGTTCAGTGTTACCATATTTTCCTGACTATAAGTCACACTTTTTTCATAGTTTGGCCAGCCCTTTTTTTAAATACGTTTTTTCCCTATTCATGACGCAATTTTTGACTGACACGCTAAATGTTCATTCATACTAACATACTTTTTGTTAAAGAAATCAGGTTTCTCTTGTAAATGAGTCCCCGGGGCTCAATGGTATTAGCCTGTATAAATAAAGGTTGAATGAATGATAAAACATTACCATTTGCAGCCGCAAGAGGGCCCTCTAGGCTTTTGATAACTAAAATTGTTCCTCTACCGCTAACCCCCCCAAACATTCACTTAGAGACAACTGAGAAAAACTTAACACAAGTAAAATGCCCCCAAATGTGATGTGGAATGAGAATGGTGAAATTACTGGTAACTTGCTTGTCGAACTCGTTGGTTTGTTATGTTAATTAAACGTGTTCAGGATCCATGGTATGTTCTGTGTATTATTGTTGTTTCAGATTAAATGTCTGTTCTTGCACTTTGTGAAATACACGTCTAAATAAATGCGACTTACACTCCGAAATGACTTGTATATTGGTTTTTCCTCTTCATGGGGCATTTTTTGACTGATGTGACCAATACTCCAGAGCGGCTTATAGTCTGGAAAATGCGGTATATGTCAGTATTTCTATAGAGTGATATAGATGTCACTAAATATTGCTTAAGCCTTTTTTTAAGCCACAATTTACCCCTTAACCAGTTTTTCTAAATTAATTGAGGTAGTTTGTATGCAGACAAATACAATTCAATTTAGCCCACTTGAATTAATATTGACATATTTGAGAGATGACTAACATAGCATCACATTGATATCCACATTTTTAAGGCTTTGATAGAAAAACTGATTAACAATACCTATTTTTGTGCAGTTTAGTTGTCATTGTCAAGCATTGAGTTGGTCTTTTCCGAAAACATCTTGGTGCTGCTGAGCAGAAGCATCGCCAGAGCTCTTAAAGCATTTAAATGAATAAACTCAAAATAATGAGGTAAAAAGCTTTAAAAAGCTCCATAAAACTCAACCAGAGTAAATTAGTAAATTCCATTTTCTACACCAGCTTTGTTGTTATGAAGGAAAAACAAATTTCTATGATTTGTATTTAAAAATGAGCTTGTTAAGTAATACAGTAATTGGCACAAGTCTTTTGAATGTTGCAAAAACACACAACAGCAACCTATTTACCAAGAAATAGGGCCTCCGAGATGAGTTAATCTCTTGCCGTGCATGGGGGAACACTGCCTCAGCCTATTTAAAGTCTCTGCCTGTCCCCAGTGATTTCCACTGTTGATAGGCTCATTAGTAAGTTGAGGAATCTGCAGAACTGTTGCTCAGTACACACACTCAGACACACTAATTTTGCACATATACACATAGATCCATTCAGAGCCTTGTCACAAATGCTGTTTAACAGTGCTAACAAGAGTTTTCTTTGCTTTCAGCTGCACTGTTCTGGTGTCTTCTGGACATCGTGCCAATTAAGAATGAGAAGGGTGACGTGGTGCTCTTTCTGGCTTCGTTTAAGGACATTACAGACACTAAAGCCAAAGCCATCCAGGAGGACAAGAGAGAAGGTAAGCCTAGGTGTGTATGCTGGTACTGTTTGAATTGTAAAATACAGTAGTCCCTCGCTACTTCACGGTTCCGTTTTCGCGGACTTGCTCTATCGCGGTTTTTCAACGTAACATTGGACATGACAAACAATTGGCTGACTGATGGATGAGCCGCACGATTGGCATGGATTTTTAAAATTTAAAATAAATGATTTTTAAATGATTTAGCACTTGTGTGCAGCCCACAGCTGTGGGAGAAGCTTCCTCCTGCAGCTGATCATCTGATCTCTGTGCAGGGTGGAGAAGTGGGCGTGGCTGAGAGTGCAGCCGGAGGCCGAGAGCTGAGATCATGACGATCTGTGCTCTTTTAGAGCGTTTAGAGTTTAGAAACATTGTTCATAATGTTGCAAGAGTGTGGAAAGGGTTTAAAATGTCTAAACACACACACATATATATACAGTATATATATATATATATATATGAATACTAAAATAAACTACTACTATTATACAGTGTATATATATATATATATATATATATATATATATATAAATACTAAAATAAACTACTACTATTCCTATGTCGCGGTTTTTCACTTATCGCTGGGCTTCAGGGTACAGATCCCCCGTGATAAACGAGGGACTACTGTATCCACAAGTCTTTAAAAACAGATCTATTTTTGTAATTTTATAATAAGGAAAACTTTTAGGACTTAGTAGGACTCAGATATTACCTGAGTTATATAAAAAAATCTCTGTGGTTCTTATGAGTGAAAAATTACTTAAATAGATGTTTAAAGGCCGCGCTATAAACATCTTTATTCCTTTTGTAAAGAGACACATTCGAATATAAAGACTTTTACTGCACTGTGTTCTAGCACTTTTTAATGAAAAGCATTCATGTATAACACATCATGAATAATAAAAGTGTTTTTTTAGATTTTGAGCAGATTGGTACTTTTCTTTGTGCTGCACTAACTTCTGCACAACCACCCTGATATATCAAAGGACTAACGTTAACGTTACGCTTCACTTCACCTATGTTTTATTAAGCGCAACAACTAAAAAGTTTCTAACTGTATTTGTTAGTCATTTGACCATATTTGGCACCAAAGAGTTTGCTTGAAGAGTCAGAAATTGTTAGCTGAAGTCTGTCGAACTAGACAGCAAAAGAGACCAAAATTAAATACTTGGTGTTCGCCAAGGGCCAATCTAAATCAGTATTTGTAGAAAAGACACTTAAAGTAACCTTGATTTTAGACATAATCTATCAAATCGTTCATATAGAAACACAATTTATCTTTTGCTAGTGACATAATATATAGAATTTAGAATAAACACACTTTAATTTACAAAGAAACACAGATCAAACCTAAAAGATGCACCATTAGCTTTCATTTGTTTTGCCTTATGCTCTATAATAAGCTTTTAAATGTTTTTTTTAGTAATACATTTATACATTTCTCCACGATCCGTTACAACAAAATAAAAATGAACAAAAATCATAACATACTAACATTTAACTTTGAAACAAGAGGAAAAGGCAGAAAACAACATACATCAGAGCAGACACCGTTCTTACAACATGCACATGAACTCATCAGACACCCATAACTTTTAACTGGCTGCAAATTTATCAGCAAGAGTTTGATTTGTCCCATTTGATGTTCTCAGTTGCCCTTTTAAAGTCAAGATCAAAGATTACTAAGAAATTAAATCTTAATTTTCTGAGCTTCAAAGTTACTGTCACTGGAAGACATCACTAAATAAGCTCATCTATTTAAGCAATTTGTAAAACCGATAAAAATCTGTCAAACTGGAGGCGCCAGATCTAATAAAATTCAAATGTTACGCTTTGGGGGCAAGATAAAATGTAACGGCCTTTTGTCTGGTACATGTGAGTTAGCTCAACACTTTGGGATAATAGCTACAAAATATATATAAAAAAATAAACTTGTCTTGTGACCTTAGAACAGGAATGCACAATATTGGATTTTTGTCCAATATCCGATATGCCATTATGTTAAAACTTATTTGGCTGATAACTGATACCATTATCAATATCGATATTTCCCCCCCCCCAGACCTGCAGAGACTATATAGCCTTCTCTGCTGTGGAATTAAAATACTACATTATTCTGCATGGTCTTTGTCAGTTAGGCCTGCTACCAAATGCAGATGCTGAAAAAGGAGGCTGAAAATGATGTAACACTTCAACTTGGATTATTTTTAATGTCAAATTTATTCATGATATTTACTCTCTAACACAATGACAACACCCGAACAGTGCAAATTTGTAAATTTTCACAAATCTAAACTTAACTTGTTCACAAGCGACAAGTGAAAAGTATACACCGAAAAATTAGTAGTGCATTAAAAGATATACTTGACAGTTTCTTAAACTAAAAACGAACTTAATACAGAAGCCGAATATGTGGTTATAATAATAAAGTGCTATGTGTTGTCATCATTGTATGTTCCCATACAAAGATGAAATTGGCTCTCTGCATTTAACCCATCACCCCTGGGATACACCCAGACAGAGCAGTGAGCAGCTATGTAGATGCCTGGGGAGCAATTCGGGATTTGGATCTCCTGCTCAGAGACATCACGAGATGTGCAATGACCGGGGATCAAACCCAGGACCTTTGGGTCCTGAGTCAGCTGCCCTGAACCTACACCATCTGAACGCCGTCGTCATCAACTTGAGTTCGGACTAATCTCTATGAATTCTGCTATATATATATATATATATATATATATATATATATATATATA